>NC_080396.1:22300000-22675000 GCF_030265065.1 Corythoichthys intestinalis | reverse complement strand
TCATAGCAAGTTTCATGGCTTATTAGCAGAATTAAATTACAGCAGCGATTTCCGTTAGTTTACTTTTAATATAATTGATTTCCCCAACTTAAAATGAAAAAGACAAAAATCTCATTGTTCATGAGATGTGTATTACTGTAACTGGTGCATGCCTGTCCGCTATGAGCGGTGCATAGAAACCTCCCTCCCGATGCCTTCAAGAGGGTGCAGTGGCAGCTAAAGCTGTTAGACCTGGGCTTTTGGCTCAGTGGTCTGCGCGCGGGAGCGAGTCTTGACCTGGACGAGGGGGACGGATCGCGTAGTAAGAAGCGGCTCCATGCAAACCGGTTACACTACTGTAAGTTATATGTGAGAGTCCTGCTTTAACAATAGGAATGTGGCAAGGGTGACTATATACATGTCACTAGAATATGGCCAAATCACTTAAATTTTAAATTATTTTCATAATTTTTCGTATGATTTCTACAGTGCTTGGCTTCAAACTGCCTATTTTCTGGTTCACGACCTCTCCTGCTTTGGAGAAAACCCACTCACATGGTGTGTGTGGTTGTGTCGTGTGCACAGTGGGGCAAATAAGTATTTAGTCAACCACCAATTGTGCAAGTTCTTCTACTTGAAAATATTAGATTGTATTGTTGTATAGATTAGGTTAGATTGTAATTGTCAACATGGGTAAACCTCAACAATGAGAGACAGAATGTGGCGGGGGGGGGGGGGGGGAACAGAAAATCACATTGTTTGATTTTTAAAGAGTTTATTTCCAAATTAGAGTGGAAAATAAGTATTTGGTCACCTACAAATAAGATTTCTGGCTGTCAAAGAGGTCTAACTTCTTCTAACATGGTCTAAAGAGGCTCCACTCATTACCTGTATTAATGGCAACTGTATTATCTCATTATCGGTATATAAGACACCTTTCCATGAGCTCAGTCAGTCACACTCCAAACTCCACAATGGCCAAGACCAAAAAGCTGTCGAAGGACACCAGAGACAAAATTGTTGACCTGCACCAGGCTGGAAGACTGAATCTGCAATAGGTAAAATGCTTGGTGTAAAGAAATCAACTGTGGGAGCAATTATTAGAAAATGGAAGACATACAAGACTACTGATAATCTCCCTCCATCTGGGGCTCTATGCAAGATCTCACCCCGTGGCGTCAAAATGATAACAAGAACGGTGAACAAAAGGGGGTACCTAGTGAATGACCTACAGAGAGCTGGGACCACAGTAACAAAGGCTACTATCAGTAACGCAATGCGCCGCCAGGGACTCAAATCCTGCGCTGCCAGACGTGTCCCCCTGCTGAAGAAAGTACACGTCCAGGCCCGTCGGCGGTTCGCTAGAGAGCATTTGGATGATCCAGAAGAGGACTGGGAGAATGTGTTATGGTCAGATGAAACCAAAATAGAACTTTTTGGTAGAAACACAGGTTCTCGTGTTTGGAGGAGAAAGAATTCTGAATTGCATCCGAAAAACACCATGCCCACTGTGAAGCATGGGGATGGAAACATCATGCTTTGGGGCTGTTTTTCTGCACAGGGACCACGACGACTGATCTGTGTAAAGGAAAGAATGAATGGGGCCATGTATCGAGAGATTGTGAGTGAAAATCTCCTTCCATCAGCAATGGCATTGAAGATGAGACGTGGCTGGGTCTTTCAGCATGACAATGATCCCAAACACACAGCCAGGGCAACAAAGGAGTGGCTTCGTAAGAAGCATTTCAAGTTCCTGGAGAAGCCTAGCCAGTCTCCAGATCTCAACCCCATAGAAAATCTGTGGAGGGAGTTGAAAGTCCGTGTTGCCCAACGACAGCCCCAAACGACAGCCCCAAAACATCACTGCTCTAGAGGAGATCTGCATGGAGGAATGGGCCATAATACCAGCAACGGTGTGTGAAAAGCTTGTGAAGAGTTAAAGAAAACGTTTGGCCTCAGTTATTGCCCAACAAAGGGTACATAACAAAGTATTGAGATGAACGTTTGGTATTGACCAAATACTTATTTTCTACCATTATTTGCAAATAAATTCTTTTTTTAAAAAATCAAACAATGTGATTTTCTGTTTTTTTTTTTCACATTCTGTGTCTCATGGTTGAGGTTTACCCATGATGACAATTACAGGCCTCTCTAATATTTTCAAGTGGGAGAACTTGCACAATTAGGTTGACTAAATATTTATTTGCCCCACTGTATGTATTTGTATCTATTCTAAACATCTCAGCAGCTCGGGGGGGGGGGGGGGGGGGGGGGGGGGGCTACCATCGAGTTTGGCCCAACACAGTTTTCAGAACACTGCTTTGACACGCCTCCACTTCATTTGGTCGAATCGGATTCGAGCAGGAAGGCTCCAGCGTACCCTAAATTTACTTTGTTATGGCCTGGACAGTTTGCTATCATCAGTGATAAAAGGAATTAACAAGTTCATCAAGTTATTTTTCCAGATCAACTTGAAGGCATCTGTGCAACCATAAAAGTGCAAAAGAGGATACAATGAAGGAAAATACAGCCAGATGATTGTTCACATTTGGTCAGCAAAAATAGGAAGCCTTCGGGTGACGTTATTGATGCTGTAACAGGCAATCAAGAATCAAATGGTAGGATTACCTACTTTTCCTACCTACACTCACTGTCTTGTGAAGTCTTATTTTTTACAAAAATATGAATAAAAATGGTTCGTGTGCTATTAGTTTAAGCAAACTGTTGATTCATGTGATTTAGATGAAGAGTGTACCATAATTTACAACCAATTTATGCAGTGATTTAAGAAATTCCAAATTGTTTAATTATGTCTTACTGGTAAGCCACATCCCAAAAACTTGCAATTAGGCATGTGCCGGTATAATATTCTGATGGTATGATAACATTAAGCCAAAATATCATGGTTTCACGGTATTCACAGCTCAACCTTATTACCATCAGAACAAAAATAATTGAATTACTTTCCATAAAAAGCATGCGTGTTTGACTCTTATCAACTTTACATTATACACACACTTTAACACAGACAGTTGCCAAAGAGAAAAAAACCAAATTTTTCCACCGCTAGACACACTGAACACACTGGAGTTAGGGTTGGAACGCTTGAATGTGGATCTTCAGCTCATCAACATCGGGTGGAAACCAGCAAGCTGTGGCGGCTAGCTTCAAACTGGCGTCGAGCACTGTGTCTAAACGTGACACATTTGTTGTCCTCCTCTGCCTTGCCCGTGACACTGAAGTGTCCTATCTTAAGTGAACTGCGATTGGGTCAAATATGCCTGCAACATCGAGCGTTTTCACCATTCACCGCAATGGCTATTTCCTCATTCAAAATAAGGGTGTCCATTGGCAACTTGCTGCAGAGGCCTTCGCTGCACCACAATGAGGAAGGGCAGAGACAGATGGGGAACACAATCAGACTCAGTCAAATGCATAAGAGAATTTTCTCCCAAAATATTTAGATGGGAAATATATTTATTCATACAGATTGAACTCCAATGATATCTATCTCAACACAACGCATTAATCCATACAATGGATTTAGTACAGTATTTTCTTTCCCAAAGTGCAAAATGGAGACCAAATATAAGGTAAAATTCCCCAAAATTGGAAAAATGCTTTTGCATGAATTTTACTACACAATTTCCTTCTTTCACACTAAGTCTTACAAAAGTGTGCAAATGTATTTATCCAACACTAGCTTTATTCTGTTTAGTCTTCACATACGTTGACATTAGGGATGGTCTGATCTGATTACGTGATCGGAAATCGGGCCGATCGTGCCATTATTCAGAGGATTGGAATCGGGTGAAAAGGATAGGGTTATTAACTAAAAAATATTTATTTTTCTGCCTCTCGCTCGTACATCGCCACAGCCTCTCACCCTCCTTCCTGCTAAGCAGTGCGACCAAACTGTCCAGATTGCGTTTGGCACTTAAAGCTAACAATGATTGACAGGTTTGTAGTTTGATTTTGCCAGAGAAGCTTGGTAGCTCAACGATCAAAGGTACAAATCTGTCAAACATAGCTAAATGTGCTGTGGCAACTCATTGTGTCAGTGAGAGGCTGTTCTCTGCAGATAATAAAGACAAATATTTTTCTACATCATTCTTGTTTAAGAAAAAAATAATTCACATTATGAAGGCGGGACAGTAACATGTTTGGAACTTTTGTTAAAAAAACAACTTTTTTTCTGGTATCGGATAGAGACTTGGATTTGGCAGATTGTCAAAATCAGGTGACTCGGACTCGGGTGACAAAATATGCGATCGGGACAGTCCTAATTGATATAAATAAAATCGGGCAATTCGCAAGACTACTTAAAAATACAAAATTTTGAAGAGGGGTGGTGGATGAAATGACAATCCAAGTCACTGAGGGGAAAATATGATAGACACCAAAGGGTTTATATTCTCATCCCATGTCACTCTCATTTCTAATTCACTCTAATGTACATTACCATCTACATAACATCAGCACGGGCTCTCTTGAAGTCATGAATGAATTGACAGATGAAGCCAAACAGCTCCAGAGAGTCCTGGTCAACTGCTTCTCCAAATTTTACCTTGGAAAAAGGGGAAAACAGATACATGGTTACTTGATCGGCTGCGCAAACAACCACTTGGAGCTAACATGATTACTTTATAAGTAGCGAGTACAATTTAGCCTTATTAGGGCAGCATTCTCTGGTTTGTTCATTGTCCTGTTTTGAGCCAGATCATCCAGCACTAGTAGATACTGTATTTAGGTTTATTTACCAGCTATTGTAATGAGGATGCAACCTAACTTGTCTGTTAACACTGGCCAAACGTAGTGACAATGCTCCAGTCATGAACCAATCATATTTTTCCTCACAGAGATGTCTCTATGTGAGATGTGAGTGCACCACATTGAAAGGTTATGAAAAGATCGGTTTTAGTTCGCTGCAAATGAAACCGTCAAATTCATGGTCACAGCAACGCTAACCACCCTCTTTCAACTGTGCTTGCCCACCAAATCCCAACACTAGGTCTAAAATGTCTCCTCGTGTGATGCAACAACATATACATTTGCATTAGGCATGAAAATATAGTCCACATATCCCCATGATTCCATGTACAGTACAATATGTGCATATGCAGAGCATCTGCATTTGTAGATATGGCACTAATACAGTTTGTATGCAAATATACACTACAGTAATATGTCAGTATATTTTTTTATCAAATTGCTTACAGAACATCCCAGTGCAAGGAGTCTCTGTGGTCTTTCATCCCATTTCCTTGCCTCAAACGTATTACAAGCACACAATGTTTTATACATTGAACATCTCGGCTCGTCAAGGTCATCATTAAACATTCTTTGCCCTCGTGAAAAAAACTGATTATTATTAAATAAAATAAGTCTTTTTTCTAGTCTGCAGCAGTCAGCTGCCTTCATTCTAATGGCCTTACGTTGGCTTTACATCATATTACATATGGCAGAAAACACTCAGGTGACTTGAAGTTCCGCTCTGAGACCCCCAATTTGGCCAAATTTCAAAATTGTCCTGTATGCATGTGTGGTACATCATTGGAAAGCTTAAAAACCCAATTTTCTCGGGGAAGAAAAAAAACAGGAGGGCATTTAAAAATAAATAAATAAATAAACAGCAAAACCCTAACTGGAAACTGGAATATGAAATAATAAAAATGCATTTATTCAGGACGACATGGCAAAATTACTCCATAATGGTCAAGACTGTCGACTTCACCTTTACTGTCGCACCTCCCGAATGATATTTTATGCCACCTAAGTCGGGCTTATGTCATTTCCCTTCCCCAGCTTCGGAGAATGTAAACAAACCGAGAGGCATGACAGCTAGCCAACACGCTAACCCGAGTGATGTTTCAAAGTCTTCGAAGCGGAAAATCACACATAATTAGCCCGGATCATTTCACATGACGACTGGGTTTGTCGATCGTCTTCGCTGATCGGCAACCCGCCTGGCGGAGGACAATTTCTAGCTCGTTCCCCTGCTACTACGGACAGGAGAGCTTGCCGGGGAAACAGCTGGACAATGACCGCCGAACAAACCGGCCGACGTCGGAGGAGCGTGTAGCTGCCAAATAGTCAACACGAATACGGCAAAATAATGCTTTACTACACGGCAAAGACGTAAACAGCGAGAGTCATACGAGAGCGGCTGCAGTTGTTGTGCAGCTAACATGTGTATGAGGCGAGATTTTTACATGCCCATCCATGATCAAACGTAAGTAGTCCTTTATTTAAAGACAGTTTGTAGTGTTTACTTTGTAATCGCTGAATTCGCGGCTATTTTAACACAAAGTTGCAATTTCTGCTCGGAAAATTTGACAGAACACCGGGCACATGAAGAGGGCAAAGAGCCGAGTATAGTGCTCTCCCGGCGGGGGGATGTGCGACAAGCCGCCGGTCGTCGGCCGAGGGGACAAGGAGCATGTCAGCCACAAAATGCAAGCCACCTACATATTAAAATGATCCCAGTATTTGACATAATACAAAACACGATGTTTACTCACTTCCTCGTAAGTCCCATGGTCCCACAGTAGTAGGGCTTGTTTGGCCAATATCCACTGGTGAATGGGAACCTTTTGAAACCCCCAAAAGGCGCACACACATCTTCCTCGTACAGCAAGATTTTTCTGCAGCCGTTTGGCTGGTGTGATGCAAAAAATAAACGTATTAATCCGCAAAATCAGCTGAATCCTTAGTCCTTCTCATATAGTATGTATAGTGAGGAGGACTCCCTCCTCCGTACACGTCACAGCGCCCTCTTCCTCAACGCAAGACCGAAACCGGAAGTCTGTCATTTTCGTAGCGCGGGATTAAAAAAATTGAATATATCGATCGCTTCTTCACACATCCAATTGGTCCATTTCTTTCAGAAGCATAAAATACCGAGATATTATCGCTCTTTTTGATCCAAAAACTCCATGTAGCATTGCCATACCAGACTCACCGCTGTTCCAGCGATTGAGTCTGGCGACCGTCCGGCAGATCAAATTCCGAGGGTGGAGCAAGCCACAGCAAACAGACAGCGGAGTGGACCAATCAGCGACGGGCAGACGTGACGTTGTTAAAGCGACGAGTAATTAGCGAGAGCGGAGAATGGAGAAGTTTATTCAACATGGCTAGCGCGAGCCATGTTGACTGTTGTCAATGACTTGTTTCGATGTGTTTTTGGTAATTTAAAACTGGTTTTACCGCGGATAGGAACATATTCTCGGCTCTCCCGTTTGCCATCTATGTTGTTGTAGAGACGACTTTCAGCGCGCAAGAGTGACGTTACTCGTTAAGACGTCACGCAAATAAACGAATCTGATTGGACGGTTGATTTTCGAGAGGCCCGTAATGGGCTGGGTCCCAGACTATTTCTCACAGTGTTTGAAAAATACAGCGAGAATAGTCTGGCTGTGCCAGGCAACATGTAGCATGTATCACCGAGTGTCAAGACACAGCTGTGAATGGCCACAGCTGGATTTTTAGGGGATATTATGGGTGAATCATGGTAATATAATAAGGGTCACAATGCAGAAATTGCAGACATCAAGGAGTGGTCTAGATTTTTATTTTCATATATTTACCCTTTTAAACATTTTTTTTCAATTTCTCTTTGTTTGGATCAATTATTTATGATCTAAAATATTGGGGAAAATGAGACAGTAACGGAAAAAATACAATTAATAGTTATGAGGTAGATATCCGTGACTTTTTTACAGACGCTAATTTTTTCATTTGACGTAATTTGTTTAAAAGTTTAAAATATGCGAGGGAATTTTTTAAAGTCGTTTTTTTTTTTTTAAACTAAATATTAGACATCAATTAATGATTCCAAGCTAAAATGACAGACATTTCGAATAATAAATACGATTACTTATCTTCTTTTGATGGCTAGGTTGAAACAAAAGCGGTTGCGCGACGTCTGTAAACAGGGGTTTCCAGAGTAAAACGGACAAATTAAAAATAGTTTGAGGATTATTGCGCCATGAATCTGTTGAAATAATTTTCTATCAAACACAACACTTCTTTTGGCTTGAAATACAGCAGTTTATTTTAAAGAGGGGTGCATGAGCAGAAACTGCTTTTTCAGCCTTGTCTGTGTTTTCCGCCATATATTACTTGAGAGAAGACGTTTATTGATTGATATATTTTTTTCTCCTATTGCTATTTGAGAGGGCAAATGGGGCAAAATCATTCCTGCCCGAGAAACAAACTTTTTTGTTAACAGCACAAGCGGATGTCTAGATAATAAACACATATCAATAGGATTATTCCAAGTTTAAATAAATTGGATGTCTATCAGTGTCAGTGGCTATATATATATATATATATACATTTTTTAAAAATCAACTTAAGAGTGTTATTGGGGTCCATGACATTAGGGAACAGTTTTCCATGGACTTTTGTATGCCAAATAGACGCAGAAAACATTTTTGAGTTTTTTGGTTTCTTTTTTTTTTTTTTTTTTTTTTTTTTTTTTTAAAACCAATCTGAACCAATTAGTTTGAGGTTCAATAAGCAGAGTCAGCTAAAAGGCTTAGAGTGATGTTAGCATTTTTCTGCAGCTACTTATTAGTCGAGAGCTACTCATCTAGGATTCATGCACTTTACTTAAATCAGTGAGCATGAAGAGGTGGGCCATTTCATTTTCATCTGGATTTTTTCTAATAAGCAGACAATGAGGATAGGTTATCGAAACAATAACAGCATAGATGATTAAGCAGCTCATCAATAAATCAAGGTGCTGAAATATGACTGTACATCCAAGATTACCAAAATGCAGGAATAGAGCGTCCTCATCTCCTCACAAGACTTAATCAAGTCCAAAAGATCTGCGTTGTATTTCTCCACTGCCACCTGCAGAATAAAGATATTGGAGAGCAGGTTAAGTACATTTTCAATCAGGCACTTTGTAATCACTAATTATCAGGGGTGAAAGTAGCTAGAATTTCTTGCCAGAACTCCATGACAAAGTTCGGTACAGAGCCCTTTTTGTTTTTTTCCGGGGGGGATTTCGGCTTAAACCTTCTAAAACCCCCAAAATTCAAAAACAGCTTTTGGCACAGTTATAAATCATGGACATCAAAATTACTTGACTGGACACATTTGGCATTCACTGTGCCCTGCCTGCCCGTAGTGACTCAGCTTCATTTATTAAATATCGTTTGGAATGAAACTCTCACACATGCTTTTGAGCACAATGCCGGACTTACATTCAAAAAGTAGGATTCTGGACCGCATACTAACAAGAAGGATTGTCTCAGGAGTGATTTGTTCGAGGATTCAAGGTAATTATTATATTTTTTGTACCATGCATGCATTTTGAAACGTTGTGAAAAAAATCAATTGAAAAAATTAGCCGCTCCATACTTTGCAATATTCCCGTAAAATAAATGCCCGGTTTTTGCTTTTAACCAAGAATCGAGACAGTTTTACGTCGATATCTATAAAGAATTCAGCTATTTAAGCATTTATTCACAAGAATTTTTAAAGGAAAAAGCCATTGTGGCAGCCCCCTTATCATAACAAAGAGCTAACAGACTAGTATCTTTCTTCTACATATTTACGTAAAGTAAATTCAAATTGTCCGTTTTTTTTTTTTTTTTTGCTTTTAACCAAGAATTGAGACTGTTTTACATCCATATCTATAAAGAATTCAGGGATTTAAGCATTTATTCACAAGAATTTCAACGTAAAAAGCTCTTTGTTGTGGACTTGTGATAAGTGGGCGCTACAGTGAATTTAAAGATGAGCAGCACATTCGCCATATTTACGTAAAAAAAAAAAAAATGCTACCTGCACAGTTTCTTTTGCTTTTAACCAAGACTCAAGACTGTTTTATGTCCATATCTAAATAGAATTCAGGGAGTTAAGCATTTATTCACAAGAATTTCAATGTAAAAAGCTCTACGTTGTCGACTTGTGGTAAGGCGGCACCACAGTGAACTAAGGATGAGCCGCACACGGTTGTTTTTTTTTTTTTGCTTTTAACATAGGAATTGAAAATGTTTGTCCATAGCTCTAAAGAATTCAGGGATTTAAGCATTTATTCACAAGAATTTTCAACGGAAAAAGCTCATTGTTTTGCTACGGCGGCCATGTTGGATTTTGTATCTCTAGATTTTATTTTAGACATTTCTGCGTCCATATTAAAAAACAATCAGCTTTTACATGTTTTATTTTATAGAATATTTCAATCTAATAACTTTCAGTGAAAAACCATGCTCCTACACCAACCCCCTACGCCGATGGCAACAAGCAAATCTTCGTCTACTTTGACCCCGTGCACCTTGGGAAGAACATCTACAGCAGCTTTCACAACAACGACTGTATGGTACTGCCCAGGTGTCCTGGGGCTGAAGTAAGTGGCCAGCATTTTTCACTTTATAAAAAAGATGACTCAAAACACCTAACTTTCTAACACAAACATGATTTTTAGGAGCCTGAGAGGATGAGGACAGCCCAATTCTCATGCCTTAAGGTGGTGGCCAGTTGGGAGGACTACAAGTCCGTCGAGGCCGGCTACAAGTTGACCCAGAAGGTGCTGGCGCGCTCTTCGATCGAATTGCAGAGCGTCGGGCTCATCATGGCGATCATCAACGCCAACACGGTCGCCGGGCTGAGGCTCCTCGCCTTGACCACCTGCAAGGAGGAAAACAGGGGCACGGAGACGGGACGGGCGGTCCTCAAGTGGCCATCTGTCCCCATGGCCCACATGGCGTCCTTCGGAATGTCGCTGTGGGACTCCCTGATGTGCAGGAAGCACAAGAGCACCTGTTGGAGTTCCTGGCGGTCCCTCTTCAACTGTTTTGGTGCGAACTTCTCCAAGGATGTGACTTCAGAAGTGAGGAAGAACAAGGCCTTAGAGTGGCCGACCGGCAGGAAAAGGAACAGAATCGAAGAGGGCAGAAACGAGACGGCGAGGAACAGGGACTTGTACAAGTTGAGGTGACAGGCATAGAAAAAGGTTATGTGGTTGCTTAAAGACGAGGCGCACATCCTAGTAACACCACATCAACTATTTGCACTGCCCAAATTGCAGGACTATCTCATACGCATTTTATATTTATGTTTATTTAGATTTCATACATGCACGTCACTTTTGAGATTTTAACTTATCCTGCACTGTAAAGGGATGCTCCACAATTTCATTGTATAACTGTATAATGATAATAAAGGGCTATTCTATTCTATCCTATAATAAGTTGTGATTGTATATAGAATTTATTAATAATCTATATACTAGGGCTGTCAAACAATAACATTTTTTAATCGAGTCAATTACAGCTTAAAAATTAATTAATCGTAATTAATCACAATTCAAACCATCTATAAAATATGCCATAGTTTTCTGTAAATTATTGTTGGAATGGAAAGATAAGACACAAGATGGATATATACATTCAACATATGGTACATAAGTACTGTATTTGTTTATTAAAACAATAAATCAACAAGATGGCATTAACATTATTAACATTCTGTTAAAGGGATCCATGGACAGAAAGACTTGTAGTTCTTAAAAGATAAATGTTAGTACAAGTTATAGAAATTTTATATTAAAACCCCTCTTAATGTTTTCGTTTTAATAAAATTTGTAAAATTTTCAATCAAAAAATAAACTAGTAGCCCGCCAGTGTTGACGTCAATAATTACACAATGCTCATGGGTGCTTAAGCCCATACAATCAGTCGCACCCAAGCGCCAGCAGAGGGCGACAAAACTCCAAAAACACACAAGTAACAAGTTGGCGTTGCACTGTGCTGTCATTTTAATATGTTTGAGCGGGGCATGTGCGTTAATTGCGTCAAATATTTTAACGTGATTAATTTTAAAAATTAATTACCGCCCGTTAACGCGATAATTTTGACAGCCCTACTATACACAAATTATTTCTAATTGATTCTGCATGTTTTCCTCAAGTATTAAGTTTCTGATGTTAAATTGAGTGATTTATTAGCTGTTGAAAACTTGCAGTAAATAGAAATTAAGTTGCTATTTTGGCCAAAGACTTATATGATATGTTAAATATTGCTATTGATCCTGAAAATATAGGTGATTATCTCTGCATTTGGTGATTTTTGTGCATCTAGTATAAAATCTGAGAATTTTATAGCCATTTGAAGTTTTGTTATACTTATATAAAAAAATAATTAATCAGGATTTTATAAGGGAACGACTTTGAATTTTTTGATGCCTCTGCTCATGGAGACACATATATGGCTAAGGTAGGTGACTGTTTTGGTTTTAGGTCGGTAGCAGCTTTAGTTTGGAAAATATTTGAATTTGAAGTTTTTGAAAATGGGCCCCTTAAGGATCGGCCCCATTTCCCGTGTCCTGTCAAGTATTATGAAGTCTATGTATAAATATAACACAATAAAACACAACGGGTTTCACACACAGTGGTTAGCACGTTCTCTCCACAGTATTGAGATCAAGGGTTCAATCCTGGGCTCCGGCCTTCTTGTGTGGAGTTTGCATGTTCTCCCCGTGCCTGTGTGGGTTTTCTCCAGGTACTCTGCCCCCCCCCCCCCCCCCCCCCCACATCCCAAAAACATGCATGGTAGGCTTATTGAAAACTCTCAATTGTCCCTAAGCTTAACTGTGTACGCGAATGGTTTTTCATCTCCTTGTGCCCTGCGATTGGCTTGCAACCGATTAAGGGTGTACCCCTCATACTGCCCATAGTTAGCTGGGATTGGCTCCAGCGCCCCGTGACCCTCGTGAGGATAGGCGGCTTGGGAAATGGATAAACGAATGAAAGGTTTCACACATGCATCAGGCTACTGCATTACACTGGAACAAGACATTTAAGATTGTATTTTTTCACTGATTTACAAAATTCCCTCATTTCTTCAAATCTAAAAGTAAAAGCTCAATTCGAACTATTCAACAACATAGGATGTACTTTAAAATATAAGATAATGTACAGTGGGGCAAATAAGTATTTAGTTAACCACCAATTGTGCAAGTTCTCCTACTTGAAAAGATTAGAGAGGCCTGTAATTGCCAACATGAGTAAACCTCAACCATGAGAGACAGAAAAAAACAGAAAATCCCATTGTTTGATTTTTAAAGAATTTATTATAAAATACCAGCAACAGTGTGTGAAAAGCTTGAGATGAACTTTTGGTATTGACCAAATACTTATTTTCCACCATGATTTGCAAATAAATTCTTTAAAAATCAAACAATGTGATTTTCTGTTGTTTTTTTTTTTCCCACATTCTGTCTCTCATGGTTGAGGTTTACCCATGTTGACGATTACAGGCCTCTCTAATATTTTCAAGTGGGAGAACTTGCACAATTAGTGGTTGACTAAATACTTATTTTCCCCACTGTATACATTGACTTTTTTTTTTTTTTTTTTTTTTTAAATATATATATATATAGATATAAGTAACATGCATTAACAAAAGATAAGCACAAATGACTTACATTATGCACAGTGAAATGGAATATATTTTAAAGATAAAGAACATTAACTTTTTTTTTAATAAGGAAATAAATAAGTAGCATGACATACATATTACATAAATGAACAAAAAATAAGTCCAAAGTGCACATTAACATGGAAGATGATCTGCACCTCCCAAATAAAAGTAAAATAAAATAAACCTCATCAATTCTTTGCTTTCTGTTAAAGATCTGATCAATTTACCATTGCATTGCCCTTTTAATTCAACAAGCTTTGTTTTTTTTTTTTTTGTTCCAAAAAAAACATGTGCATTTGAACCAATCAGAGCTAACTATCCATGCTGATCACATGTCAGTATGTCAGCCAATTGAAAGGGCAGTAGAGTCCAGTTTTTTATTTTTATTTTTATTTTTATTTTTTTTTTGCTGCCTGCATGTGCACAGAGACGCCACTTGTCAGATACAGAGAGACGCTGGGAAGAGCTACATAGAATAAATAAATGAATAATAAATAATTGGTGGAAACGGATTACGCGACACAAGAACTTTATTAGGCTTTTTGTTAACACTTGTGTACTGTATGTAAATCTCACATTAGAGGATTGTTGTTATTGGAGAAGCGTGTGTGGCAGCACGGCAGTTTTTTTTTTAAACATGGGGTTCTGACTGATGGTGTCATATTTCCAGGATAAGAGCAACGTTCCGCCTCATTCCGGAACCAAATCTCTTACCGCAACGGCGCTCTTTCACCCCTGCTAATTAGTCTCTCAAAAAATTCCAGTCTGTTTAGTACTGCATCCCGAATCTATACTGCACAGGTGGTGAATTAACCTCTAACAATTAAATAGGTTTTGTATGCCGGAGTACCGTAGATGCCACCTAGCTACCAACGCACCACTTCCTCTACCAAACGAATGCCTCTGGGCCACTGATGGAGCTGTCTGCTAATGAAAGTGACCATAATCAACTTATTACTATCAAGTGTTAATTGTACAGTACCTTAAGGTCTTTACTGAAGTGTGCATGATGTGCCCCAACATTTCTCTTCTTGAAGGTTTTTCCATATTGAATGACTTTCTGCAGTTCATTCTTCAGGACTAACGGAACACACATAATAATTTGGAAAGCGTTGAGGCCAACACACTTTGCAATCTTATGAAATAAAATTTACTCACCGTCTACCTCGGCAGTTAGGCCTTTGACAGAAGCTAAGACACAGAGAGGACGCTTTTGAATAGAACGAAATAATTTTCTTTCATCTTTGATCAAACATTGAGAAGTAAATACCTCCTGGGACCGCTTCAAATTCCGCCAACTCGTTGGTAAAGTTGGCCAAGCCCGGCTCACGCAACATGATCTGTTCCACAAGGGCATGGAGCAAGGTGAAAGTCCGCTCTCGACCGCGAAGCTGCGACAGCTGTGGAGCCACAACACATAATAACATTGAAATGACAGCAAGTGGAGTTAGAAATGTAGAACGTCAAATGTTTGTATGTGTACTGTATTCTTTAGAGTTCCTTGGGGTGAAGGCAATCGATGCAAAGATTCAAGTAACTCCTACAAGGTGATTTTTTTCCTCTTTTTTAAATACTCCAGCTAAGGCTTAAATAGAATTGTATTCATGGAAACAGACTGCCAGCAGAAAAACTTGAACATTTTATTTCTTGCAAAATAAGAATATGCTAGACAAGCAATAGGAGAAATATGCTTTTCGTCGAAAGAATGTACCATTAATACATCACTTATTGTACCACATTGAAAAGAGGAGAATGTTGTCTAGTTCTATAATGAGACGTCATACAATCTAAAAAGAAAGGAATGCTCATTTTGAAAGCCAATTTCCCCTCAGGTCATATAGGTCTTGGCAAATCTTAAAAGTTGTCAGGAGGGCAAATTATTTATTTAATTTCATTTTAATGTACACTAGATTGTTATATGTTACAAATCAGAATCAAAACAAATTTATTTATATAGCCAGTTACAAAACCCGAAAGGTCCCTCAAAGTGCTTCACAACAAAACATGGCTCAAGATGAATAAAAGGCAGGAAAATATTACACAACGACATTAAGAAAAAAAAAAAGGAACAAAGACAACACATCGCAAAAAAAGTCCAGCAAATAAAACAATAAAACCGATAAAATCCAAAAACATTAAAAACCCTGAAGCAAATAAAACCAGGCAATCCTAATCTCTGAAAAAGGCGAGTCTAAAAAGGTGTGTTTTTAACCGAGACTTAAAAAGACCAAGATACCTAGTAGTGTGGATTTCAGGGGGAAGGCTATTCCACAGCCTGGGGGCAGCAACCGCAAAAGACTGGTCTCCCCACTGTTAAAGTTTTGACCTCGGAACATGTACAAGAAGCTGGCCGGTCAAGCGAAGAGTCCTGCCAGAGTTACGGAAGGTTAAAGTTTCCGATAAATATAATGGAGCCTGGCCATTAATAGAATTAAAAACAAACAGTAAAGTCTGAAATCAATTCTAAAATGGACTGGAAGCCAGTGGAGTGATGATAGCACGGGGGTAATTTGCTCACGTCTAGGTGCCCCGGTTAAAAATCGAGCAGCAGCATTTTGAACAAGTTGCAGACGAAAAAATGGAGGACTTGGGGAGGCCAACATATTCACATGTTATACACTTTTTCACTTATACACATATTGAGATTGGATCTGCTGAGATTTTCAATATGACACTTCCTGCAGAATTCTCTCTTTGTTGTGCCAAGTCATAAAAACTGGTCACTTACTCATTTTTGCCACGGGCCGCATCGTAGTTCTGCCAACTAGAGATGCCCCGATTTATCGACTACCATATTTTTCGGATTATAAGTCGCACCTGAGTACAAGTCGCACCAGCCATAACATGCCCAACGAAGAGGAAAAAAACATATATAAGTCGCACTGGAGTATAAGTCGCATTTTTGGGGGAAATATACTTGAAAAAATCCAACACATAGAACAGATATGTCATCTTGAAAGGCAATTTAATATAAAAATTCAATAGAGAACAACATGCTGAATAAGTGTATACAGAATGGTGTTACATGATGCATGAACAACGGAATGCGAATATACCGTTCTTACCAGGACGCTACGGCTCCATCCTGGCTATACGGCGAGCTAAACTCCCAAATGACGATGCTGGATGTCCGTATAATTTGCTGAATCAATTTCGTCCTCGATACCAAACAGGTTCGCATCAACGAAAATAAATGATAATTAGGTGCTATTACAGCAATGACACAAACGATTAGCATGTGTTCGCTAGCATTAGCACATCGTTCAAACAACCACACAACTGGCTCTAAGTGTCGGATCGCGGGTGGAAAACACACAACAACAACAGAAAAGGTGATACACACAGGTGTTGCCTCTGTTGAGATATTTTAAAAGCATAAACAATGAACGTAGGTTCGCAGCCGTGTCTCTCTCTCTCTCTCTCTCTCTCTTGCCCACTTGCTCAGAGACGCTATGTAGCTGTCACTCTTCTTCTGGCGCGGGCTTGAAAGCGCCACAAACTAAAAGCATGCACGCATGCAAGCATTGAACACACATTGCCAAAGGCAAAATGCGAACGTGGCCATAGCTATTAAGAGTTATTCAGATAACTAGAGCATAAAGCACATGCTAACAAGTTTACCAAACCATCAGTGTCACTCCAAAACACTAAAATAACATGTGAAATGATATCAAAATGTGCTAATAATTTCACACATAAGTCGCTCCTGAGTATAAGTCGCACCCCCAGCCAAACTATGAAAAAAACTGCGACTTATAGTCCAAAAAATAGTAATTGACAACTAACCGATTAATTATCAATTAATTGACAATTATTTTTTTGAGAGTCGATGCAACATTTAGAGAATAGTCCAAATCATAATTAAATATATTAAATATTTTAAATATTTAAATATCTATCAATCCATCTACCGCTTACCCTTGTCAGGGTCACGGGTTGCTGGAGCCTATCACGGCTGACACCCTAAACATGTTGCCAGTCAGTCGTAGGGCACACACAGAAACAGACACTCATTCGCACTCACAACCACACCACCCCTGAGTGGGAAGATTTTTTTTTTTGTTTTTTAAATTATTGAAATATATATATTAAAAGCTTCAATTATAAAAAAATATATATAACTTTTAAAAACAAAAAAAGGGATACAGTAAATATTATCTTTATTTTTTTTTTTAAATAAAAAAAAGAAAAAGCATATATTTATTTTTTTTAAGAGAAAAAAAGCTGAAAATATTCTCTGGTTTCTGGAGCAAGAAACATGACATAGGGGCACACATTTTCATTTGCCTTACACCAAATGATGTAGTGGTCCAGATCTGTCCCCTGGGCAGTGAGTTTGACACCTGTGCTCTACTGTATTGCATACTTTGTCTTTTTTACTCAAGTATCTGTAACTTCACTTAAATACAGACTATAATGCTGCCTTCACATGCTCTGGGAAAGATGAACCTTACCACACTGGTCTCCAAACTATTCCACATAGGGCCGCAGTGGGTGCAGGATTTCACTCCAACACAAGACCACACCTTTTCACTAATCTGGTGTTTTTATAAGTGTAATCAGATGATTGCAGTCAGGTGTTGCTTGTTTTAGTAGAAACCATATTGGTTAAAAGGTCTGTGCTTGATCGGTATGAACAAAAACCTGTTGTCAAGTCCGACCCTTCCTAAAAAGCCGTGTTCAAAGCAAGCTAGGCGCTAATGACGCACAGCTGCACCACTACCGTAGCGTCTCTCTCGCTTTTTGATGACGTAATTGCTGCATGAATTCCGATTTGAGAGACTGGACAGTGCAGACCGCCGCGAAAGTCTGGAAAAATGTGGCCCAGATCGGATTTGAACCACATACGAAAGTGACCCAGATCGGATTTGAAATGGTCCAGTTCTATGCGACTTGCCACGTTCAGACCGTCAAGTTAATGCCTCACTCGAGTCGGAAAAACATGAAAAAATCGGATTCGTGCATTAAGACCTGTAGTATGAACGTAGCCGAAGTATCCTTGAGCAAGATACTGAACCCTACGCTGCTCCTGGTGCCGCGTCACCAGTAAGTAGATGAGGAGACAGTGTAAAGTGCCTTGAGGGCCTTAAAAGGTGGAAAGGCGCTATACAAGTGTAACACCATAGCACCACAAACGGTGCTGCTAACTTAGACTGCATTGCACTGTGTTGCACATATAGTATTTCAGTCTCAGCAAGCTATGTATATTTACTAACTTAGAGCCTTAGAGTATATATCTTCTAGGGGTGTAACGGTACACAAAAATCTCGGTTCGGTACGTACCTCGGTTTTGAGGTCACGGTTCGGTTCATTTTCGGTACAGTAAGAAAACAAAATGCAAAATATAAATGTGCTAGTTGTTTATTACACACTTTTGTGCTTTCAACAATAGGAACATTAGCCAATACAAAGCTAGAATTCTGCTCAAAAAGTAGCGGGTATTTAAAGATAATCCAACAACAATTAGCCTTTCAGACCCCGCGTATTGGTCAGCTTTCTTTCTGAAAGAAAGAAGAAAAAAGAAGTCCTGTGCTAAAGAGAAAAGCAATCCCAATGACAAAGATTTTAACATGTATTTTACAAATGAAATGCCTCAATGAAACATTTTTTTTCTTATGAGTGGTTTTCAAAAGCTTTATTGGTGGATTTTCTCAAGTTAAAGCGCCACACAGAAATTAATACATTTAATTGTGTAAACAGGATGTGTGTATTATTCTTATTATTTAATTACATGTGTTTTAGCTCATTTCAATTTATTTTTTTTAAATGGGCTATTATTTATTTTATTATGTGTTTATATTTTACAAATGTGATGTATTATTCATTTATATTGTATATTTTATGTTGTATAACTTTAGTTCCTATGTGAATATTAGTTCCTACTTGTTTTGTTGTGGTAGGAGGGTTTTGTATTGAACACGGGGCCGTGTTGGTTATTATTATAGCAGAGAAGACAGCAGTAAATCAACAAAGACAAGTCAACTGTGCACCGATCTACCACTCAAGAGATCTGATGGACTCAAAAAGTAGGTTACGATTGCATATTAGTTTGAAAATCGACCGGATCGAGTGACTTCCGGCCCGATCCTAGCTACCGGTAGTAATAGTGACGCAGGCGGGCCGCGTCTCGCGTCAAATAATAAACTCTGCCGTTCTTTTCGCGTGCGTTGCGTTGAGCCGCCTCTGGGACGCATCTAACACTCGGCCACACTGCGACTGGTGTGCATTGGCTGATTGACTGGAACGCCCGCGTTTCACTGCGTTCTCGCGGCGGACACGTTGTCGCGCCGTTGACATTTCTGGGTTATACTGTCCTACCGTGTTGGTCCTCATTATAGCAGAGAAGATGGAGTACATATAATCTACATAAAGAAACTGTAACCCGATCGACTCACAGCCTCGAAAAGTAAGGGTTATATTACGTCAGAAACTCGTTCGGTACGAGTCCGTTCCAAGCCGAGCACCACGTACCGAAACGGTTCAATACTATTACATGTACCGTTACATCCTTAAAATCTTCCTACAGTATTTATTTATTTTATATTAATTAAATACATATGTTTATGCTGGAGTGCCACGTCAAATTTCTTTGTTCACAATGTTCATTTCATTGCGGAAAATGACATTAAAGACCTATTCTATTCTAAAGTAACATAATAACAATAATAATAAAATAACTAGGGCTGTCAAAATTATCGCGTTAACGCGCGGTAATTAATTTTTTAAATTAATCACGTTAAAATATTTGACGCAATTAACGCACATGTCCCGCTCAGACAGTATTCTGCCTTTTGGTAAGTTTTACAGCAAGGTTTTTTTTGCTGTCTAACAGCAAACTCTTGTGGTCACTTTGCGACATGGTTTATTGCTTTCTTGCCAGTTCAACATGGCTGCACGACGTCTCGGGCTGACGCCTACGTTGTAATGTTGTGCTTATATGATCCTTGGACAAGATTTGTCCGTAAGTACGGTTGTTGTAAAGAATGTACATATTATGTTAGTAAGCGAAATGTTATATTTTTTGTATGAGACGCTTTTTGTTTATGTTTAGTGAACCTGTATAGTGTGCTAAGCTAACGTTGTTGCTAATGCAATTCTTGTGTACTTTTTTTTTTGTAGTTTCACTACGGTCTAAAGAGGACAATGGTTTGAGGCCATTTTATTAATAAATCAGATGAAAAAGGAAGAAGTCTGATTGCTTGTGTACTTTTTTTTTTTGTAGTTTCACGACGGTCTAAAGAGGACAATGGTTTGAGGCCATTTTATTAATAAATCAGATGAAAAAGGAAGAAGTCTGATTATTAAGGCGTCGTTCACGAGCTGTCTAGCTTTGGAAAAAGTAGACGCTTCGGAGTGAGGACAGCATAGACAGATTTAAATGACAGTAGAGTGAAATGCCCACTACAGTCCTTATGTACCGTATGTTGAATGTTTATATCCATCTTGTGTCTTATCTTTCCATTCCAACAAATTATTTTACAGAATATATATATAATTTACAGAAAAATAAGGCATATTTTATAGATGGTTTGAATTGTGATTAATTGCAATTAATTACGATTAATTAATTTTTAAGCTGTATTTAACTCGATTAAAAATTTTAATCGTTTGACAGCCCTAAACATAATTTTTTTTTTTTTCAATCCCAGTTCTCCATTAGAAAATACGACATGACAAGTTCAAATGCAATTTTTGACTCGACAAGTGGTATTTACCATAACGACGACGTCACATGAAGGCAGCATAAGTACTTTTGCCACTAAACCTTATCCTTTATTTATATGTCTTGTTTTGCTCTCCCTGTGCAATTAATGTGCCGTTGATATATTTGTTTCTTAAAATACTGTATTTGATGATGTGCTAATCAATGCTATGCTGTGATACCCTATGCGATGCAATGGAGTGACTACCTGTGTAAATGCTCAAATCGTTCATGAGATTGAGTTACAAATTTATGTAAAATAAGCATCAGGGACTTAAAAAGAACTTAAACGGCCATGGCAGAAAGGCCAAAAGTGGGAATGGATAGAAACCCTACTGTTTATGTCAATGAGCGGCGGCTTATTAGTCATCCGGAGTTAGCAGAGTCTTACTTTAGCTAAGGATGAGAGGCGGAATCCCTTGGCCTTTTCCTTTCCGGCGTTCTCGTTGAGGTAATTGCCGATGGCCAGCAGGTATTCCAGCAAAGAAACGAATGACTTGCAGGTGTGAAGTTGTTTGCACATTGCAATCTTCTGGCCAATCAGCTGGAAGGCAAACAAGAGTCTGAATTTATTTTATTTCGCCTGAATTAATTCACCCACAGACCAAACATGCTTTGAATTTAAGTAACAAGGCTGGCGGAAATAACTCTGGGCTATAATATTTTTGTTTGTTTTTCATTTAAAACGCCTCATCATTCAACCCAGTGAGATGAATAATCAGGCCTGTGTTGTTGGGGGAGACGATTGTTTGGTATGTAACCGTGTCAAGTGCTAATATCCCTGCGGAAAAACAGAATCTCTCTGTTAAACAAGCTCAAGGCAGAAGTGAAAGTAGGGCTATTTTAGATTTAACAGTGAGCTGATAGAGGAAAAGAAATGGATGAGTGCATTCTAGTCATTGACATAGACTCTGCAACACCTGGGAACTACATGCCACTACCATGTTGAAACTATCATTTTCCACAAACAAAAACTTCTTACAATCTGCTTATCAGGCATTAAAAATAATGAGAAGTTGGGGGTTTAACACGTTTTACAACACTTAGGCAGGCTTAGGATGTGAAGTCAAATGTGTTATGCTGACAGAGAAAGCTTCCACCTTCTGGTGAAACAACTCATACATCAACATCACAATATTCTCACTTCGGATTTGTTTCGCACAAATCGAAGTCCTAGTTGCTTTCAGAGGAAGCAACTCAGACTTGAATAATTCTTAATAATAAATAGTGTTATACAGGAAGACAAAGGCATTGCATTGAGCGCGAAGAGCATGAATAGATCCAAGTGAAGGAAAGCAAGGAGGCAGGGCTGGAGACAGCAACTAAAAATGTTTATGTTGAAAAATACTGAAAAGTAGAATTTTTTTCCTTTTACTTTTGGCATTTCCAGGTCACTCTCTGTACATTGGTCCCTTCCTCTTGATTTCCGGTACACTTTTTGCACTTGTGAGTTGAAAATCAATAAGACTAAATGAAAACATTTTTGTCAAAGTTGAATGTGCCATTATAAGTGAATGTGGCCATTGAAAGTGTATGGGGAAGTTTTGGTCAAATTCAAATAACTGGATTAGATATTGTGCACCTTGATTTTGTGAATATATTTAAAGTGTGAATAACAGTACGTGAAAACTGCTGGACAAGAAGCTTTTTTTTTTAAAATTTGAAGTATTTTTGGCAAGTTGTGACCGGCGTGAGTCGGTCAAAGCGTGTAGCCTGTGTGGCGTGCCGAAAAAGTGGAAAGAAAGGAAAACAATTTTATATATGGAGAGCTTTGCTTTGCGAAGCATCATGTCAGTCCCCTGACAGCAACAATGAACTAACCAGGACGAAAAGAATGCTGAGAATTTAAAAATCAAACAATGTGATTTTCTGTTTTTTTTTTCCCACCTTCTGTCTCTCATGGTTGAGGTTTACCCATGTTGACAATTACAGGCCTCGCTAATCTTTTCAAGTAGGAGAACTTGCACAATTGGTGGTTAACTAAATACATATTTGCTCCACTGTATAAATACATCTTGACACTGTCCTTGTTCAATCCTCAGTTCAATTCTCAGTCAAATTGGATGAGAGAGAAAGTAAAATAAAATACTAAAATAAACAAACCACAAGCCCGTCCCACAGAACCAAAACAAATTGTTCACAATTAACGTGAATATCTAACTAAACGTTTTTTTGCCACCTACAAATGAAATGAACAAGAATCCTACAGTAGTATTTCATAATGGGTCAAAATGATCTTTCGAACAGATCATGTGACAAGCACCTTCGAGACGGTCCTTTGCTTTGCCTAGCCAAAACTACAGCTCAGGATGGATATTTAGAATTTCTTTAAACCTAAGCTTTCAAAAGCTTCAACAACTGAGCTTTAACTGACAATTGAACAAGGACAGTGTCAAGATGCATGCATCCATCTCTCTATTTCTCAGTGGCTCCTTTGTTTATATTTTTGGATGACAAGCGTTTGGATTAATTTTTGTTGGAATAAACGAATGAACTGAGAACGAGCGGGTGAGACTTTTTCTTGGTCGCTGTCCAGTGGTGCGCAAGGAGGACGGAGCAGGGAGATCGTCGGGCTGAGGGTTTTTTGCGTTTTGGAATCTACATCATTCATTTTTATTGTTTGCTTTATTGTTTAAAAACTTTTATAGACAACATTTTAACAGCTAGGTCTTTATTTCAAAGGGGAAGTTCAGTTATTAGTTCTTTTCAGGGCTCCGGAGTGACAGCTACCGCGAGTCTATGATGGTGGAAATCAACTCCATCGACTAATTAAACCCTCGTTAACTCGAAGATCAAGCCTGATGTGAAAAGTTTTGATTTTCTCCTTTAAATTCAATTCTCGGAAAGTCAATTACATGCGATGACATTTTCTGTTGTCACTCCTATGTTGAGGCAGCAAAGGGCAAAAATTGGTAAGAAGTATCTGATAAATTACTTTTCAAGTAACTTAGTTACTTTGATAATGACGTAATCAGTAAGGTAACTAGATTACTTTTTTGAGCTTAATCAGTAATTAAATTACTTTTTCAAGTTATCGGTGACAACACTGCTCATAACATAGGGTGACCAAACGTCCTTTTTTGCCTGGACATGTCCACTTTTCACATCCTGTCCGGGGCGTCCGGCGGGGTTATATGAATTGATGAAAATGTCCGGTTTTCATTATTTTTCATGGGACCAATTAGCATGTGTTGGAATTGACTGCCGCTTTGCGCAGAATACTACTGTACTATGCGGCCTGTGACGTGTTCCCAAAGAGCCTGCCCAGATGTTAAGACTTTTATTACGATCAATACCTATATACTCAAATGCTCATGTACCCAAATGAGTAATTAAGACAAAAATACATTTATTCTACTTTGGATACAAATTTGCGCATGCGTGCACAGTCACAGACTGGCTTTATCGTGACGTCAACTGTCGATTCTCATTCTAAAACAAACCTTCGTCACAACAGGAGCTCACATGCTATCGGTATGTACACTTGGTAAACTTACTTTTCGGCAACTGTTGACTTCTGTCGGAACTTTGTACTGGTGTGATTTGTAAAATCACGTTAGGTGTTGTATCTTTGCGCTGCTGATTATTGTAAACTTTTATAGCAACGATTGATTTTGCCTTGGCTACCGGTGCTCGCTAATGTGGTCAGTGAGCTAAGCCACGCAAGGTATTATGGGAAATGTAGTTTTAAACTGCTGGAAACATGCTGGTTGAATTGTTTTCCAGTTGATTTTGGTTATTGTTTGCTTGCAATTTTAAATGAGAATTACAATTGAGTGGGAATAGTAATAATAATAATAATTATTATTATTAATAGTAATTTATTAAAATGTTTAGTTGGCACATGTGTGTGTATTGACTGGACTACATTTCTTTTGGTCTGCATTATATTCTTTTTTTTTTTTTTTTTTTTTTTTTCATTATTTAATTTGAAGTTTTTTTGCGTTTTTTTTGTTCGCTTATTTTTTTAAAGGAATAATACAGCCTGTTGAGTAACCTCTGACAATTTGAATTTGTGTCTTTGGTTATATTTTATATGGCTATATATTTTTTAATAAAACTGAATTTTTCTATCCAAAGGGAGGAGGCACACTTTAAATATATTAAAGTGATATAGACATCTTTGAGTGAACTTCTAGTAAAATTCAAATATCTCGAGGCCGGGCCGAGTGTCCTCTTTTTTGGAAATCAAAATATGGTCACAACACGTAACATTACCGTAATTTGTAACCTGTGAGGGAATTTATTCTTATTTGCCATGGTGCCTCTTGTACTTTGTCACATCATACAAGTGTTAATATTTTGCAGAAAGAACTAACGCTAGTTTAGATAACCTAGCATGCCGTGCTAAAATACCAATAGCCTAAAGAGTGAGGCGTGAAGGACATTAAATCTTTGAATAACAGCACAACACAGCCCGAGCCCCAGAAATGATGACATATTTTGCTGGGTATGAGCTCATCCTGTAGAGAAAATATTTGGATTGAAAAAAATGACAGATCATTCAGTATGGACTGAATGAGTCACCCAGGGGTCGCGTTAACCGAATATTTTCCGTCGTTGACCGATTTTTTAAAACGGTGACGGAAAAAACAAGTCCATCTGTCATTTTGACAGGTTGCAATTCACACCCCAGACCACAGGGTGGCGAGTGAGCATATTAATTAGCTATTGTCTCTTTTGATGCATGACGTCGTTGGCCTTACTCTGAAAAATGTCAAGGCAACTGAGTGTCCGAAGTTTCTTCAAAAAGCCCCAAAACGACGATGGTGTTGATAAAAGAGGTGAAAAAAGAGGGACTGCACAAGCGGGCACGCAATTCAAGTCCATGCGCACCAGGAGGAAAGTGTGAGACTGCGTTCAGGCCACAGCAGGTGAACTGTTAATTTCATTGTTCCATATGTAACCTCATCTGCTTGATGTGTGATGATGGCACGGTGTGGATTCTCTGTTAAGCTTGTTCGGACAGAATATTAATTTAAAATGAATGAAAACTAAATACTATTGAATATGTTGAAGCGGTATGCAATGTTAAGAGTCTTGTTAGCTCGAATTGCTGTGTCCAGCCGCTGTAGCTCTGCTGCTCTCTGTGAACTCTCTATTCAAGCCGGAACGCGCGCGGCTCTTAAGTGTCTCTGTCACGTGACTGTGTCGTAGCCGGTAACACGCTCGGCCAAATGGACACACAAGTACGGAAGGTGAATTATGCCAAACAAAGGGTCACCACAATGTCATTGTCATCATTTTAAAAATTTAAATGACCGGTAAAAATAGATTATGACCGGATTTTTATGACCCTGTCAGTCAAAATGACAGACAACGAAAAAGTCTAGCGCAACCTCTGGAATCACCTACGTTGTCTTTTAATTAAATTGTTATCTGGCAATTCTATTGGATGCTATCAGCCACTTAATAAAGACATTAACATGGGTGAGACACACAACCTTTATTTTTCATTTTCCTTAGTCTGTAACAATTATTTGTGGGAAATCCAATAAACATTTTATCATATTAAACAAAGCCTACCATGTTTGTCATCCAAAGGAATGTTTGACAAAATCTGGTCAAGCATCTTTAGTAATCATGCACTGCCATATTTGCCCGTCATATGCCAACACCAGTGTTGTCAGTAATGCATTACTGTAATCTGAATACTTTCTTCAGTATCGAGTAATCTAACGAGTTCATTTTCCAAACCAGTAATCTGATTAAAGTTAGTTTCCTTATTGTCTGTGCGTTACTACATACAGTATTTTGTTATTGCCTCATAATGTATGTAGAATAAAGAATATTGTAGTCATTTCATCTGAAGAGCATTTTGAATAGGAAATGCTTGAAAGGTACCTGCTACCTGTTCGTTTCCATGGTAACCGCTAACAGTTACTTCCTGTTTTGGTCTCGAGTCACATGCGCTAAGTGTTGTGGGACTGAAAAAGGCGTGTGCCAGGCTGCCAGCACGGGTGCACATACGAGCTGAGGGTTGAAATGTGCGAGGGAATGTTAATCTCTTTATGTCCATTAATGAACGTAAGTATTTTTCCTTCATTCTGGAGGGTTCCAGCGATAGGTTGGACCCCCTACATGCACTGCTGTTTTGTGGCTTTGCCGTTGCAACGATGCGCAGTCATCGCCCTAAGTTTGCAAGCATTGTTTAGGCAAAGGCAAATTTATTTATACAGTATAGCCCAATTCAACACAAGGCAATTCAAACTGCTTCAAATCACATGAAAATCATAAAAATAACACTAAATCAATAGAACTTAAAAACAAACACAATCGAAACAGGAAATAAAATTATACATAAAAATCGCATTTAATCACGAATAGAAAAAAATATATATATAATAATAATAATGATACTACTACTACTGAAAATAGTTGAAATCAGCAATGGAGATAAAGCACAAGAGGAATAGAAAGCAAATAGATTGAAACATATATGCAGTGCTAAACAAAGGCGTTTTTAGCCCTGATTTAACGGAGTTATCAGTTTGAGCATACTTCAGACCTTCAGGTAACTTGTTCCAGATGTGAGGAGCATAATAACTAAATGCTGCCTTACCCTGCTTGGTTCTTGTTCTTGAAACATACAGGAGACCAGTTCCAGATGACCTTAGAGGTCTAAATGTTTCATAGGAATCTAACAAATCAAGCATGTATTTTGGTCCAAGGCCATTAAGTGTTTTGTAGACGAGCAGTAGTATTTTATAGTCTATCCTTTGACTCACTGGAAGCTAGTGCAACAATTTCAAAACCGGTGTAATGTGGTCCAGTTTCTGTACTAGCTGGAGCTTCCTGACTGATTTTATATCAAGACCTGTAAATATATCGTTGCAATAGTCCAATTTGCTGAAAATGAATACATGCATAAGTTTTTCCATGTCTTGTTGAGTCAGAAGCACCTTAATTATTTTACATCATATTTGTGTTGCACATTTATGCCGTGAGGTGACGTGCTAGTTTAGCATCTTTGGGATGTGTTGTAAGTCCGACTGAGTGTAAAGTGCTTAGTTGCCACCGCGTTTTGTGGCCGAATTGATCGCGTGTGTGTACGGCCCACTTCTGGGTTGTGCGCACGCATCTGGGCCCGACCCCACCTTTGTGTTTATTGCACTGTGCAGTTCATTTGTGTGTTGTTGATTATTGTGCAGTCAATTTGCATTGTTTTACATTGGTATTGATATGCTGTTCACCCTAAACCATAACCCAAGTTCAGAATTTTTGACATTAGGCTCAATCTTCGAGTCGGTGGAGTTGATTTTAACAAATTCCATGCAGTTTGTAAGTTATTTATTAGTTTTAGGGCTCCGGAGTGGCTAAGCTAGCGCGAGTCAATGGTGGTGGAAATCAACTTCATCAACTAATTAAACCTACGCTATCTCGAAGATTAAGCCTTATGTGAAAAATTCAGATCTTCCCCTTTACATTCAGTTATCGGAAAGTCAATTACATGCGATGACATTTTTCTCTAGTCATTCTTATGTTGAGGCGGCAAGGGGAGAAAAATTGTTAAAAAGTAACTGATAAATTACTTTTAAAGTATTTTACTGATTACACTTCAAAAACAATCTGGTTACTTTACTGATTACTTTATTATCAAAGTAACTAAGTTACTTTAAGTTAACTAAGTTACTTTTTTACCATTTTTTCTCCTTTTGCTGCCTCAACATGAAAATAACAGAAAAATGTAATCGCGTGTAATTGAGTTTTTCACTTAAGGTTTAATCTTTGAGTTAGCGGGGGTTTAATTAGTTGATGGAGTTGATTTCAACCACCATTGACTCGCCCTAGCTTAGCCATTCCGGAGCCCTAAAACTAACATATAACTGACAAACTGCATGAAATTTGTTCAAATCAACTCCAACGACTAATTAAACCCCCGCTAACTCCAAGATTAAGCCTAATGTAAAAAAATTCTGAACTTCCCCTTTGAAATAAAGACCTAGCCGTTAAAATGTTGTCTATAAAAGTTGTAAAGCAATAAAACAAACAACAAAAATTAATGAAATGAACAAAAATCCTATAGCGTAAAGTTTTCATAATGGGTCGAAATCATTTTTCGAACAAATTATGTGACGAGCACCTTGGAGACTATCCTTTGCTTTGCTGAGTCAAAACTACACCAGAGGAGGCAAGATGGATATTCAGAATTTCTTTAAACCTAAGCTTTCAAACGCTATCAACAACAACTTGAACAGTTGATTGACCTCTAACAATGTCAAGATGTGTATATGTATATACAGTATTGGCCAAAAGTTTGGAGACACCTCAAAGGTGGATATTTTGAAGAATGCAGAATACAAAACCTGTTTCCAGTTATTTCACTTTTTTTTTTTTTGCCATTCCACATGTTAGTTCATAGTTTTGACGTCTTCAGTGAGAATTTACAATAGTAGTGAAAATATATAAAACGCAAAAATGATGAAGTGTGTCCAAACTTTTGTTTCAGAGTCTTCAACATGCTTTTCCCCCAGTCCCACAAATATAAAACTCCGCCTGTGATTACAAACTCAAACTATAAAATGTACATAATTACACATATTATAAAGGCTGGTTACGAACTGTAGAAGTGCTGGCTGTCTCGTTACCTGTCGGCTTTGTTTTGAGTTTTTGCTGTAATTCCAAGCGCTTCCTTGTTGAATTGGATGTCGAGTTTTTAGCGGTCGACAGTCTTTCTGAGCCAGCGCGGAGTTTGCAATGCACAGAGATATTTTTATCATCTTTACTGGACGGATATGTGAAGTAATGGTAGTATCTCCAGTGAGGAAATGCAGCCGTTTGTTGTATCTCTCCGGCTCCTTTACTGTTAGCATCCTGATAGGTAGCCAGGCTATGTTGTTGACCGCCGTGGCAGACGGCGCGCACACAGCATGGTAATACACGTGACCCGTTTTTTTTTCCGATGAGAAAAGGTGAGATGTGATGTCACTCCCAAACTCAAGAGCAGTATTTTCTATTCAAATGCTCTACGTACGGTACATGACTACAGTATTCTTCATTCTACATACAGTATGATGCAACAACAAAATAGTAACGCACAGGCCCTGAGGAAACTAACCTTAATCAGATTACTGGCTTGGAAAACTGAACGCGTTAGATTGCTCGTTAATGAAAGAAAGTAATCAGATTAATCGGTAATTAAATTACTTTTTTAATTAATGTGTGACAACACTGGCCACCACTTTATCTCAAATCAACCTGTTCTATCCTCGGTGTCCTGAAACACATATGCTGTGGTTGCCATGAACTTAACGTAAACTTGGCATTTTGTTGTATCAGCAAAATGATAACCAGGCAGAGACAAACGCATGCAAAAGTACTTTTCGTGTTTTCGTTGATTGTGATGTAGTGGCACGATTTGGCCTGATTAAGAGTTGAACTAAAAGAGAAGTTTGTGAAGAATGAAAAATAAAAGCATTGAAGAAGAGCTGGGAGGTGTTGCTATCTGACTTCAATAACTTCAGTCTTCAGTCCCTAAAGCCAATAAACAATGATCCTCTATAAGACAGTCACCCTGCCTAATGATGAAATATTGATCCTTGTTCAAGCAAAAACACTTACCAAATATATTTGTTTTGATTTCTTTTTGGACCTCTCTTCATTAATTTGTCTTTGTAGATAATTGGAACTTTTTCCTGAATTCAGCTGAATTGCATTCTTTGAATTATTTGCCACATCTACTGAACAAAGAATAAATTGGATTCAATTAAGATTCTTTTTCATCGCTCTAAATCAAATCACGAGTCATCTTAGAGTGTGTTCTGTTTGGCTAACGCTTACAAATGAAATAGAAGGAAAATCATAAAGAATCTGAGGACAGGCAAAGAGCTTCCATCCATTAGTAGCACCGTGATGGGAGCTTTTAGTGATGCGACACATATGGAAACAAGGATTTGACCTTTTTTCTGGGTCAGTGCACTCACAGGCTGCAGGTCCCTCATGCTGATGGGAAGCTCTCTCAGGGTCAGCAGCAGGTCTAGTTGTGCGCCCAGGTATGGAATGTCACACATCTGGAACAGATGAGTGATGGTAAGTGTTACTATTAGACAGGGGAGAAAGTGGGCTGGAATGGGCTGGAACACGGTTCCGGCATGAATTTCGGGGCCGGAACACAGTTTGCTTTGATCCCGAAAATATGACAACTGTCAAAACTCCATGCTTGAAAAAAAAAAACCTGCCACGCTGCTACATATGCATCTCCAATAAGAACAATCTACAAACGTCAGATTTACATACACAAGTGTTAGCGACAGGCCTAATAAAGTGCTTGGGTAGCGTAATACCTTTCCCCTAGAGGTGGGAATCTTGGGGCACCTAACGATTCGATTACGATTCAGAGGCTTATTGATTTTATTTGCATATAGTTTATGGCAAGATGTCAGCAGCTGAATGATGGTTTGTTTGTTTGTTTGTTTGTTTGTTTGTTTGTTTGTTTGTTTGTTTGTTTTAGTGGATACGCTTATGCAGCTGGAAAAAAATTACGATGACATCACTCATTTTTTATTCAGTTGGTAGCCTCCCCCAATTAATCACACCACTGGGGAGTGAGGTTATATTCAAATCTTGCTCGAAGTTTGAAAACTACATACGTATTCCACCTGTTAGGTTCAACGGCAAACAAGAAAACATTTTTTTACAAGAAGAAAATGTCTCATTTGAAAATGGTGTTCTTTGAATTCTTTACTAGGTAAAGGATATTTGAACTTGCTATACAGTGGGGCAAAGAAGTACTTAGTCAACCACCAATTGTGCAAGTTCTCCTACTTGAAAAGATTAGAGAGGCCTGTAATTGTCAACATGGGTGACCTCAAACATGAGAAACGGAATGTGGGGGGGGGGAAAAAACTGAATATCACATTGTTTGATTTTTTAAAAATGTATTTCCAAATTAGAGTGGAAAATAAGTATTTGGTCACCTACAAACAAGCAAGATTTCTGGCTGTCAAAGAGGTCTAACTTCTTCTAACGAGGTCTAATAAGGTCTAACAAGGCTCCACTCGTTACCTGTATTAATGGCACCCGTTTTAACTCATTATCGGTATAAAAGACACCTGTCCACAAGCTCAGTCAGTCACACTCCAAACTCCACTATGGTCAAGACCAAAGAGCTGTCGAAGGACACCAGAGACAAAATTGTAGACCTGCACAAGGCTGGGAAGACTGAATCTGCAATAGCTAAAACGCTTGGTGTAAAGAATTTAACTGTGGGAGCAATTATTAGAAAATGGAAGACATACAAGACCACTGATAATCTCCCTCAATCTGGGGCTCCATGCAAGATCTCACCCCGTGGCGTCATAATAATAACAAGAACGGTGAGAAAAAAATCCCAGAACCACACGGGGGGGGGGGACCTAGTGAATGACTTAAAGAGAGCTGTGACCACAGTAACAAAGGCTACTATCAGTAACACAATGCGCCACCAGGGACTCAAATCCTGCACAAATCCTGCACTGCCAGACGTGTCCCCCTGCTGAAGAACATTTGGATGATCCAGAACAGGACTGGGAGAATGTGTTATGGTCAGATGAAACCAAAATGTAACTTTTTGGTAGGAACACAGGTTCTTGTGTTTGGAGGAGAAAGAATACTGAATTGCATCCGAAGAACACCATACCCACTGTGGAGCATGGGGGTGGAAACATCATGCTTTGGGGCTGTTTTTCTGCAAAGGGACCAGGACGACTGATCTGTGTAAAGCAGGGTTGTCCAAACTTTTTGCAAAGGGGGCCAGATTTGGTGCGGTAAAAATGTGGGGGGCCGACCTTGGCTGACGTCGTTTACGTAGAACAATATATTCAAGCAAATTTTAGCAAGCCATTCTTTGTGTCACATTTGCTTCATTATTTTTTTAAATTAATGATTTCAACAATCTCGCAACTAGCCTTTGTGGCGTACTCTTTTGACTCTCGGGCTCTTGCGAAATATTGCTGCTGTGAAGTTAACCCTTTAACACCGAACGTGTCGGCAGCGACACGTTTATGTATGTCGTCTTTGAAGCTTCGTCACGCTGTAATTACGTCGCCCACGTGCCGCTGGTTGGTCTCATTTGAAAGTGCGGAAGTTGATGTCCACGCCAGTTTTTATTTGAAGTCAATCGACCAAGAAAAACTGGAGATAATGTCATTTGAGTTTTATAGTTTTATTGCACATAAATATGCATTAAAACGCTGCATGTACCATGTATCTATCTCCATATTTCCATCATTTCTTGTCCTTTTTCAAAACCGAAAGCAGCACAAAAGACTACATATCCCAAGATCCGTTGTGATGTCAAGAAGGACGAACCGAATGTGAACATTTTTAATAAATTGCCGAGCTAGGCGCCAACTAAGGAAAAGGAGGCATGAACACCGGTTGGATTGTGCGAGCGACTTTGAAACGTGCAGAATGAATCAAAAACTAAATTTAGCGCAACCTAATGCATTTTTTCATCAACTCAAGAAATTGGATGAGCTGCATTTGTCGTCGTTTTCCTCGGATTAGTCGGCGTCTCGGCGAGAAGAAGTGACAGCAGCGCTTAAACGGCAGAAGAGTAGGCTGTGTGACGTTGTATGTGACGCAGCTCAGTGACCTGTTCAAAAACAAACTTTATTGAGTGCGCAAAAAAAAAAAAAAAAACTATCGGGTCGCATGCCTGAAAAAATTGAATTGAACTGAACTACTTGTCAATATTTTTGAAAATACTTTTTTTCATTGTTATATATATATTTTTCTTCACTATGAATCTTTTCAATTTTTATATAGATGTGTGTTCCAGAAGCTTGATTGCATGTACGTATACTTTAGATAAGGTGATGGGTATAATACCTAACTTCACAGAGATATCCTCCAAACCTTTTTTGTGTTAGATGATATAATTTTTTTCTCACTATTTTGCACTGTATATAACCTGTTTTGACCATAGTATGTGTAAAGGCCAAAAACACCTATGAACATACCCACTGTTTGTGTTGAATAGTCAAACATAAAACTATTCAATCTTTTTTTTTTCTATTGAATGTTTATCCTAACAAGTTGAATAAATATTATCAAGCTTCAAAACTGTTGGTCGAGCATGTTTGGTTGTCAATGGGACACCAACATTACAAATTTTGAAAAAATATTTTGGGATTTTTTTGTCTTTTTGGGTCCAAAATGTGGATTATAATTGGTCAGTGAAGAAAACAACAGTTTGGACATGAAGTTCAAGGTGTCCTGAAAAAGGGACCCAACATGGCCATTGTGAACAATTTTTTCTTTGAACTATAAAGGCAACATCAAATGCATGCAAATTCGGCCAAAATAGGCTTAGGTGTTAAAGGGTTAAACTAGCTTCAAGTTGCTTCAATTTCTCGCTACGTATCTTCCCTGTAATCTTGTCGTACATGTCAACGTGTCTTGATTGTTGATATCGCCTCACACTGAACTCTTTAAAAACAGCGACTGTCTCTTTGCAAATGAGGCAGATACAGTTGTTGTGCATTTTAGTGAAGAAATACTCCAATTTCCAACTAGCCTTGAAGCGTTGGCCGTCGCATAGTCAACTTTCTTGTTTTTGTTGATTGTCACCGTTTTAGAATATTGGGAGTAAAGGGTCACACAGGGTAATGTTGCTTAGAGTGCTGCTGCCTTTTAGTGGGTAAATGAGGAGCAGCATTTAGTGTGTAAGCTACTTCATATGCTGGTAGTACTGCTGACCAGTTTATTAAGTCTGTGTGTGGGCCAGACATTATTGATTTTATGACAGAGGCTGGGGGCCGGATGAAATTTGTCCACAGGCCGCATTTGGACCCCGGGCCGGACTTTGGACATGTCTGGTGTAAAGGAAAGAATGAATGGGGCCATGAATCGACAGATTTTGAGTGAAAATCTCCTTCCATCAACAAGGGCATTGAAGATGAGATGTGGGTGGGTCTTTCAGCATGACAATGATCCCAAACACACAGCCAGGGCAACAAAGGAGTGGCTTCGTAAGAAGCATTTCAAGGTCCTGGAGTGGCCTAGCCAGTCTCCAGATCTCAACCCCATAGAAAATCTGCAGAGGGAGTTGAAAGTCCGTGTTGCCCAACGACAGCCCCAAAACATCACTGCTCTAGAAGAGATCTGCATGGAGGAATGGGCCAAAATACAAGCAACAGTGTGTGAAAAGCTTGTGAAGAGTTACAGAAAACGTTTGGCCTCTGTTATTGCCAACAAAGGGTACATAACAAAGTATTGAGATGAACTTTTGGTATTGACCAAATACTTTTTTCCACAATGATTTGCAAATAAATTATTTAAAAATCAAACAATGTGATTTTTTGTTTTTTTCCCCACATTCTGTCTCTCATGATTGAGGTTTACCCATGTTGACATTTACAGGCCTCTCTAATATTTTCAAGTGGGAGAACTTGCACAATTAGTGGTTGACTAAATACGTATTAATAAATACTACACTGTACTACTGACTTTTACGTTAGCTACAGTAAACGATGTCATCTTCGTATCGAGGGGATTTTCTGTTGGTAATCTCCTGGTATTGTGGAATATTCCAATATGTTTTTTAGCTTGCAGCAAACTGTAAACACTGATTGAGGATGTTTTATTCTGGTGGTGTGCCTGCAGCTTGTCACAGGTCACAATCGTCTGCAGAGAAGACTCATCGTGTTGCAGAGGCAATGACGCCTTCGTCTTGCATATTAAATCCCCCGTGCGTCTATCCTGAAAGGTGTTGTGACAGCTTTGTAGTTTTTTTTTTCCAATCTCTTTTGGCCAAGCACACACATAAAAATATACACACACGCACCAGTAGATCTTGTTGTAAAAAGGTGCCTTGACAGAGCAAGAATAGCCGGATTTAAATGGGCCATGCATGTTAAATCTTAAGGTAAATCTCTACCTCCATCATATACTGGTCCACAATATGCAGCTCACTCACAGGTCCTTTGTAGGATTTATACATCTCCACATCCTCCACAGTGGGAACGTACCTGTCAGATTTAAAAACACATTAGTTATTTTGAATGCAGAATGCTAGTCACACCTTCGCAAGATTGTTTTTTTGTCAAGTTGAAGGCAGTGGGCAATGCCAATATGTTAATTTCAAGATGGACTACTACCAAGGTTTCGTGAGATCTTCATCACCTTTAAAATCCTATTCTAGAGTCTAAATTAAACAGAGGGTGATATAATCAAGCCAGTACAGATACAGTAAAGACATATTTTTCTTCCTGATTTTAACGTTTGTCAAATGTAGTTGTTTGTCCTCCAAAAGGGGTGCGCAAATGCCCAAGCTTTATCTTTTGAGCTAAAAACACTGCATTTTGCAAACGTTTTCATTTCTTATGTGAACTGCAAATTACCCGCATCTGTCAATGCAATGTTAAATCATAGACTTCACTATCAGTTGACGGGAAACAGGTCTCGAGGCCGCTCTGTAGGGGGCCTATTTTCAAAAATTTAAAATTCAAATATTTAAAAACCATAACAGGCACCTTTCTTAGGCATATATGAGTCTCCATGAGCAGCGCCATCAAAAAATTCAAAGTCGTTCCCTAATAAAATCCTGATTATTTTTTATCTATGTATAACAAAACTTGAAATGGCTAGAAAGTTCTCAAATTTTACACTAGATGCACAAAAATCACCAAATGCAGAGATAATCACCAATATTTTCAAGATATAATAGCAATATTTAACATATCAAAAGTTTTTGCCTGAAATAGTGACTCTTTTTTTTTTTTATTTAGTGCAATTTTGACGTTCTCAACAGTTAATAAATCATTGAATTTTCACATCAGAAACTTACAAGTAATACTTGAGAAAAGCATGCAGAATCATCTTAATTTTTCTCAAAAACCAAATTTGCATTTTTCTATAAAAAATCACAACTTATTTAGGTTGAATTTTACTGTCTCTATTGCCTTACTTATCACTTACTTAGTAAATGCTTATAGGCCTATAGTGCATTTATCTACATCTATGAATCTTGCAACCTTTCGCCACATTTCAGGCTTCAAACATAAAGATATGAAATTTAATTTTTTTGTCAAGAATCAACAACAAGTGGGACACAATCGTGAAGTGGAACAACATTTATTGGATAATTTAAACTTTTTTAACAAATAAAAAACTGAAAAGTGGGGCGTGCAATATTATTCGGCCCCTTTACTTTCAGTGCAGCAAACTCACTCCAGAAGTTCAGTGAGGATCTCTGAATGATCCAATGTTGTCCTAAATGACCGATGATGATAAATAGAATCCACCTGTGTGTAATCAAGTCTCCGTATAAATGCACCTGCTCTGTGATAGTCTCAGGGTTCTGTTTAAAGTGCAGAGAGCATTATGAAAACCAAGGAACACACCAGGCAGGTACGAGATACTGTTGTGGAGAAGTTTAAAGCCGGATTTGGATACAAAAAGATTTCCCAAGCTTTAAACATCTCAAGGAGCACTGTACAAGCCATCATATTGAAATGGAAGGAGCATCAGACCACTGCAAATCTACCAAGACCCGGCCGTCCTTCCAAACTTTATTCTCAAACAAGGAGAAAACTGATCAGAGATGCAGCCAAGAGGCCCATGATCACTCTGGATGAACTGCAGAGATCTACAGCTGAGGTGGGAGAGTCTGTCCATAGGACAACAATCATTCGTACACTGCACAAATCTGGCCTTTATGGAAGAGTGGCAAGAAGAAAGCCATTTCTCAAAGATATCCATAAAAAGTCTCGTTTAAAGTTTGCCACAAGCCACCTGGGAGACACACCAAACATGTGGAAGAAGGTGCTCTGGTCAGATGAAACCAAAATTGAACTTTTTGGCCACAATACAAAACGATATGTTTGGCGTAAAAGCAACACAGCTCATCACCCTGAACTCACCATCCCCACTGTCAAACATGGTGGTGGCAGCATCATGGTTTGGGCCTGCTTTTCTTCAGCAGGGACAGGGAGGATGGTTAAAATTGACGGGAAGATGGATGCAGCCAAATACAGGAACATTCTGGAAGAAAACCTGTTGGTATCTGCACAAGACCTGAGACTGGGACGGAGATTTATCTTCCAACAGGACAATGATCCAAAACATAAAGCCAAATCTACAATGGAATGGTTCAAAAATAAACGTATCCAGGTGTTAGAATGGCCAAGTCAAAGTCCAGACCTGAATCCAATCGAGAATCTGCGGAAAGAGCTGAAGACTGCTGTTCACAAACACTCTCCATCCAACCTCACTGAGCTCGAGCTGTTTTGCAAGGAAGAATGGGCAAGAATGTCAGTCTCTCGATGTGCAAAACTGATAGAAACATACCCCAAGCGACTTGCAGCTGTAATTGGAGCAAAAGGTGGCGCTACAAAGTATTAACGCAAGGGGGCCAAATAATATTGCACGCCCCACTTTTCAGTTTTTTATTTGTTAAAAAAGTTTAAATTATAGAATAAATTTCGTTCCACTTCACGATTGTGTCCCACTTGTTGTTGATTCTTGACAAAAATTTTTATATCTTTATGTTTGAAGCCTGAAATGTGGCGAAAGGTTGCAAGGTTCAAGGGGGCCGAATACTTTTGCAAGGCACTGTACATTGTTACAATGCCCAAAGCGCTTTGCATTAGCACTTATTTCCCCTTTCACGAATGCATTCACACAACAATGGTGCTGCTGCCATGCATGGCGCTGCCAACCCATTGGGGGCAAATTAGGGTTCAGTGCCTTGCCCAACGGCACTTCGATAGTGGGCAGTCATAGCGGGGAATCGAACCGGCCACCCATTATTACTCTGGATGACCTAAAAAACAATGTTTAATAACTGCAAAACAATGGCAGCACAAACAAAAAATTTTACAGCACAAACTAGCACTAACGAAGCACAAACAAATGGCATCATCGCGGTTCCATTCTGCTGCAGATGGGGGGCTGCGCGTGACATCATCACTATAAGTTAATATCAATTTCTATAAAACCTTAGCAGTTCAAACAAAAAAAATTACAGCACAAACCACCACTAAGGAGGCGCAAACAAATGACACCACTGGGGTTTCATTCTGCCGTAGACGGGGGGCTGGGTGAACTCTGGATGACCTAAAAAACAATGTTTAATAACTTCAAAACGATGGTGGCACAAACAAAACTTTCTGAAGCACAAACAAGCACAAATGTAGCATAAACGATCGACATCATTTTGATATAAATTTGTGTCCGACGGGAGCCATCTTCACGGAGGTAGTGCATCTTGCCGGCTATCTGGCCCTCATCGTTTTTAGATTGAAATGTTATATAAAATAAAACATGTAAAAGCCGATTTTTTTTGCATGGATGCAGAGATTTCTAAATTACTATTTTTTTTGCCCTAAAAAAACGAAAAGTTGGCCGAAAAGTCCCTTATTATCTGAATGTAGAATTACGTATGAATACCACATCCAATATGGCGGCCGTCACAAAACAAAAAGCTTTTTAAGTTGAAAATTCTTGTAAATAAATGCAGAAATCCCGGAATTTCTATAGATATGAACATAACAGTCTAGATTCTTAGTTAAAAGAGAAAAAACGCCCAGTTATCATTAAGTTTACGTAAATATTTCAACCTAATGTTCCGCTAATTTTGCCCATTCATTTTTTCCACAAGTTTCAAAGTACATGCATGGTGCTATTTTATATAATAATTACCTTGAATCCTCGACAATCACTCTTGAGACACTCCTGCCTGCTTATTTGTATGCACCAAAACTTTTGTCCTTTATCCACTTAAATCCGGTGTTAAAACGCAGCGTGTTTGAGTTTGTGACTGTAGCTGACAGCCTACAATCTACTCCTAGATACCACATGCAAATAGAACTACATGCGAAACGACAGACTCGGCGGCATTGGTAAACAGCCGCTATTTTAAAGCAGTAGACTTCTCAGAAAGGCTCTGTTGAAGTGAACCTTTCTAGCTAACCTAGGTAACTTTTTATCTGAAATACTCCTAAATCGGCAAAATCTTGACTTGAATCTATCTTTAAATGATGAAATAGTTTTAAAACGTTCACATGTTGAAAGTAGACAGAAGGGAACTAATGCAAAAATGGGAGCAGTTTTAACAACTTTAACGGTTGATTCACAACATTAAATGACTTCCAAACATAGCAGAGGTTACGATGTTTTTTGTTGTTGTTGTTGTTGTTGTTTTTTTTTTTGATAAAAATGAAAAAAAAAAAAAAACATGACAGGTAACACCAGTTACTTTGCCAAGTAACTAATTACAGTTACATTCAGGTAACTGAGTTACTAACTCAATACCTTTTTGGGAGAAGTAATTTGTAACTGTACAGAAGAAAATAAGATTAACAACACTGGTCATAAAGATGTAGTCTGCAGAATGAAAAGTGATAAAAGCAGAGATTTTAATCTGCCAATTTGTTGCCGAACACAATTTGCCCGCAACTATTGCTGATCACTTCTCAGAATTAGCTAAAGAAATGTTCCCTGACTCAAAGATTGCATCGGTAAGTTAATTTTATCAATCGACCTTTTTAATTTATATTTGGACACACTAACGAACTACCTTCAAGTCAAACTGAATTGCGAGCTGAAGTGCCCAGAAGTGCAGCAATCAAAAGACATGATATAAATTGCCAAAAGTGCAACATACAATTATAACAAAAGTCACTGTTAAATTTTAGTAATCATGATGTAGCTGAAGATATTGATTGTTCTTTGATTGCACCAGGTTATATGTTACAATATTACCAGTAAATTCATATTATTTTAAAAATTGAGTTTTATTTTTTTTTATCATATTGCACGCTATATACGACGTTCTAAGATTAGTCACCAATCTGTAAGGGCATACGTCACTATTTGTAAGATTGCCAACGGCCTCGGGTTGACAGGTATGAATACCGATACTTAGATATGGTACTAAAATGACGTAATTGGTATGGGGCACTCTCCGTAGATCAAAACGTACTAAATATTATAGATTTTTAAATCAATGGCAAATTTAATGTGTCTCTAATAACATATTTTACAAACCCTTATTACAGCCTTTGAGTCTTTAAGTCCAAGGTTCCCTTTAAAAGAAAAAAATATATATTTTGCACACTGTTAACAAAAGAATGTGGTATAAGTACAGTATTGGCCAATACCACACAGGCAGGTATCAGGAACCCAAAAATGGTATCAGTGCAACACTAGCTAGAATTCTGTCATTTCACATCTGCATGTTGATCCTTTTATGCCATTCCACCCATATGCTTTAGACCAGATGCTCTTCTCTATTTAGTGCTCGTACTGGCTCTAACCCTTGCTCGTGCACGGTCAGACTTCCTCTTTCTGTCATTTGCTCGGCATGTGAACTCCAAACCAAATGCATTGACTTTTTCATGAGGCCGCCTCAGGAGCCCCACTGGACATTAATATTGCAGCTCCTGTTGGGAGAGCCTCTTTTTAAGATTGTATTCCTGAGGCACATGCAGTGGCGCATTAAAATATATATTATGTTTTCATAGAATAAATAAAATCCTTCCCCTCCACAGTACATTAGATCAGTGGGTGCCCTCCAGGGGGGTCAGCTTTCAAATCCAGTGAGTTAACTGCAGGTAGGGAAGCCACTTTCACTATGACCTTCTAGAGGGCACGTCAATAGTTTCCATCTCCACAAATATCCAGGGATAAAAATTTGATTACTACATTGCTTTTGTAAGAGGTTCTACCAACTGCGCTGTAGTTTGAGAACCTGCTCATGAAGCAGAGAGAACTTTGGTACACTGGTGTTGATTTCAACAGCTATACTGTGCCACTGGTGCTCCACATGTAGCCTGTGCTTGTTAAACTACATTGTCCGACTAGCCAGTAGTGATCAATCAGTGTAGGAACCTGCCTGAAACTGTCTGCCTTTCATGACCAGTCGAGTGTTGCGTTTGGTGCCGGTCGAATTATCATTGTCAAAGTTGGACTGAAATTTATTTGATCTCACACTTTGCAGTGTTCGTTAAAGATAAAATAATTAATCACGCTCCTGTCACCAGGAGCAGACAAACTGTTGCTCTGATGCACACCTCTGCCTTTCAATTATGGCTATGATCGATCATAAAAAAAGTTATCCCACTTTACTTTTTAATTAAAGGTGTGAAAAAAGATAGACTTGGACAACTGATACAATTTAGGAGTTCTTGTCTCCAATAAATTAATGTATCAATTTCTTGAACTTTGTGAATTGTTCTGTAACGCAAAATACTGCAGCTTTTAATTTTTTGGGAAAGGTTATTAGAATTTGATAGTCTGGAAAGAATTTTTTAACCATTTCATGCACAGATAAGATTTTTTTTTTTCTTACATTTTTTAGATTACATACATGTAGGACAATGGTCACAAACCTGCAGCCAGGGGGCCAATTGCGGCCCACAGGACAATATTTTGTGACCCTCATTTTATATCCAATTGCAGTATTAGTGCTGGCCGCATGTATTTGCAATGGGCAATGAAAAAAGAAATGATACAAATAATTTTGTATAAAATGAATGAATGAATTAAATAATCCATTTTTGGGGGGTGAGGGGGAAGTCATTTTAACTCATTCACTCCCAGCCATTTCGATGGCAACATGAACAAAGAAATTACAAAAAGATTAGATCCCCATCTTTCATCATAAAAAAATGTTTGTCTCTACTTTTTCATTTTTCATTGTGAGCAGTTAAAACATCATGAACAACATTGTTTATGTCTTTGGTATTTAATGAAATACATAGTAATAAATGAAATGGAATATATATATTTTTAAACCTATAGGTAATAAAACATGTATAAAAATAATTCTAAATCAGAAAAAAATAATTAAAAAAAGAAAACAAAAAAATAATTGAACAAAGAACAATAAAGACAAACTCAAACAAGTGTAACCCATGTGTATTTTGCTCTAGGATTTTTATTTATTTATTATTTATTTCTATTTTGTTTTGTTTTATAAATCTCTTGTGACCCCGCATCGGTTAACTCTTTGGCTGCCAATGACAGCAATAGACGTCCAATCTATTTTAACATACCAGTTAAAATAAGATTGGAGTAGATTGTCATCAATAAGTGTTTTACATATCAATTTCCCTATTTTACTAACTACAACAACACATAAGCCTCTTTCACAAATATACATACAATGCTTGCCAAAAGTATTGGCACCCCTGCAATTCTGTCAGATAATGCTCAATTTATCCCAGAAAATTATTACAATTACAAATGCTTTGGTCGAAATATCTTCATTTATTTTGCTTGCAATGAAAAAACACAAAAGAAAAACAATTCAATCAATATCATTTTACACAAAACTCCAGAAATGGGCCGGACAAAAGTATTGGCACCCTTTGAAAAATCATATGATGCTTCGCTAATTTGTGTAATTAACAGCACCTGTTACTTACCTGTGGCACATAACAGGTGGTGGCAATGACTAAATCACACTTGTAGCCAGCTAAAATGGATTAAAGTTGACTCAACACCTGTCCTGTGTCCTTGTGTTTACCACATTGAGCATGGAGAAAAGAAAGAAGACCAAAGAACTATCTGAGGACTTGAGAAGCAAAATTGTGAGGAAGCATAGGCAATCTCAAGGCTACAAGTCCATCTCCAAAGACCTGAATGTTCCTGTGTCTATTGGTCGCAGTGTTATCAATAAGTGTAAAGCCCATAGCACTGTGACTAACCTCCCTAGATGTGGATGGAAAAGAAAATTGCCGAGAGATTTCAACTAAAGATTGTGCAGTTGGTGGATAAAGAACCTCGACATCAACAAGTTCAAGCTGTCCTGCAGTCCGTGGGTACAACGGTGTCAACCCGTACTATCCGTCAGCGTCTGAATGAAAACGGACTCTATGGTAGGATACCCAGGAAGACCCCACCTCAGACCCAGAGACCAGAAAAAGTCAGACTGGAGTTTGCCAAAACTTAGCTCAGAAAGCCAAAAACGTTTTGGAAGAATGTTCTTTGGTCAGATGAGACAAAAGTTGAGCATTTTGGGAAAAAACATCAACATAGAGTGTACAGGAAAAAAAAAAAAAAAACTGGCCTTCAAAGAAAAGAACACAGTCACACATGGCGGACGTTCCCTGATGTTTTGGGGTTGCTTTGCTGCCTTTGGCACTGGACTGCTTGACCGTAGAGAAAAGCTGGGTCTCCCTGAGAGGTCATGGGTCTTCCAGCAGGACAATGACCCAAAACGTACTTCAAAAAGCACTAGAAAATGGTTTGAGAGAAAGCACTGGAGACTTCTTAAGTGGCCAGCAATGAGTCACGACCTTAATCCCACAGAACACCTGTGGAGAGATCTGAAAATGGCAGTTTGGAGAAGGTACCCTTTAAATCTCAGAGACCTGGAGCAGTTGGCCAAAGAAGAAAGCTCTAAAATTTCAGCAGAGCATTGTGACAAACTCACTGATGGATACCAGGAGCAGTTGTTCGCAGTCATTTTGTCTAAAGGTTGTGCTACCAAGCATTAGGCTGAGGATGCCAATACTTTTATCCGGCCCATTTTTGGAGTTTTGTGTAAAATGATAATGATTTAAAGAAAAATATCATTTTCTTTTGTGTTTTTTTCATTGCAAGGAAAAGAAATGAAAATTTTACTACCAAAGCATTTGTAATTGCAATCATTTTCTGGGAGAAATTGAGCGTTATCTGACAGAATTGCAGAGGTGCCAATTCTTTTGGCCAGCAGAGTATCCTGGTAAATTCTCGTGTAAGGTGACGCGGGATTTACTCGTGTTATGCTTTCAAGCACGTAGAGGTACCCCGAGAATGACGCGGGTTGGACACTTTCACAGACTTGTTGTCACAGACACAGACCCGTGTTGCCCACTGGCGCTCTCTGTGCGGGGAGGGCTGCTGGCGCGATTGATTTTATAACCTAGACTTTACGTCATCGTGTTAGTCAAATCGCATTTTTTTTTACAGAGCCGTTTGTGGGAGCGTTCCCGAGGTTGTAACTGCATCCAACTCTAGCTCATTAAGACTCTTTTTAAGCCCAGGCGATCCAAGAGAAGGGTGCCGAGATATTAACTTGCTGGGCACCACTCAACACCTCTGCCGCCCCTGTTTTGAAATCCCTTACATTGATTTGAGTGTATTTGTTTTGTTGTCTTATCGGCTCTCTGCCTACTGCTTAGGTTAGTATTATTGATCCCCGTCGACCTACTGTCACGGACCTATTGTGATTCCCCCTTTTTTGCGATCGCGTGTATTTTTGTTTGTATTTAATATACCCTTGACAGCATCCCTCCGTTGTTTTTTGCTTTGAGGTACAACCTTGTTTCCGCAGTAGTGGACCCCAACATCGGCAACAAAATAAACCACGCATCTCCAAAGATGGACGATTAACTCTCTTCCTCGGCTCTACGATCCAGTAGCAATTTAATTTCGCTATGTTTTCAGTTTAATTTAGCCATTTCCAGCTTGCTATGTTGAAAATTGCGATGTTTGTTTACCGATTGTCGTCTAATGCGTAGAAGGAGGAAGTGACGATTAGCCTGCCATGATATTTACGTCATCAGCCATCGCGCTGCGACCCGGAAATTTAACGCTTGTTTTCACATACCTTGTCCCGGGACTTTCCCGGACATTATACTGAGACATGATGTGAAATGTCCGCGTAATCTCTGTGTCAGTTAACCCGGGAAATTGCTTTCACACACAAGGGCTGCCCGTTTAAATCCCGGGATTTTAACAGTGTTTCGGCATATGTGAAAGGGGCTATACTCTGACCTGGGCTGACAGTGAATTAATTAAGCTAGTGATATCTTTTAAATAGATGTCCACTGTAGTGACCACCGTCCCTGAAAGGGTTAAATTTTCAATTATTATTATTTTTTTTTATTTATTTAATTTTATTTTATTTTTTTGAAAACTACAGCTGGTGAGTTTAAAAAAAACTTTTTTACAGGTAATGCTGTTTCACAACAAACAGAGATTGACTGGAACATTAAAGTTGCATGCTCTTATGAAAAAAATCCGGATTGGCAAAACTCGAGATCGACATGAATCGGTATTCAGCCCCAAAAATTTACTTTTAATTATTAATGTGTTCACATGTTCCATTGGCAAATAGTGAAGTGTTCCATTGACAAATAATGAAGTAGTGAAAGTTAATGCACGACCTGAAAGTGATTTATACATTGATTTAAAGTTTGTTAAGATCCAGTGGTGGAATGTAACAAAGTACATTATCACGAAGTAAAAGTACTTCGTTACTGCACTTAAGTACATTTTTGTGTGTCTGTACTTCACTTGAGTACAAATATGAAGTGGTACATTTTACTTCAGTACATTTTACAGCACGTATCTGTACTTTTACTCCACTACTTGTCAAATTGTCGTCTGCATTACACGTTACTTTTTCGTATTTTTTTTCCACATTATCAATTGAAAGTTTTGTTTTCATGCCTCTGTTCTCAGTAGAATTAACTCTTCATAAGGCAAGTGAAGATTTGTGGAGACAAAAAATAAATTTGTTCTGCAAATACTGTGGTATACCCAAAATGTGTAATTAAAATAATATGGTAATAATATATTTTTTAAAAAACACTGTTTAATTCAAATGAACGAAAATGGCTGCCTAGCGAGCTCAATGGCAGCATATGAGTTAATGGTAAATGAGCACCCTATAATGCATTAAAATTCTTAGATTTTCCCTTGATGAAACCTGTCGAAACCCTGGTTTTTGCATATAAGTCGATGCATATGATTTGCTTTTAAGGGCCACACAAATTGATGTGACGGGACCGAATCTGGCACCCAAGCCTTGTGTTTGATAACAACAACGTATCATGTTTCCACAGTATCACAGTGATAACATTAATATCCTCTTTATGTTGAAATAGGACACCAAATAACGCCAAAGGCTGAAATGAACTGCTTCGTCTCCTCCGCTGACTCGAGCGCAAAGATCAACTCTGTTCTCTTCTCAGCAGAGAAGGAATACAAATGAGCAGGGGCCTCAAAAAGTCGTACCTCCTCAGAGAGGTGATGTGCTCATCAGACAGACCTCCGTCCTCCTCGTTAATGATGAACAGCTTGTCCTTCAGCTCTGTAGGCTGCACCGCAAAACTTTTGAGGAAAATGTCTGGAAGAACAAGGGAGAGAACAAGAACAATGTAAGCTTCTTTTTTTTTTGTCTCGTCCTTTGAAAGAATGAATTGAAAGCAGAGGGATAGAAACCTGCAGCCTGATTGCGCTTCTCTTCTCCCAAAGAACTCAGAGACAGAACTTTTAAAACATCAGGTTGATTTTTGTTTATGCGCAAATTTCCAGTGTACAAAAATTTAAATATTTTTTTGAACACAAATCTAAAAAATATGACACTATAAACGAGAAAATCAGTTGCAGAGTTGTCACCTAAAACGTGAGCATGCGAATAAGGACAATTTTTAAATTACTGTAATTTTCGGATGAAAAGACCCACCTGACTATAAGTCGCCAACCATCAAATTTGACATGAAAACGGCATTTGTCATAGATAAGCCGAACTATATGCCGCAGCTGTCCTCACTGTATTATAGGACATTTATAGACAAGTTTGCTGAGCGAAATATGAGCGGCGCCATCTTGGACAATGTCTGCTCCGAACTTCCGGTTTAGAAAGAACAACATGAATTGCAGTTGAAGTAAGCAGTGTATTGACAAAGTTAAAACTGCAAAATCAAACCAGAGGAACCCACGGAATCTCCAAAAATGGATTCAGCACGACGTAAATGAGACTCCGAGACGTTCTGTGCTATGCGTTGTTGGAATTCGCCCCCCCGGCCAAGCCGCACGGAAACGGCGACAGCCGAACGTAAATGGTGCTCCGCTGCTCACCGCCTCCGTGCACCAACCGGGAGGGCGGGAATTCCGCGCGTTCACCTCTTGTGTTAACCCTTTGTAATGACTCCATTTCCAAAAGTTCTAAGAAGTCTCACCGAAAAACAGGTTGACAATTTATTCGTCGACAACGGTCAAAAACAAGGCAAAAACAGACGACGGAGGAACAATGCTAAATCCAAAACAAGGCTACATAGAAAAGTTTCCGAGCAGCGAATAACGTTTGTTGTCTCAGTGTCCAGTCTTTTTGAAGTCCGTGGTGGAGTGGGCCGGGCCGAAGGTGTGTCTGGGTGTTGTTTTGGGATCATCCCACTGTGGCCGGTTTTGGGCGGTTAGGTTCGTGCGTCGATGGGACGTGGTTGCCACAGCAACCGACGCTGGTCTTGACGTCCCAAGCGCCCGCTATCAGCTTGTTATCCAGGCTGGGCGAGGCGCTACTTGTTTTAGGACAGCGCATCCTGCTCTTTGTCCTTGCAGTTGCCGGGAGAACTGATTGCAAGAGTTGGTGCTTCAATCTTGCTCATGACGCACACGTTGGGCTTCTATGATAAGATGGCGTTGTGTGTCTATTCTGCTTCTTTTCATTAAACTACGGTGTGCTATTTATTTTATATTAGGTGTGTTAGAGTAGTGCAGTCCTACAGTAAATATGAGAAATGATACTAGTCCCTGATTAATTATATCACGTGTGTTAGAATAATGCAAACAGTTAGACGGTGCCTATGAGAAACGGTACCATTTTTCCATTTCCCCCTCATTAGCCCCGATAAGGTGATTCACTTTACTGTGTCCAAGGGCATGGATTGAAGTCTACCTAAACTATTGTTAGATGATGTGTTAGACTAATGCAAACAATTATATGGTGTGTGCAAGAACGGTACCTATTCCCTTCAGCGTGAACTGAAATTATAACAACCTGTCAGCCTGTGTTGAGGTGAGTGGTAGATTGATACACCAGCCGCTTGAGTGACCAAAATGATGTGACATTCCAAATTATATTACATTTGCCGACTGCAGAAGGGCTGACACTGACTTTGTTGTTACAAGGAAATACTAAAAGTAGGGAGTGGGAACCTCTTGGTACCTAACAATACGATACGATTTGCGATACAAAGCTCACGATAATGATGAGGTAATGAGGTAATTTGGGCCTATTTAAGGTCATTTACCTGTTCATTTTCAGTTGCTTCCTGTTGATTTCGGGGTATTTTATGGGTCTCTTCCTGTTTATTTTGAGTTACAGAACAGGAAATGACATGGCAATCACCCAAAAGAAATAGGCAGTGACTCAAATTCATCAGAAAATGAACTGTAAATGCCCTAAAATGAACAGCAAGTGACCTGTAAATGCCTTGAAAATCTAAACGGCTTGGGCGTCGAGCAACGCCAGTGCAGCTTTAGACCTAAGTAAGAAGATTTTGGTGCAACTTGTTTTTTCTTTTTTTTTTTTTTTTTTTGGACATTTGACACCTTTTCAAAACGATATCTCGATTCTTGGCAGGAGCATATCGATAACCTTTTGGTATATATCACGATATATCACCATTTCGATATTTTATCACACCCCTAACTAAAAGGTATGTACATATAAAGAAGAATAGCATGTCATGATTTTTTATTGCAGGTATTGATCACAATAATACATTTGGACAACATGATTCCATGTCTTGTGTTTTTAAAACGATTGGTGCATGTGCAAAATACCAGTAGGTCAATAAATCACAATTTAAAAATTATCAGAAAAATAGCATACGAGAATGCGATATCAGACAGCAGGGCTCCGGAGCCTTGCCAACCTTTCACCCGACATTACATCCTCCGGATGGGCTTTCTCCCACTGTCCTCAGTAATTCCAGCTCCAAAAGCGTTTCTTAAAGTTGCAGTCATAAAGCTCGTAGTTGGATCTCGGGATCGAGCTGACGGTCCGCCGCGAGGCGAGCCACCGTCTGTCCCAGCCTCACGACAGCCCCCCGGGTACAACGCACGTAGTCTCGATATATGTCCATTAACGTACAGTAAGTGTTGTTGTGAGGCACATCAACTTGTTTTCCCTTGCCTAACAGAGTTTTCCGCCTGTAAACAAACGAACAAAAAAACTTGTAACACTTGCATTTATGCGTTGACATAATTGTGCCATCCAACGCGTACTGATTAGCAACAGGCTAGCAACAGTTACAGTAGTTTTAGTAAATAATATTAAAGAGCATCATAATTACAATCATCATCGTAATAACAATATAAATGGCAACAAGTGGTTTCATGCGGAAGATTTTAGCTTTAGTATTTTTTGAGCACCGGACATATAAAAATGCTGGGATAGGAAGAACATACCTTCCATAACACAGCAGCAACATGGCTACAAAAACACCCGGTCTTTGTGGTGGCACGAGCTTGGTTCCACATCTGCCTTCATGAACATGTTGTCCTCCCCTGTCGTGTTGATAGCAGATGGATGCAATATTTCCAAATTCTCTTTTTTAAGGGATTTTGATGAGTAATGTTACTCCAGCCCCACTGTTGTTTTGGATGGAGAAATTCTAAAACAAGTTGCGAGCAGACATGCGGAAGCAAAGCGGAAGTACCTCGGAAACTTTTCTGTACCCAAAGATATTGAACGGTAACACTAAATTTGACAGCAGTGTCATAAGACTTTCATAAGACCGTCATACGTAATTATGACATGACACCAGTGGTGTTACCAAGATGCCAGGTGTGAGTGGGCATTAGTCTAAAAAAAAAAAACCTACAATGCTCAAGTAGGTCGAAATCCAGCGTAGGGCTACCGCACCTTAAAACATGTTTTGTTTTCTCCTTGAGATAACTGTTGTTGTGATTTGGTCTAAACCAGTGGTCTCAAACCGGTCCTCAAAGGGCCGCAGGGGGTACTGGATTTCATTCCAACCAAACGAGACAAATACCTTTTCACCAATCTGGTTTCTTACAAGTGTAATCAGTTGATTGCAATCAGGTGCTGCTTATGTTAGTAGAAACCTCATTGGTTGAACTGTTTGTGCTGGATCTGTTGGAACAAAAACCAGGACCCACTGCGGCCCTTTGTGGAGTCGGTTTGAGACCGCTGGTCTAAACAAATAAAAGTTGATTTAATTCTTTTTGACTTAGAACGCATCCATAACTGAACAGCATGGACATGCAGGTGACAATGTTTTTTTTAGGTAACCTATTGTGGTTCCTCGGTTTTATTATTATTATTTGACTCCCTTAGAATGCTTCAAAATGCACCAAAATCGGCAGGCAGGTCAAGACAGGTGCAATCTTTGATACAGTGTAAAGACAAATTCCAAATACACTATGTAGCACCCCCTAGCAGTCATTCTTTGTCCCGCCGACGCTTTGAGCCCTACTTTGACCCCCTAAGAATGCTTCAAAACTCACCAAACTCAACAGAAAGATGAACACCGGTGGAAACTTTGATAAAATGTGTATATATGTATATATATATATATATATATATATATATTAGGGGTGTCAAACAATTAAAATTTTTAATCGAGTTAATTACAGCTCAAAAATTAATTAATCGTAATTAATCGCAATTCAAACCATCTATAAAATATGCCATATTTTTCTGTAAATTATTGTTGGAATGGAAAGCTAAGACCGAGATGGATATATACATTCAACATACGGTACATAAGTACTGTATTTGTTTATTATAACAATAAATCAACAAGATGGCATTAACATTATTAACATTCTGTTAAAGCGATCCATGGATTGAAAGACTTGTAGTTCTAAAAATAAAAATAATAAATAAAATATATAAATATATAAATAAATAAAATATATATTTATAAAAATTTATAGAAAATGAATAAAAGATAATAACTAGTACAAATTATAGAAATTTTATATTAAACCCCCTCTTCATGTTTTCGTTTTAATACAATTTGTAAAATTTTCAATCATAAAATAAACTAGTAGCCCGCCATTGTTGATGTCAATAATTACTTACACAATGCTTATATGGCTGCTGAAGCCTATAAAATCAGTCGCACCCAAGCGCCAGCAGAGGGCGGCAAAACTCCGAAAAACACAACAAGTACACCTTTCACTTTGCTGTCCTTTTAATATGTTTGAGTGGGGCATTTGTGCGTTAATTGCGTCAAATATTTTAACGGGATTAATTTTAAAAATTAATTACCGCTCGTTAGCGCGTTAATTTTGACAGCCCTAATATATATACATATATATATACACTGTATGCATAAATGTGTGTAGCGCCCCCTAGGAACAAAACCAACATTTCATTTTTTTTTTTTTTTTTTAAGGTTAAAGAGGAGGTAACAACGCAAAGGTTAAAACACATCAGTACGATATGAATGGGATACCATACACGGTGCCCAGACTGCCGTTAGTACTACATCCAGTTTTCTTTGGGTGGGCATAGCGTGTCAGTGGGTGGGCACTGCCCACCCTTGCCCATCCCGCTAGTAACGCCCCTTCATGACACTCTTATGAGCATTGATGAATGCTTATGACAGATGTCATTTAGTGTCAACCGGCAAATTATCTCACTTTTCAATTAATGTAAAAGATCCGAGCTGGACATAAATAGAGTTAGTGACAAAATTTGCTGGATGACATTTAATGACAGCTCAGCTGTCCTAAGCATTCATTAATGTCCATAACAGAGTCATGTCATAATTATGACGGTCTTATGACAACGCTGTCAAATACAGTGTTACCTATTAATGCATATAAATCAACAAATAAGCCGCATTGGACTATGAGCTGCAGGATTCAAAATGAGGGAAAAAAGAAGCATTTTATAGTCTGAAAATTACAGTAAGCCATATGTTAGCACAAGTTCACCAAAATCACGTCGTCCAAGTAATCGTCACTTGTATCGGCCTGTCTGCCAGGACATGCTCTCACTGCGCCAGTACGACCACAAAATTCAAAAACACATGCGATGTGCTGCAGAGAACTCATGAGCAGTGTACAAAAATAGGGCCATATGTTGTTGTCAGAGGGGAGGGGCATCTCAAAGTTAATATCAGTTGTTTTATATTTATTTCATTATCAACATTTGCTGAAATTTCAACACCTACAGTATGGCTATTTTTTTTTTTTAATTTTAATTATTATCATAACTGCCGTTTGACCTGACCCTGGAACACATCATTTCTATAGTATTTCAACTCATTCATGCTGGTATTTTTTGTTTTTGTTTTTTTTTTACATTAACCGCCATCCTGGAAATTTTTGTGCTTGATATTCTGCTCTAACATCTCTCTAGTTGCCATGACAAAGCCCAGCCATGACATTTATTCAGGAGTCACGGACACATTTTATACATTTATGACAAATTCAGCTTTTTCCGCTATCTAAAAAAAGTGATGCAATTCTTTTAAAGTGCAGTTGAAAAAGACTTGACTGATTAGTGCTTAAAAGGCCTTTGTAATCCAACAAACATTGGTGGTTATTTTATAATGCTGCACTTAAAAAAAAAAAAAAAATTAAATTAAAAAAAAATATATATGCCTCTGCAGAAAAAGGTCCACCCCAAAAAGGCTTGGTTTTTTTTTTTTTTTGGTAGGGTGTTGATAAGTTTGAAACTTTTTTTTTTCCTGGAAGTGTGATGCTTACAAAAATTAATTTCACATTAGCCTCTTTTTATCTTTTTTTTCCCACAATATTGATCAATTTGAATACCTTGTGAACACGTTTGCTTTTGATGGTTCAGTGTCCATGAAATGGTAGCAACTTAGCCAAATGCCTTGTCAAGTGGACATATGTACAGATTGCTATTGCTAAAATCAATGCCATTTTTAATTTTTCAGCATAAATAAAAGTACGAACCTGTTTAGAGACTAATATAGTACCTCATAGATGCTTCAGACCCTTTAAGACTGAAAAATAAAGCAAAAGAAAAAAAGGTCACTCTTGATTAGGCAACATACTGAAGAATCTCCTAAAGTAAATACATACTGTATTCCTACACACGTGTTGTTTGTGATTAAGTCCGTGTGGTCTCAAAACGACCTAGCACACTTAAAGAAATAAAGTAAGGAGTGTGTTTGATCTACAAACTAGAACTATGTTTGGATAGCTAGAAAAGATGAAAGAAATAAGTTCAAAATGAACTACGGCTGGCTCCTTAAACATTTCATCGAGCCAAAGTTATGAAAACTACAACCAAAGAGCGCACCTACCCTCTAATGGCTAATTCAGAACCTATAGGCAATAATAAGTCTGCAATATCAATGTAATTAATCAGCCCTGAAGAAAAAAAAAAAAAAAAAAAAATCAAGTTCATGCAATTAGTTTTTTGAGGAGGGCAGTTGCTGCAAGGCACATTTAAGCATAAGCAGGTGTCGAATGGTGCACTTTACATAAGAAATGGGTATTGCGTTTACATTTCAGAATGCAATTTTTATTAGCCATGCAAGTGAGGAAAACAATCCAATAACAAACTGGATGTTAACAACACACAAGAATAACAACTTCCAAAACCCATAGAGATCGAAGAACTTGACTTGATTAGATTCTATTTTTGACACCTTGACCATTGTGCAGTTCCCACCATGGAGTTTAAAAAAAAAAAAGTACATTGCTGACAGACTTCAAATAGGTTTTGTAGCATTGATGTTCCAAATGAGATAAATGCAAAATTTGAGTAAAATAAAATAATAAAAACACAAATTATATATATATATATATATATATATATATATTTTTTTTTTTTTATACCTCTCCTAGCAGCACAGGCTAATCTTAAACTAGCATCATCCAATGGTTTTATATGTTGTTAGTTCATCAACATGTGTGATAAAATATTTTCAAGCTAAATCAATTAGCTTTGGCATAACAGCTGATTAAGTTGACAGAAAGAAAATTTACTTTTCCATGCAAAACATATTTTTGTGGGGAAAAAATGTTTACCACAGTAGGAGGAGGATCTCTTCTTTATGGACAAGGTGAATTGGTAGGGGCTTGAAAACATCATGGTTGCATGATCACAAATGTGCTCCCTCACTTAGATACAGAGGGTGTCTCACATTACCCCAGTCTCCCTATATGAGGTACTTCATGAAAAAGGCAGATTTTTTTCTGTGTGTGTGCTTCATTTACATGGTCCATATCTAGTATATCACGTATCACTCATAGATCTTTATTTATTCATTTTCTAAGGTAAAATGAAGTATTTTCATCCTTCAGCAAGAGGGATACAAAAGCCACACAGAACACACAAAAATGCAAAGAGGCTGTGGCGAAATCCCAGATTCTAGCATCTCAAACTTCAAACACAAAACTTCAGGGAGGTTCAGCAGGTTAGAAGCTTGGTGCAATTACATCAAGCGCTGTGCTCATGTGAATTAGCATTCGTGGATTAGCTCACAAGAGACCTCAGCGGATCCAACATATTTACTTTCCATCTGAAGTGCGATGGTTGAGATCGATATATGAGAAATATAAACAACTGTAATGCTGGTGTTTTTGAAAACTATAAACATGCAAATAAGCACACTGTTTTGCTAGCAGACAACAAAGGGTGGAGAGAGGAAAAATTCATATTTGCAAAATTAAACTAGACTCCAGCAGAAATACTATATGTTTGTTTTTACCAGTGTTGTTAATCTTTTAAAAAGTAATTAGGTACAGTTGCAAATTACTTCTCCCAAAAAGTATTTTAGTAACTCTGTTACCTCAATGGCGTTACTTTTCATGTTCTACGCCTTATTATATGATCCATTCTATAATGTCTTTCACATCAAACATGTTTATATTAACTGATTGAATTGAACTGTTTTTCATTAAAAAAAAAAAAAAAACATAAGTAGCACTTTTCACTTTTTTTTTTTATTTCACCTGTACAAGATTGTAATCGTATTCAAACTTTTAACTTTCAAAAGCTGCGAGAAAAAAGCCTTTTTGTTATTCCTGTTGTACTGAACCCGCACCAAACCGTGACCCCCATAATGAGGTACGTCCTGAATCTTGACTTTTATGTACCTTGACACCCCTAATACATATACCTGTAAATATATTTTTAATATGCAGCAGAGGCTCCGAATCTCTTCCCTTTCCCATCTTAATCTAGTTGTTTTGAATTTTTTTTCTTTTTTTTCTTTTTATAAATCACACATGGTTTATGGATACGTAATTCAAGAAAAGTTTAGGGCAACTGAATATTTTTGGGAATAAAAAACAAAAAAATTATTTATACCGTAGCATCTACAAGGACAACGCCTGCTAGGTGATAATAATGCATACTCAACAGGAAAACAGACCACTATTTTCAATTAACTGTACCCACCTGAACGCCTCAAACTGTATGTCAAAAAAAAAAAGTGGCCCGAGAGTTTAAGATGACGTTCACCACGCTAAATTCTAATGCTAGCAAGAACACAAATGCTATGCTAACGCTCCGAGCCACCTAGCAGCGCGTTTGCAACGGCGTCACAACCCCCTCCCCGTCCCCCCGTCCTACTATGCTCTCTCCGTGTCTCTCACCCTTCAACATATAGCTGAACACCGTTAAAATCCCGGGATTTAAACGGGTAGCCCTTGTGTGTGAAAGCAATTTCCCGGGTCGATTGCCACGGAGATTACGCAGACATTTAACGGGTCGCGTCTTAGTATTATGTCCAGGACTTTCCTGGGACGAGGAAACTGGAAATGGCTAAATTAAACTGAACACATAACAAAATGAAATTTCTACTGGATCGTAGAGCCGAGGAAGCGAGTCCATCGTTCATCTTGTGTGGTTTAAATGTGCGGTTTATTTTCCTGCCGATGTTACCGTTGTAGGTTGTACCTCAAAGCAAAAAACAATGGAAGGATATGTTCAAGGGTTTATTAAATACAAATTTACTTGCGATTGTGGAAAAAGGGAAATAACACAATGGGTTCGTGACAGTGAGTTGACACGGATCAATAATACTAACCAAAGCGATAAGCAGGGAGCCGATAAGACAACAAAACAAATACACTCAAATACCAACACAACGTAGGAGATTTCAAAACAAAGGCGGCAGAAGAACAAGCTAGCAAATGCACGAATTTCGAGAGTACAAGGTGTTGAATGGCACCCAGCAAGTTAATATCTTGACACCCTTCTCTTGGATCACTTGGGCTTAAATACAGTCTTGATGAGCTTGCATTGGCTGTAGTTACGAGGTCGGGAACGCTCCCACAACCAGCTGTGTAACAAAACATGATCTGACCAATTTGACAGCCGATGCCGACCAAAAATGACGTAATGTCTGGGTTATAAAATCGCGCCAGCATCTCTCCCCGCACAGAAAGCGCCGAGTGGGCAACACGGGACGAGTCTGTGAAAGTTTCCAACCCGTGTCATTCCTAGGATATCTCTCCATGCCTGACGCGAATAAATCCTGCGTAACCTTACATGGGAATTTACCGGGATATGTGTGTGACAGGGGCTTCAGACATCTCGCTCGTCATTCAACCAAATTGTAGTAACGCCCGCCTTCACATTCTCAGTAACGGTAACGGCGTTTCAAAGATGGGAAAAGTAATTAGATTACTCACTATTAACAAAAATAACGCCGTTATCAACAACTGTTTTTTACATGTTCAAATAACGAAACTATTGTTTTCTTTCATTTTGTTTTAATTAATTTTCATCTAAAAAAAAATATATGCAGTATATATGTATCGCTCTAATAAGTGATCATATGGCTGAGGTGGATTACCTAGAGCAGCATTTCCTGGTTTTTGCCCAAAAAAAGCTGAGCATTCTGTAGTCTTACAAGGAATCAAAGCTATCTAGCACATTCTGTATCCATATTTCATAAGCATGTGGACTCTAATTATGTTGCCAGCCTGCACATTCATGCTGATTCCTTTTAACAACCCGCCACCCACTGCTGGCTCCCAGTGCCCGTGCCACTTGGAGGACTTGGTGAGCGGAAGCTTGTGAAATGTTTTTCCCTAGTTGCACTCTTGAAATATACAAGTAACGTACCTTCAGTTAATCAGAAGTGAAAAGCTTTTGAAGACAAAAACAATATGGCCCACTTCTGGCGAGCTTTACACCTGGTGATAACACTGGTGACACACTGCACCCTGCAGGCCAAGGGGAGAAATAGTAGCTATAAACACTCAAGTTTGAGCAGTTATACTTTATTTAGCTATGTTCACATACTGCAATCTGCAATCCCACATCCAAGGGCGATTTCCAGCTTTCAGAACAGCCATTCATATTTATGACAGACTGTGCCGTTACGCTGCATCAAAAAATACGAATAATAATATCACCCTTACCCTTAACCCTAACCCTAACCCTTAGGTTGTCTTCCAATGACAGGAAAGCAAACCTAGGTGAAGATGCAGGCTTTTCAAAGATTTTACCATACCTAGCATGCTAGAACTGTGTACCTTTACTGTACATGTGTACAGGTTGTACATAATTTTGGGTGCAATTTCAAAGATACCTGAAGACCATAAGCGGATATTAAGGGGGGCAGGGCCCCCCTGGTGGCCACAAAAATGTCATTGCATGTAATTGACTTTCCGATATATATACTAGTATAAAAGTTGTAAAGGAATAAAACTGCAACAAAAATGAATGAGATTTAAAAAAAAAAAACATTTTTATAATTGGTCGAAATTATTTTTCCAGCACCTTAGACAGTCATTTGCTTTGCATATATATATATATATATATATATATATATATATATATATACACAGTGCCTTGCAAAAGTATTCGGCCCCCTTGAACCTTGCAACCTTTCGCCACATTTCAGGCTTCAAACATAAAGATATAAAATTTTAATTTTTTGTCAAGAATCAACAACAAGTGGGACACAATCGTGAAGTGGAACAAAATTTATTGGATAATTTAAACTTTTTTAACAAATAAAAAACTGAAATGTGGGGCGTGCAATATTATTCGGCCCCCTTGCGTTAATATTTTGTAGCGCCACCTTTTGCTCCAATTACAGCTGCAAGTCGCTTGGGGTATGTTTCTATCAGTTTTGCACATCGAGAGACTGACATTCTTGCCCATTCTTCCTTGCAACACAGCTCGAGCTCAGTGAGGTTGGATGGAGAGTGTTTGTGAACAGCAGTCTTCAGCTCTTTCCACAGATTCTCGATTGGATTCAGGTCTGGACTTTGACTTGGCCATTCTAACACCTGGATACGTTTATTTTTGAACCATTCCATTGTAGATTTGGCTTTATGTTTTGGATCATTGTCCTGTTAGAAGATAAATTTCCGTCCCAGTCTCAGGTCTTGTGCAGATACCAACAGGTTTTCTTCCAGAATGTTCCTGTATTTGGCTGCATCCATCTTCCCGTCAATTTTAACCATCTTCCCTGTTCCTGCTGAAGAAAAGCAGGCCCAAACCATGATGCTGCCACCACCATGTTTGACAGTGGGGATGGTGTGTTCAGGGTGATGAGCTGTGTTGCTTTTACGCCAAACATATCGTTTTGCATTGTGGCCAAAAAGTTCAATTTTGGTTTCATCTGACCAGAGCACCTTCTTCCACATGTTTTGTGTATCCCCCAGGTGGCTTGTGGCAAACTTTAAACGAGACTTTTTATGGATATCTTTGAGAAATGGCTTTCTTCTTGCCACTCTTCCATAAAGGCCAGATTTGTGCAGTGTACGACTGATTGTTGTCCTATGGACAGAATCTCCCACCTCAGCTGTAGATCTCAGCAGTTCATCCAGAGTGATCATGGGCCTCTTGGCTGCATCTCTGATCAGTTTTCTCCTTGTTTGAGAAGAAAGTTTGGAAGGACGGCCGGGTCTTGGTAGATTTGCAATGGTCTGATGCTCCTTCCATTTCAGTATGATGGCTTGCACAGTGCTCCTTGAGATGTTAAAGCTTGGGAAATCTTTTTGTATCCAAATCCGGCTTTAAACTTCTCCACAACAGTATCTCGGCCCTGCCTGGTGTGTTCCTTGGTTTTCATAATGCTCTCTGCACTTTAAACAGAACCCTGAGACTATCACAGAGCAGGTGCATTTATACGGAGACTTGAGTACACACAGGTGGATTCTATTTATCATCATCGGTCATTTAGGACAACATTGGATCATTCAGAGATCCTCACTGAACTTCTGGAGTGAGTTTGCTGCACTGAAAGTAAAGGGGCCGAATAATATTGCACGCCCCACTTTTCAGTTTTTCATTTGTTAAAAAAGTTTAAATTATCCAATAAATGTTGTTCCATTTCACGATTGTGTCCCACTTGTTGTTGATTCTTGACAAAAAAATTAAATTTCATATCTTTATGTTTGAAGCCTGAAATGTGGCGAAAGGTTGCAAGATTCAAGGGGGCCGAATACTTTTGCAAGGCACTGTATTATATATATATATATATATATATATATATACACACACACACATATAAGAGAAAGAAAAATATTTTTAAAGATGATTTTTTTTTTTTTTTTTTTTTTTTTTTTTGATTGAAGCAAGTTTTTGGGGGATTGAATGATTTAGACACAAATGTCCTAATCATAATATGGCCCAAACACAAAAAGGATTGCTTCAATCAAAGAAAACTTTTTCAAATAAAAATTAAGTGTTCAAATCCAAATTTTTCAATCTCAAATATTTTTTCGCATTCAAAAACTTTTTCTATGATTTAATTTTTTTTTTTTTTTTTTAATTGAACTGATTTTCTTTTTGAAAATCTATATTTTTTTTGAAGCAACTTATTTTTTGATTGAATAATAAAGAGAAAATGTCTTAGCCAAAATGTGGCCCAAACACAAATCATCAACATATTGTGCCCCCCAGCCTAAAAAGTCAATACTCTTGACTTTTGCACGCTCCATTAAACAATCTTTTTTAAAGAAGTATAACGATAAGAGCTGAGATTCAAGCTCGGGGTTCGTTTCTACCGTCATGACATGACGGGAGAGGGAGGAGTAATTTCTGAACTATTTTTCTAAACATAATGGATAAGTACACAAGCAAAGAAATACTAATATTTTCATTCATTTTTAAAAAATATTTTAATCTTCAATCCATTTTAATTTTAGCTACCAACATATAAAGCCGCTAACTAACCAGGTCCAAAGACCCGCAAGCTAAAAAACGAAGCACAAGGATGCCAACTTTGTTCATATTCCAATTGTCAGTTTACTATACACGAAACTACAGTGTATCACAAAAGTGAGTACACCCCTCACATTTCTGCAGCTATTTAAGTATATCTTTTCATGGGACAACACTGGCAAAATGACACTTTGACACAATGAAAAGTAGTCTGTGTGCAGCTTATATAATAGAGTTAATTTATTTTCTCCTCAAAATAACTCAAAATATAGGCATTAATACCTCAACCCCTGGCAACAAAAGAGAGTACACCTCCTTAGAAACTACGTACATTCCTAAATGTCCAAATTGAGTACTGCTTGCCATTTTCCCTCCAAAATGTCATGTGACTCGTTACAGGAGTGCTGTCAGCATTGCTGCAGAGATTGAAGAGGGGGGTCAACCTGTTAGTGCTCAGACCATACGCAGCACTCTACATCAAATTGGTGTGCATGTCTGTTACCCCAGGAGGAAGCCTCTTCTGAAAACGGTGCACAAGAAAGCCCGCAAACAGTTTGCTGAAGCCATGTCAACAAAGCACATGGATTACTGGAACCATGTCGTATGGTCCAATGAGACGGGCGGGCTTTCTTGTGTACCGTCCCGCCCGTCTCATCAGCTGCACACAGACTACTTTTCATTGTGTCAAAGTGTCATTTTGTCAGTGTTGACCCATGAAAAGATATACTTAAATATCGGCAGAAATGCGAGGGGTGTACTCACTTTTATGATACATTGTAATACAGTGGTACCTCTCCTTACAATATGCAGGAATTAAGGAGAGAGCGGAGGCATAGCTCCCCCTTTTGACCGAAAATGTCATTGCATGTAATTGACTTTCCTATATATGAATTTAAAATTAAGACTTTGCTTGTAAAATGTTGTCTATAAAAGTTGTAAAGCAATAAAACAAAAATGAATGAAATGAACAAAAAAATATATTTTTGATAATGGGTCAAAATGATTTTTTCAAACCGATTATGTGACTAGCACCTTAGAGACATTGGCTTTGCTTACCCAAAACCACCTGAGGCCATGCAAGATGGATATAATGTAATTTTTTCAAACCTAATGTTTCAAAAGCAACAACAACTACTGAGCGAGAACCAAAGATTGAAGATGTGGACCATTAAACGCCAGATAGCACCGCCAAAATAGTGAGTGGAATTTCAGCTTGCCCCACTAAAAATGGACAACGATCTTGGCCAAAAGCAATTCTATCCTAAGTAGCCTGATTTAGATTTCCCCTCCGAAATGATGGGAAACAACAACAAAAAAAAACCTGGCTGGAATATTCAGTCAAAAAGGATGCGACGTCTACTTTTCCACGAGGTAAGACAGAAAAACGCACGCACGCACACACACACACACACACACAGCTGGGATGCCTGTATGTACAAGCATGGGCTAAGCTACTATCCGAGCATATATCTTGTTATTTAATTATATTGCTGACACTGCGTTTCGGGGTCATCAACATGTTTTGTCCAAACTGCCACAAATGTCAAACTTCACCTGTGCTACTTACGAAATTAATTGGTTCTAGAAGTAGTTTCATAACATGAAAATTCTATAAGTTTTTCGTTTTTCATGTAAATGCACTAATCCATTCCAAGCCCCTCAAAATTCAGACATTAATCCCTTATAATCAAAACATGTAACAAACACATGTTACAGATTATTGCACAATAAACATAAAATCTGAGTTGTTTAAATATATATTTTTTAAAAAAACAAACAAAAAAAGGAATACAGTGAAGAATATAAGTTAGTACACTCATATAAAACTGTCGGAACACAAGGTGCGAATGAAGAGGATGCTGCGATACAACCACACACATACAGTAGAGGTCCGTCTTAGCCAATTGGATGCCAGGAATTCTTGGCAATAGTAAATGGCAGACCACTTATAAGTATGTTACGTTTAGTAAACCCTGGAAGCTACGAGTACCACCCATACTTTTTTGCATTTCTTATCCTGAAACTTCTTTTGTAACAAGAAGCAATATTTTACCGTTGAGGTGTGTCTTAAGTTGAAAATTCTGTATGTAAAGACGTTCGAAAGTAGAGGCACTATTGAATAGAAAACTCAAAAGTACATCACCTGTTGAGGAGAACTTGTGCAACGTAGATTTTGTCGTCAATCTTGTCTTTGTTTTCAGTTGTCTCCATTGATTCAAGGCATCTCCAAATCCATACATTGTCTTATTTCTGATATGTCATGACCAGTAACATAACTAGTTGTTTTTTTTTAGCTCTAGTGGTATATTTTGTAGCAGCCTTAGTATAAGTAGCCTACAGATTACTGAGCTCTGGCAACCTGGATGTAACCACAGAACTGAATTGGCTGATTGGTGGTGGGTGGGACATAAATATGAATAATAAATACAGAGTCAAACAACAAATTTTACGGGCTGACAACTGGCTTTTAAAATGGGAAAATCTAGGCTTAACCATTGAGAACGATGTTAGACGAATTTCCCAAAAACATATTTATTTAATGTCTATTGAAATATTAGGGTCATCTGATGAAAAAAAACGTATACAGTACAAGTCTTTTAAATATAGTTTGAGCAAACATCAAGTTTCAACTCTATTATGTGTAGCTACTTACTGAAGTTGTGTGCAATCTTCTGGTTGAGCATGATGTGTTGTGTACTGCTGGGCTCCAGTGTTCCGAAAGACCCTAGATTCTTAACTGAGAATTGCATGTACAAACGTTTTGTGTCGACTTCAACTCTTTGCTGGCTTATTTTCCCCCAAAATGATTTCTCAATCTGTAGAGGAAAAAAATAGGGGAGATTATATCATTACAGAAATCATCCTTCTGTGTAACACACCATAACATAACAATTCCAACATGGTACCTTTGCGGGGGTAACTAGGTCCCAATGGAATGCCTTGGTGTGGATCTTTCTTGGACGGATCTTGAATGTGAAAGGTAAAGGTGGAGGCGGGGGGATTGACTTAGTGTCAGGAACTTTGTCCCCTAACGAGTCTCCTAGATTGTTGGGAGTCTCAGTGCTAGAAGACTGAGGGCCCAGATGGGATTGGGTAGGATCAAGTGTTGTCTGCGTCTCAACATCAGGAACTGTCGAGGGAGAACATTGCCTTGTGTCACCAACCGAATTTGGGTCTTGGCAAACATCCTCGCCAGCAGTCTCTACATCTGAGTTATTGTTGTCCTCTCCTATATCTTCAGCTATGCTTAGATGTCGGAGGCTTTCGCTGCCCGCAAACATGCGTTCATCCTTGGACTTCCTTTTCCAGTCCGAACACAACTTGTCAATCGCCTGGACCCAGGCATCCCGCTCCGTTGGCTGACATGATGGGAGCACTCGAAAGCTGTAATCAATAATGAAGCCTTAAAGTCCTTATCGTTTATACTGCTTTAATGATATAAATTACGAATGTTTTGTTGCGTTGTCAACATCATGTTGACATAGCGTGCTTCACTCACTGGTATTCGTTTTTGCGTGTGACAAGGGTGAAGGTATCGGTACTGTGAGGTTTCTTGACACTGGTGTCGCCATCCGACAGATGGATCACAATACTTACGGGCATCGAGGACACCAGCTCGCCTTCAGCGCCGCGTCTTCGATTAAAGGGTGACAAGGTCAGCTGACCAGAGTGCAGCTGGACCTCATATCTGGAACGACAGTAAAGAACATTGTGCGTTTTATCATGTGACAGCTAGAATTATAGAGTATTCACACACATAGACTGATTTTCTGAAGTCCTAAGGGCACTGGCCCAACCTCTAATTTGAATTGTCCCTGAAGTGCCCCTGTTCCCATTTTAGCACAAATCATGCCAATTGGTGAATCCTTCTTTTCTGAAGTGAGAGAGAATAAGATGTTGTTTTAAGAGTAAGTCAGAAAGATATATTGTTTGAACACCATCATTGCATTGTACCAACATCGCATGGACGTGCGATACATCTATTTTTTTTAACACGCAAACTTGTTTTTCTGCTTTATGCTCGTACAGTGCCACAGCCTCTTTCTTCCTCCTGCTAAGCAGTGCAACCAAACTGTTTTTCTCAGTCACCAGTCCAGCTGGCGTTTGGTACTTAAAGTTAACGATGATTGGCAGGTTTGTAGCTTCGATCTGGCCAGAGAAGACTTGGTAGCTCTGCGATCAAAGGCACAAATGTGTTAATCATCGTTAACCTTGAAGGAGATGGTACCTTTTCTCGTAGGCACCGTCTAACTGTTTGCATTACTCTAACACACGTAATATAATAAATCAGGGAATTGTATCGTTTTTCATATTTACTGTAGGTCTGTTTGTATTACTCTAACACACCTAATATAAAATAATAGTTTAATGAAAAGCAGAATATAGGGCATAAAAGATACACAACGCCATCTTATCAAAGAAGCCCAACGTGTGCGTCATGAGTAAGACTGACGCACCAACTCTCGCAATCAGTTCTCCCGGGCACTCCAGGACAAAGAGCAGGGTGTTCTGTCCTAAAACAAGTAGCATCGGAGAACGCCCGATATCCAACTGACAACACAACTGATAAGACTCCAAGAACCCCTTTGACGCTGAGGTGGCAGAATCCACATCCTCGTTGCCCGGACAACAGTAACGCCCGAATCCTCATGTCCAATCCACAAACAGACAATAATCCCAAACACACCCTTCTTCCTTCTTCACACCCTTCTTCCTGCCCAAGGCCCGCCCCGCGAGAGCTTTCAAAAGACTGAATGTTTAACTAATCGTTGTCATTTTTCTCGGGAGCTTTTCTTTACGTACGATAGGGTGACCTTGCCTTGAGTGTTTCTGTTTGCCGTTTTGATCTCTGTCGATCCGAATAAATTGTCAAATTGTCCTCGGTGAGCTTTCTTTAAAACGTTCAAAATGGAGTACAAAGGGTTAACGCTGGAGTGGACACGCGGGGTTTGGCTTTCCGGCCAGCTTGTGGGGGCTGCACCGGTGGGACGCCTACCGTATTGGCTGGCGTGATTTCTGCGACTTGGCTGGGAAGCCGAATTCCTTCAAGCGGGAGGCTATTCCCAGTAGCGTGAGCTTCAAAGCGTGAGTAAAACTGAGTGGACTCACTCAATGAAGCATTTAATACAGACAAGAATTTTTTTTAAATTCTTGTTTAAAATAGTTCACATTATGAAGGCGGTATGCATGGGTTTGTCCGGGTTTCTACCACATCCCAAAAAAACATGCATGGTATGCTGATTGAACACTCCAAATTGTCTGTACGTGTGAGTGTGTGCGTGAATGGTTGTGTGTCTATACGTGCCCGTCGAGTTCAGGTTGTACCCCACCTTCTGCCTGAGTTAGCTGTGATAGGCTCCAGCACCCCCATGACACTCGTGAGGATAAGAGGTTCAGAAGATGAATGAATTAAATAATTATATGAATGTTATGGAGAATGATTAAAAGTGGGGCGTTAAAGGTGATGCAATGAAAAATGTGGGTGCGCCTACAGTTGTGCCTTAAGAAAAAAATTAGGCGTACCAGTGCAAAAAGTAAGTGTGGAGCCTTGGCAATATATGTCACAATGTTAATTTTTTCCAATATCGTTCAGGCCCATCTCAGACAGACAGAGCTATTTGTTATTTGGTGAAAATGTTTTTAGTTTTGATATGACAATACAATATCGCAATGTATCACAAACCCCTAAAAAAAATCACATTAATAGTTTTTTTTTTTTTATATCGTTCAGGCCTATTCTAGAGTATGTTAAATATTAATGTTGATTTTTGGGTTTAAAAAGGCTTTTCAAAAAAGTGATTAGAATTATTGTTTCATTTAGAGGTAGTCCCTGGGTTACGACGAGTTCTGTCCCTACGCTGGAGACGTAAACTGAAATAACCCTTTAAGTACCACAAAATGACAATTAAAGTTGAGAAGTATTGTATTTTGTTTAATGAAGGAGGATACACCACCCTCTTGTGGCAGCGTTGGGTCTGACTGGACTGTCGCATTATGACTGAGGAGCAGGCTCTCGTCTGACATGGATCGAGGACAGCGGCGCTCTGGTATGGCCCACATAAGGCTGTAAGTTGTTTCAGCTAATACATGTTTGTGTATGCATTTGCAATTAAGTTCACAGCTACAGTTTGTGGTTAGGGATTTGCTATGAGAATTGCAAATATCTTAGCATTTGCAGCTAGCTGACTTTTGTCAGGCAAATTAGGCTAATTTGAACTACTAAATTTGCAAATAGATCAGACTAGATGGACGTTTGAACACATTTTGTTTTGTGTCAAGTGTTTTATTGTTAAAATGTGTGTCGTTTTGAACAAAAAGCCTGAGTTATGCTTCTGCTTTGCGGTGACGGCGTAGCGACTATGGTGTCAATAAGCATTTGATAGTTCTGCGGCACGGGAATGCGTTGCTCTGTAATTTACTGCCAAGCCACTAAAAGGGTGTGACGTTGTGTTTGTACGGTTTTGGGGGACTCTTGTCGACCTCCTCTAGTTTTCTTCCGGTTACGAAACAATGCCAACGGAGATGGAACGCTTGAATGTGGATCTTCAGGTCATCAACATTGTACAACAAATGTTGATCATACAAATGTTGCGGCACAGGCGACAATTAAAGATGTGCTCGTTAGCGCAAGAATGTTTGTAAATGGCGGTGATTTCGCGCTTAACTGGAAACAACAGTCTGAGCGGACCAATCACAGTCCATTTGTGGTACGTCACCACGCGTTGACATGATGCCTAGTCAGAATTTTGTGGAGCTGCACGTCAGGCTATGGCAGAGGGTCGTAAATCGGGTCTGCGTTGACGGTGCAGGTCTGCCACAGATGCATAACTCAGCCTTAAGTGTACATATGTGTGTTACAGATTTACAAATGGCCAAAATGAAGTAAAAAGCTTCAAAAAACACAATTGCCTTATTTGATGTCTGCAAAGGTGAACAACTTCATGTTGAGCAAGGACAGAACACTTCATAATAATAAAGGAAAGTAAAAAATAAGATACTGTGAGGTATAATAAGTTACTGTTTATGCAACACGAAAAAAAATAACACTGGAGACAAAATGGCGGACGAAAGTCTGCCGTCATAAAGTCAAAATCGCGTAAACTGAGTATTTCCTGCATACTTGCACACAGTATGATTAAATCCAAATTGTTACAAACTTTACAGGTTACTGGTTTTACTGCCACATGCAGGATAATCTGGATCAGGATAAACAAACACTGAATAAAGATGGCAGCGACACTTACTTGCTTACTTGTGACCCCTCCTTGGCCCCCCGTTTCAGATAAATCCTACAACCGCCACTGCCTAAGGGGCCTATCACTATAAGCTTAACTGCACTGCACAACCCATTGGATCTGCCCAGTCTGCCTTCATTCTGGAACTAACCTGAATTTCAGGCTGAAGTAAAGTGAATGACCCAGAAGAGCATATTCATACTTGACCCATTTGAATGATGCCAGTCCGCCTCTGTGCAGCATCAGGACACCTTCTCGGAGTGTTTGTGATGCTTGCGGCTTCCGGAGTGTCCCTGCACTGCCTTCCTCAGCATGACTGTAGATGTTCCTGTAAATGATCTGGTTTACAAGCTGCATTATCTAGGGAAAATATACACAGATGATTATAGAAGGAGAGCAAAAGTGTAAGCAAAAAATGACTTGTCCGATGTGATTCAACCTTGTGCTTGTCGTCTAATGAAGTGGCTTCTAGCTCGTAATCATGGTGGCCTTTGAATGAGATAGAGAATCTGGAACCGACTCCGTCATCACAACTCTTGATTATAGCGAAGGGAAGTTGTCGTTTGATGATGCCTTTCTCGATGGTGCACAGCATTTTGGTGTTGAAATCCATCTGGCTCAAAGAAAATAAATTGATAAAATGATTAAGCTCTTGTAGGTAGCCTAGTTACAGTACATTGTTACCTGAATAACCCGCTTCTTCCACCTGTAGCGTCCGTGCTTGTGTACACTGAAGTTGCACTGTGAAGGAAACTGTTCCTGTGATGACAGTCGCAGCATAATAAATACTGAGTACATTACAAAGGGATCAATAAATGACAAAATGCCAGATACTATCACTGTATAATTTTCAAGTGTTTCCGATCAGAGCAAATCATCTACAACAGTCTGTTGGAATGTTCTGACCTCTTCAGGGACATTATGTGATTTAGTCAACTGGTCCCGATCCTTCCTGGCCAAGTCCAGAGCGTCGTCGATGGACAGTTCGCCAGTCTTCACCTTATTCATGATGCTCAGCTGCATCTCATTGCTCAGCTGAAATCACATCGCAACCTATCATTTCACTTTCCAAAAAAAGTACTTTTCTTCATTTGGGTCTTGGTAAACTGAAATGTATTCCTGAGGACTTTAAGTGGGAGGCAATACAGTGTACACTGGACTGGTCACCAACCAGTCGCAAGATTCTGAAAGACATATCCATTTCACACTAAAGGACAATTTGAGATTTCCAATGAATCTGGCATGCATATTTTTAGAATCTGGGTAAAAATTAGAGTATCCAGTGAAAATTTAGATATAGTAAGCAAGAGAAAAATTCTTCATAGGAAGGCTGGAGCTAATATATGAACAATGAACCTCTGAACTGTTAACCAACAGTGGCCCATGCTGTTAAAGAAGAACCAGAGCAGAGAATTTAAACTTTTTTGAGTATTTGCTAAAATGAGGAAGTTGTTAAAGTTACAGCTCTTTCCACAAACAGAACCAAAGTCTGCCTTCACAGTTGCGGCATGATTACACTTTGAACAAGTTGCTGCTTAACATGATCTTTCTTGTCAAAACACACAAAATGTTCCTCACCTGTGGCAAGTCCTCAATGAATCTTTCAAATCTGGACAAATTGTCCTTTTTCTTTCCTCCTAAACTCGGCATTCTTGAAGTTCTTCTTCAAATGCAGCTCACCTCTGAACTTTAAGTGAAGGTGTTTAATTCTTTTCCTGCACCGATAATGTGTGTATGTCTACTGAGATTCCCCGCCCACTTTGAGCTCAGGTTCCACTTCACGTAGGTATGTCAGGCCTTACAAGGTTCCACCCCTTCCTACCTTTCAGCTTTCTCCACAGGGAGTGCATGTCTGCACATGTGTGGAACCTGCGTCAGTGACACCACTGAAAATTTACATCGTCATTTGGGTGGGAAATGTATCCTTATAGGGAAGTTTAAAATGAGGAAGAGAACGAAAGGTGGGTTGGAACCAAATGTTACATTTTAACTAGGTATTCTGAATACTATCCAAAATGTGACACATTTGAATAAAAGAGTGGTTGGAAAATTCCAAAGGCAAATGATTTTTTAAATATTTTTTTATTTTAACCAGTATAGAAGTGTACCAGTGATAACAAAAGAGGAGTCACACAGTAGACGGTCTGGCTATATTATGACCAATATCATTTTAATTTAACCAAGCAGATGCTAACAAATAAGTGTCTCGTGTACAGTTGCTGAAAGTCAAACATCCATGTTAACTATGAAAGCTGGAAATAGAAGGCCAAAAACATAAAATGTTTGACAGTTGATGGAAGCTGGAGTGTCCTTGATATTCATTCATATGGGTGTCAAGGACTATAATGACCATATTGCTTTGTTAGCATCAATATGCTATTTTGCAGTGCACCAAGGACAACCGACCAACCAAGGATGCAGTTCCGTACTGGTTTCTTTTATTAAAGACACAGGTGTTTCTATTCTAGACATAGCATTTCCCCCAGTGGTGTGACTGAATAATTACATCAATACATCACATTAGGCATGGTTGCAATTTGAGCATGAAAGTTGAATTCACTTGATATTATCCATTAAACCTTTACAGGACAAGTGACTATTTTTAGCACTTAAAAATAAGAAATTTAACCCCAAGAATGTGTTCATAATAGGGTTGTTCCAATCATGTTTTTTTTCTCCTGATCCGATCCCGATCGTTTTAGTTTGAGTATCTGCCGATCCCGATATTTCCCGATCCGATTGCTTTTTTTTTTGCTCCCGATTCAATTCCAATCATTCCTGATAATTTTTCCCGATCATATACATTTTGGCAATGCATTAAGAAAAAAATGAATAAAACTCGGACGAATATATACATTCAACATACAGTACATAAGTACTGTATTTGTTTATTATGACAATAAATCCTCAAGATGGCATTTACATTATTAACATTCTTTCTGTGAGAGGGATCCACGGATAGAAAGACTTGTAAAGTGTAGGGTCAAAAAACACAGCCACACATGTTTTTCTGCCATTTAAAATGAAAATACAATTTGGACTTGCATAGCCGTCAATGGCATGGACTTGTATGGCCTGCAAAACATCCATATACCCCCAAAAATGCCATATACCCCCCCACAAACCAAAATGCATTTTGCCACATACCCCAAATAAATGCCACATGGCAAAATCCATTTTGCTACATGGCAAAAACATTTTGCCACCTGGCAAAAACGTTTTGCCACATGGCAAAAACATTTTGCCACATGGCAAAAAAAATTGCCACATGGCAAAAACATTTTGCCACATGCCAAAAAAAAAATTGCCACATGGCAAAAACATTTTGCCACATGGCAAAAACCACTTTTGGTTTTCGGCCCTGCTGAAGCACCGTATACCGGAACAGCGTTCCGGCCCTGAATCTTATACCGGAACTGCGTTCCTGACCGTTCTGGCCCACTTTCACCACTGGACATAACAGTGTCATTTCAAGTCACTGTTGAAACGGCAGAAGCATTATCAGTTCCCATCAGATGGCACAGTATTTTATTCATTGGAATACATAGAGTATATTTGTTAGGAAATGCTGTAGTAGAAATGATCAATTTCTTGGTCAGGCTGCTACCACCATTTTAAAATAATGCATGCTAGGTTAACTAAACGTGTTTAAATTGTCCTTTGATGCGAATGTGAATTTCATCGTGTACCCTGTTGGCCACAGTTGGAATAGGCTCCAGCACCCCCGTGACCTTCATGAGTACAGTATTTGCATCATAGAGAATGTATGAGGGATGCGTGCTGCACAACACATTCCAAAAACGATGCGACAGGCAACAAAAATGGGAAAAGTAGGGTAATGTTTTTTTTTTTTTTAAAAACTGGAAGATTTCACAGATTACTAATTAGAAACAGGTAAATCCTATGATGTGTATAACTAAAGTGAAGTAGTGTAACCCCTCGCCCCATTTTTAACTTATTTTTTTGTGTATATGTAATATCTATAAGTGTAAATAAAACCCTATGAATGCATATCATTAGAATATTAAAACCAGTTTGAAACATGTAAAGAAAATAGTTAGAATATGAATGTCATACATAAAATAATGTCTAAATAATATAAATAATACGTACTGCACAGCCAATCAGCTTGTGAGATTCCCGAGTCAGGAGGGATCTCTTAGAGGGAGGGTGCTGGCCAGGTAATCAGAGAGGTGGATTTTGAGTTGTGCGGACTCTCCCTGGCTTCTAGCTAGCGAACAGGCAATTTTTATGCCATATTTTTTCAATTTCTAAATATATATAAAAAAAAAAAAAAAAAATTCTCAATTTTTTATTTTTGATGAATATTTTTTAAAAATCTAAAAATATATTGCCATATAGCAATATTTTTCTAATATATAAAATTGAATTTTTCTATCGAGACAGAGGAGGCACACTTTAAATATATTAAGTGATATAGGCACTTATGAGTGAACCTCAAGTTGGGTGAACTTGGAGTAAAATTGGCCGGGCCAAAGGTCTTCATTTCTGGAAATCAAAATATGGTCACCCTAAGTAAACAGGCCAGTAGAAAACTCTCAGAAAGACATCAGAACACGACTAATGATATACTTTGGTTAATGTGTTATATTTCAAGTTACTAATGAAGGAAATAGTATCTTTTCTTTGTTTGGCCTTTTAGCCAGGTTGTGTAGATTCCGCTGGCCCGGGTCGTTGGAATGGCGCCAGCGTAGTTCCGGCGGGTCTGCTGGCGTGATTCTGACAATCTGGCAAAAAGGTCAGATTTCTTCACTAATGATTTTAATATACATAGTCCATAACAGTCCAGTCAACATTTTGAGTTCCACAGCTACCACAACCTGACAATATACTGGCGAGTGGGGTGGCCAACAAATTTATAGGGGGGCGGGGCGCCCCTGGCCACTGCCTGGTGGCGCCATTTTAACTGGGAGGGGCTGAAGCGATCGAAAACCATTGTTGTCAATGGAAGCCAAAGAGTTTAGGTATGTGAGGTCACACGAGATTTGTAAAACAAAACATGCAGAAAAATGAAATTCCAGCAGCAACATTTTCTTTTTTGCATTTCTTTTCATTCTTTGTCTTTTTTTTCTTTATTGCAATTGATTTTTAAAATTGTTTTTAGTTTATTTTAATTAGAATTGTATTTTTTTTCTCACTAATCATGGCTTTTTTTAAAAATTTTTTTTTTATGTTTCAATATTTTTAATCCTATTTAATTGACTACCATTTAAATAATTTCTTCCCCAAAAGGGAGCCTTCAATTAATTCTTTATTTATTGTTATATTTTCTATATTTGATTAGGTATTCATTCATTTTATTTAAAATTATGTATATCGCAAAATATGTGCGGACAACATTAATACAACAATTAGGTCTTAAATGGGGCAGCAAAATATTGTGCCGTGGAGCGCAAGTGGCACCTGGGCCGCAGGTTTGAGACCCTGTCCTATATGAATGTAATAAAATAATATAATAAATAAAATAATAAATCATAATTCGTGCATGAAAGAGTTTGATAAACTTGGACAAACAAACACATTTCGGTGAATTATATTGTAATAACAAGGTGGAAAGTTCGGGTGCCCAACTTTCCTATAGTTATGAACGCCTCGTGACAGTTTCCCCATTCGGGAAATAGCCAGTGGATTGAGGAAAGTCCCCTAAACTCCACCCACTGTAAACATCTCTGCCTCCTCACTCACTGAAGTAGCCACCGATTTGCGAGCTTCTGAGGCGCGTGTTTTCCCTCTGAGATCGGGTTCATTTAATTTTGTCTGACGATGAAGATGGTGACAATAATGACGATTCTGTGGGTAGCTACGGTGAGTATTCGGTTCACACTGTACTCCAAACGGCATGTTTTTAAAAACGTGTTCAACTGAAACTGACCAAACTGACTTTCACTTTCGCTTTCACAGAATGAATTAGACACTTATTTTTATAGTTGTGTAAACTCGTATTAATATTTCTTCATGAAACGAGTTGTTGTGTTCCAAAGCCCTAATTACAGGAAATGTGTTTTGCAGAAACCCCCCTCAATTAAATTTTAAGTACCAGTGGCGGAACAAATGTAATGAGCACATACGGCATGGTATCCCTCCCCTGGGGGAGGGGTGGGGGGGGGGGGGGTATTTTGGATTTGACAATTATTCGCGGGCCTCACCACACTTTCACAAGCCCCTCAAGACGATCGTCCGGTGTGTTTGCAAATGGAGTTTTTTTTTTTTTTTTTTTTTTTGCTGGCTCCTCCAGAGAACTGGCCAAGCGGCTGGCAGAGACATTTTACCACTTGAACACTGTATTACAGCTCTGCACATCATCTTACATTCTTGTTTGACCCTCTCCTCGCCCGACTACGCCCACTTTACTCCCACAAACGGGGGCCCTTAGAGGTCCGGATCCTGTCGCAGCCCCCTAAGTTCCGTCCCTGCCCAGTTGTCCCATGTGACGACATGGAAGGGCTTATTCACTTGGGTCTATACTACTGATCATAGTTAGCTGGGATGGACTCCAGGACCCCCGCGACCCTCATGAGGATAACCAGCGCGGAAGATAAATGAATGAATTAGGGCTGCAGCTATCGAATATTTTAGTAATCGAGTAATCGACTGAAAATTCTATCGATTAATCGAGTAATCGGATGAAACATTTTTTTTAGGTAAAGAGCAATTATATACATGAGAAAAAAAGACATTTTAATCCAATATTGAACCATTTTCAGTCAATCAATGTCTTTATTTTCGATGTACATTGTTGAAAACAGCCAACAATTGCATCTCAGATGTGACTAGAAAAAAAAAAATCACTGCTTTCACTCGAAAAACTTCTAGATCTTATTAAAAAAAAAAAACATTTCTTACCTAAAAATGTAGTTACCATTGATAACACACATCACTTAAAAGCTAGGTGTTTTATCCCACGTGTTTCAATTGAATTTCCATTTGTGTCAAGCTATTTTTAAGTTCTAGTTAAGTTTTAAGTTTGTCTAAACTGCAAGTACTGATAGGATTTTAAGTTTTTGCAGTGTTCAACATAAATGTATGATACCTGCTGTATTGGAGCACATTAGGGACCAGTGCTACTTGGTGTTTTATCCAGCAATGACTACTGAGCTAAAATTGACAGTTAGCTTTATTATATTTTTATTTTAGACACTCATCACTCTATAGCCATACAGCGGCATGTTTTTACAGATTATATAAAGCCTGTATGCAAGACAGGTTAGCTACGCATCGACAGTAATCATAATCAATAGAAACCTAGCCCTCCGAAGGGCTAATGTTACGTGAGCGAGTGACAGTAACGTTATATTTATTAGCGCTGAGAAGTCTACTGCTTAAAGATGGCGGCTGTTTACTAACGCCGCCCAGACGCGGCCGAGTCTGTCATTTCGCATCTAGTTCTAAATGCATGCGATATCTATAAGACGCATCGGACATTACCTGCTACCACACTAGCATCATGCGGGCGTAGTTTTTAGCAACGTCGGCGTAGTTTGTAGCGGCTGTCGGCTGCAGTAAGGTTTTTTTTTTTTTTTAATTGCTTCTTCCTCCACGCACGTGACGTCAGCGCGTTGTCCCGCATTAAAAGCAGTCCGGGGAAAACGTGATGCTAAGAGCTGGCAAAATTAAACGATTCCTCGAGGTGAATAAAATTACTCGGATCAGTTTTTAAACTCGAGTTGGTCGTGTATTCGTTTCAGCTCTACAGTAGAATGAATTAATAATATGTGTGTGCATGTGTATAAACTGAAATTTACATCTATTACATTTGCTTTATGAGTGAACAGAAGCTATGTACTTGTGTTTTTTTAACAACGTATAGTAATGTAAAAGTATGTATTGGGTACCTTTGTGCATTAATCACTACCTAAGAAAAGCATTCAGTTACAAAAAGGTACTGTATATAAATCCTGCATTTATCAGCCTCTTACTCCTTTTACTGAGTAGTGGTCCTAATTATGATAATTGTATGAAAAACTTTCTCACTGGCCTATAAATAATAAAAAAAAAATACATTGTAACGAGTTTAAAACTAGGTGTTCTTACTTTTTATGCATTTTATAAACCAGCTGATTGCGCAACATTTGTAACTTTGAAATGAACACAACTCCAGTGACCTGTTTGTATTTCAATCAAGTGTTGTTTGTTGCTGACCAGGTGATGTCTGCAGCTCAGCCTCTGTGTGATCCGCTGTCACAATATGAACTCAATGGGCAGTGTTGCCAAATGTGTCGGCCAGGTAAATCACTATTTACCCCTATTTCTTTTATTTATATGTATATATATATATATATATATATACGGCCATATATATATCCGCCAAAGCTCCTTTCGCTCTATCCTGCCCCTCCGTGGGCCACAACAAGTCTTTCAGAGTCACAGCGCCTTGCGGCAATGGACCTCTTCTTCTTCGTTCTTCTCCTATCAGATTGGCGGTTAACAGCCAGGCACATTGCTGCCACCTGTCGGATTGGATGCGAACTGTAGATAATCATAGAGGATAGGGGGGATAAAAACAGTGATGTACTGTATGTATGGTGGCCGCCGGCCGTCCAGAGCACCAGCCGTTCTGTGATCCTCCAGAAGCTACAGATTACCAGTCCACCCCTGTATAAGGTGGAAAACACTTAAGTGACTTGAAGTTCAGCTCTGAGACCCACATTTTGGCCAAATTTTAAAATTGTCTGATATGCACGTGTGATACATTATTGGAAAGCTTAAAATCTCAATTTTTCTGGGGGAAGAAATTTTTTGAACAGGAGGGCATTTAAAAAAAAAAAAAAAAAAAAAAAATTTAAACAGCAAAACCCTAACTGGAGGCGAGAGCATGCAATAGTAGAGTTAATCGATATCCGTCACTTATTTACAGAAGTTTAAAAGTTTTAAATATGCGAGTGAATCATTTTTTAAAGTCTTTTTTTTTAATTATATATTATATATAGAAATATTTGACATCAATTAATGATTCTAAGCTAAAATGACAGACATTTTGATTAATAAATACAATTACTTGCCTTCTTTTGAAATGGCTTTTTTAGCCTTGTCTCTGTTTTCCACCATATGTATGGCAGAAAACACACAAGACTGAAAAAGCCATTTCTGCTCTTGCACCCCTCTAAAATAAAATGCTGTATTTTAAGCCAAAAGAACTGTTTTGTTTGATAGAACAATATGTCTATATGCTACCATAGCAGTTTCATGGCGCATTAAACCCCCCAACTATTTTTATATGTCCGTTTTACCCTGAAGACCCCCGTTTACAGACACCGCGCAACGCTTTTGTTTCAACCCAGCCATAAAAAGAAGCTAAGTAATTATATTTATTATTTAGAATGTCTGCCATTTTTAGCTTAGAATAAATAATTTATGTCTAATATTTAGTTTAAAAAAAAAAAAAAAAAAAAACGACTGAAAAAAATTGTTCACTCGCATATTTTATACGTTTAAACAACTTACGTCTGTAAATAAGTGACGGATATCTACCTTATAACTATCACTTAATTGTTTTTTTTTTTTTTTTTTTTTTTTGTTACTGTCGCATTTTCCACAATATTTTAGATGATAATCGATCCAAACAAAGAAAAATGGAAAAAATGTTTAAAATGTTAAACATATGAAAAAGAACATCTTGACCACTCCTTGATTTCTGCGTTTTCTGCATTGCAACCCTTGTTATATTACCATGTTTTACCCATAAAATCCCCCAAAAATCCAGCTATGGCCATTTATAGCTGTGCCTTGACACTCGGTGATAGTTTTTGGATCGAAACAAGGTAAGTATGCGATAATATCCCGTTAAAATCATGTCTACTTTAATTACGTGCTCTCAAGCTCTCACCTACAGTTAGGGTAAGGCTGTTTAATTAAAAAAAATTTTTTTTTTGAAATGCCCTCCTGTTCAAAATTTTCTTCCCCCAGAAAATAGAGATTTTAAGCTTTCCAATGATGTATCACACATGCATACAGGACAATTTTGAAATTTGGCCAAATTGGGTTCTCAGAGCGGAACTTCACGTCACCTGAGTGTTTTCCGCCATATATACATTTACAGCGGTACCTCTACTTAGCAAATTATTTGGTTCTGGAAGTAGTTTCGTAAAGTGAAAGTTTGGTAAGTACACACGTTTTCCACGTAAATCCCCTAATCTGTTCCAAGCCCCTACTAAATTCAGACATAACGCTAAAAGCTTTATAAAGCATAAAAACACATCAAAACATCTAACAAATATGTGTTACCATTAGATTATTGCACACTAAACATAAAATGAGAGTTGTGCATAAAAGAGTAAACGGTCATACACAAAGCTGTCAGAAGACGAGAGGCGAATGAAGCGGATGCTGGGATACACACATACACAAACAGTAGAGGTCCTTTTAGGCAATTGGATGCCAGGAAGATGCTAGGCAATAGCCAATGGCAGAGTAGCTAGAAGTATGTTACGTTCAGTAAACTCTGGGAGCTGCGAGTAGCAGCCCATACTGTATTTTTGCCTTTCGTATACAGAAATTTCTTTCGTAACTAGAGGCAATACTTTCCCGTTGAGGCATGCCGTAACCTCAAAATTTTGTACGTAAAGTAAAGGTACCACTGTATATGTGTAGCTATACACACAAAAAAGACGACTTATATTTTTTATTTTTTTCCTTAACACGACTGAGAGCACTGTTATTGACCTAAACATGATTTCAGGAACCAGCATGTCTCATTTGGGCACGTGCGCTGTTCCTCACTGTCTCCCGTGTGACGAGGGCGAGTATCAAGACACTTACACGACGGAGGCCCTGTGTAAACTTCAGCCATATTGTGACCCGAGTGAGACCTCCTTGAAACACATTCATTACAACTTTAGTGATTGGTGCTAATTTTTGCTGTCCCTCATCCTTAGATAAAAACTTTCAGGTTGCAAAACAAATGAGCAAAACTGAAAAAAACACCTGCATGTGTGAACTGGGATTCCACTGCTCCAGTGATGAGTGCCTCACATGTGTACGGCACAAGCCTTGTAACCACGGATGGGGGGTGCTATTTAAAGGTGCGGCACTTTTACATTCACACTCCACATTATCCGTTCTTAATGTAATTCTCCACTTAAGCTCCCTTTTTGTTGCAGGGAATCAAACCCATGACACGGTATGCCACAAATGTCCTGAAGGCTCGTTTTCCAATGTGACTTCGTGGAATAGCAGTTGCTTGGCATGGACCAGGTCAGTGCGTTGCATATTTTGTATAATATTTTATCACGTCATTTAACACACCACCATACCACGCAGGTGCAAGAGCGGTTACGTTATCGAAAGAAAGGGATCAGATCAGTCTGATGTCGTGTGTGGTAAGTTGTAAGACCGGGCACAGTCGCGATGAGTCATGTCACCTTGTGTGGTTTCTGAGGTTGCTTTGAGATCGTCACCTTGTACCCACAGACAACTGACAGTATGTTGTATCAAGACACCAGTCTGGTGTGATATTGTACATTGATACATGATATTGTAGCGTATATTAGCTAAATCAGTGGTTCTTATTTATTTTTTTACAAATAGCAGTTAGTGCTGGGTAATATGGAAAAAAATTCGCATAATTTATTCAAGAGGTTTCAGCACTGTTGAATTGAGTATAGTGCATTTTAAGATATATTATTATAACCGACAATAGTGACAGTCGTAATAGAAAGAATTTATGATGATACATAATTTACTAACATTTTAGCAATACCGTATTTTTCGGACTATAAGTCGCAGTCTTTTTTTCATAGTTTGGCTGGGGGTGCGACTTATACTCAGTAGCGACTTATGTGTGAAAATATTAACACATTATAATATCATTTCACATGTTATTTTGGTGTTTTGGAATGACACTGATAGTTTGGTAAACTTGTTAACTATCACATAAAGAACATGCATAAAGAACATGCATCTGAATAACTCTTAATAGCTATGGCCACATTCGCGTTCTGCCTTTGGCAATGTGTGTTCAATTGTATCATTGACTTATATTTAGGGCTGTCCCAAACGACTAATTTTCTCCCGATTAGTCAGCCGACTATTTTTACGATTAGTCGACTAATCTAATAATTAATTAAAAAAAAAATTTTTTTTTTTTTTACTAATTTACCAATGAAATTTTTGTTGACGCTTATCAATTCACAAAAAGCATATTGGAACACTCAAATCATTTATTAAAGTACAAATAAACACGTAAATAACAATAATAAATCACAAATAAACAATGAGTTCAAATGCTGATAGAATTAACTAGTGTAGCATTCCGATTGAAAAGGTGGTCTCTTAAACTGATGGTTTACAACTTTTATTCCATCCTTGATGTAAACACACTGTAAGAGCTACGGTGCACACAAATAAAGCAACACAATTAGAAATTAACAAAAACTTTTCACCTTTTTCCTTTTAAACCTTATTTATATATCAATGAATTGCCTATATGAATTGCCTTTACCTTATTACCTTATCATTGACAATCTCTCCCATGAGTGCAGTCACTGTATATACTGTATATATTTATGACCTTTTAACCTTATATAATTTTCTATACCATAAAATAAACCATAACATGAAATAAACCTTTCAATTAGCATTAAGAACAATACTAATAGCACTTATAGGCCCATTGTCAATGAAACATTATTATTTAGTAAGGCGACAGCACCCTCTGGTGTACAAAAAATGAAAAAAAAAATTACAGACTGCGTGAAGGCGCTTGAGGTGTTTATTCACGGCCGACGTGCAGCCAAGCTTGGCACTGAAGAGACAGGACAGAAGAGTGTACTCTCCTTTGTTTCTTTGAAATAAGTCAATGTTTTGGACACTCTGGTGCGCTTTTTTTGGCTTTGTGCCGCTTTCCCCGCTTGCTAACAGCGCATCCGACATTCTAACTTTCCACGTATATATTTTTTTAACCCTTCATTAACCGTCGACGGGATGTTGTGCTCGTCGACGGATTTACGTCATCGATGACGTCGACTATGTCGACTAGTCGGGACAGCTCTACTTATATTTATATTAAAATTCATGCTTTTAGTATTTGGCGCTTTCACGCCCACTTGGGGGCCCACTCGCTCTTGTTTATGCGAAGAAGAGCGCTCACGCGCTAGAAGAAGACAGACAGCTACGCAGCGTCTCTGTCTGAGCGAGTGGGCGAGCGAGAGGGAGAGAGGCACGGCTGCGAACCTACGTTCATTGTTTATGCTTGTAAAATATCTCTACAGAGGCAACGCCTGTGTGGATCATCTTTTCCGTTGTTGTGTGATCGGACACTTAGAGCCAGTTGTGTGGTTGTTTGAACGATGTGCTAATGCTAGCGAATGCATGCTAACTATTTTTGTCATTGCTGTAATAGCACCTAATTATCATTTATTTACGTTGATGAGAACCTGTTTGGTATCGTGGACGAAATTGATTCAGGAAACTATACGGACGTCCAGCATCGTCATTTGGGAGTTTAGCTCGCTGTAATGCCAGGACCGAGCCGTAGCGTCCTGGTGAGGACAGTAGGTTCGCATTTCGTTGTTCATGCACTATACACTGTACACTTATTTAGCATGTTGTTCTCTATTGTATTGTATTGTATTTTATATTAAATTGCCTTTCAAAATGACATATCTGTTCTATGTGTTGGATTTTATTAAGTAGATTTCCCCCAAAAATGCTTATACTCCGGCGCGACCTATATATGTTTTTTTTCCTTTTCGTTGGCCATTTTATGGCTGGTGCGACTTATACTCATGTGCGACTTGTAGTCCGAAAAATACAGTATATATTTTCTTATCATCCAGCACTAATACTAGTTTGACACTACCAAGTTCCATTATGTTTTGATTATTTTTGTGTTATACTTATTATTATATTTTGTATTTAATTATGTGAGCATTTTGAATGTTTTTGGCTAAAGCTCACATACTATTGAGGCCTTCTCACACTAGCGTCAGCCCAGTGTGAAGAGCAGTCCATGGCAAGTGCAAAACGGGAGGAGCCACGTGGCCTGACGTATACGCTGTCAGAATGTAAAAAGCCGCAAGCATATTTACTGTAGTTCCAAGCACCAATATGTTTATTTTTCATTGTTGCACAAAAAAAAACAGCGACTTTGAAGGAGTAGGGGCCATTAAAATAGCCGTGTAAAAACTTTTACTAGGTTCAGTGAAAAGATGAATAGTTTTTTGTTGTTGTTCTTGAACTACATTTTCACACAAATGCACACTGAGGTACCATTTGGCCAGTTATTGTAATCTGATTACTTTCTTTAAGTAATGAGCAATCTAACACGTTCATTTTTCCAAACCATTAAGATTAGTTTCCTTAGTGTCTGTGCGTTACTATTATGTTATTGCCTCATAATGTATGTAGAATGAAAAATATATTAATCATGTACAAAGAGCATTTTGAATAGAAAATGTTAAAAAGGTCCCCAAAGGTCCGCTTCCATGGTAACCGCTCATAGTTACTTCCTGTTTTGGTCTCGAGTCGCACACACTAAGTGTTCTGGAACTGAGAAAGGCGTGTGCCTACGTGGGTGCACATTTGAGCCGAGTGCAGCCACCTATTGAGATGTGTGAGGGAATGTTGATCTGTGTACATCCATAAGTGAACGTGGGTATTTTTCCTTCATTCTAGAGCAGGGGTCGGGAACCTTTTTGGTTGAGAGAGCCATTAACACCACATTTTTTAATATGTAATTCCGAAGGGCCATACAATATGTTTAAAACTAAAAATACGAGTAATGTGTGCATTTTATGTAATTTCAGCATTTTTAAAGTACAGTAAGTCTCTGAATTCTTTTTAATAACATTGTTATGCTTTTGTGAATCAATGATGAGTATTTTTTACCATTAATGCGATTTTTGGTGCTGCAAGGTTTTGCTGATGGCTTTGTAGTCTGGTTGATACTTGATGAGGTTAAGCCTCATATAGACCCTACCCACGTGACGTCACAACTCCGCCCTCCTAACTGGTGCCGCCCAATTGTCCGTCAACACATCGTGTTTACCTGTTACGGCTACGTACATTCCTCCCATTTACGGCATGTTTTTCTGCTCGTTAACATTAATAATCAAAATGGTGAAGGCGTGTGTGGCGGTCGGTTGCAATAACAGAGAAGATAGACGGAGAGACTTGAAGTTCTACCGGATTCCGAGAGACCCCGGAGAGGAGAGCGAGATGGGCTGCTGCAATTCGACGAGAAAACTGGGCTCCAAACGATTACCACAGATTATGTAGTAGTCATTTTATATCTGGTAAGATGCATTTAATATATATTTAGAGGGTTTTGGGCTGACAACCACAATTAAGATCATTGCTAGGCTAATCGCCGACAACATACACGTACAGTGCCTTGCAAAAGTATTCGGCCCCCTTGAACCTTGCAACCTTTCGCCACATTTCAGGCTTCAAACATAAAGATATAAAATTTTAATTTTTTGTCAAGAATCAACAACAAGTGGGACACAATCTTGAAGTGGAACAAAATTTATTGGATAATTTAAACTTTTTTAACAAATAAAAAACTGAAAAGTGGGGCGTGCAATATTATTCGGCCCCCTTGCGTTAATACTTTGTAGCGCCACCTTTTGCTTCAATTACAGCTGCAAGTCGCTTGGGGTAAGTTTCTATCAGTTTTGCACATCTAGAGACTGACATTCTTGCCCATTCTTCCTTGCAAAACAGCTTGAGCTCAGTGAGGTTGGATGGAGAGTGTTTGTGAACAGCAGTCTTCAGCTCTTTCCACAGATTCTCGATTGGATTCAGGTCTGGACTTTGACTTGGCCATTCTAACACCTGGATACGTTTATTTTTGAACCATTCCATTGTAGATTTGGCTTTATGTTTTGGATCATTGTCCTGTCGGAAGATAAATCTCCGTCCCAGTCTCAGGTCTTGTGCAGATACCAACAGGTTTTCTTCCAGAATGTTCCTGTATTTGGCTGCATCCATCTTCCCGTCAATTTTAACCATCTTCCCTGTCCCTGCTGAAGAAAAGCAGGCCCAAACCATGATGCTGCCACCACCATGTTTGACAGTGGGGATGGTGTGTTCAGGGTGATGAGCTGTGTTGCTTTTACGCCAAACATATCGTTTTGCATTGTGGCCAAAAAGTTCAATTTTGGTTTCATCTGACCAGAGCACCTTCTTCCACATGTTTGGTGTGTCTCCCAGGTGGCTTGTGGCAAACTTTAAACGAGACTTTTTATGGATATCTTTGAGAAATGGCTTTCTTCTTGCCACTCCTCATAAAGGCCAGATTTGTGCAGCGTACGACTGATTGTTGTCCTATGGACAGACTCTCCCACCACAGCTGTAGATCTCTGCAGTTCATCCAGAGTGATCATGGGCCTCTTGGCTGCATCTCTGATCAGTTTTCTCCTTGTTTGAGAAGAAAGTTTGGAAGGACGGCGGGGTCTTGGTAGATTTGCAGTGGTCTGATGCTCCTTCCATTTCAATATGATGGCTTGCACAGTGCTCCTTGAGATGTTTAAAGCTTGGGAAATCTTTTTGTATCCAAATCCGGCTTTAAACTTCTCCACAACAGTATCTCGGACCTGCCTGGTGTGTTCCTTGGTTTTCATAATGCTCTCTGCACTTTAAACAGAACCCTGAGACTATCACAGAGCAGGTGCATTTATACGGAGACTTGATTACACACAGTTGGATTCTGTTTATCATCATCGGTCATTTAGGACAACATTGGATCATTCAGAGATCCTCACTGAACTTCTGGAGTGAGTTTGCTGCACTGAAAGTAAAGGGGCCGAATAATATTGCACGCCCCACTTTTCAGTTTTTTATTTGTTAAAAAAGTTTAAATTATCCAATAAATGTATTTCCACTTCACGATTGTGTCCCACTTGTTGTTGATTCTTGACAAAAAAACTAAATTTCATATCTTTATGTTTGAAGCCTGAAATGTGGCGAAAGGTTGCAGGATTCAAGTGGGCCGAATACTTTTGCAAGGCACTGTATGTATGTAGTGAGAGTGCTATCGCTAAACCATATAAACATTAAAAGCCCTAGCTCCATTGACAAACGACATGAAATACATTAGACTTGACAGTGGATGTTAGCAAGAACAAAAGATTTTGAATTGAAAATTTCGTAACTCACCTTTCCAAGCACAAAATAGATTCCTGCCGAATTTTCGTGGACGGGGACCTGTTTCACCCAACCAGCAACGAAGTATTTATAAGCCTCCAAGCTCATAAAGTTTTTCAAACTTTCGTGAGAATAGGCTGATTTTGTGTGGACAAGATAGTTGTAAATATCAGGGTAGCTAGCAGATGTCAGGCAAAGACGGCGCAGACAGCGGGTCGAAAAACATCGATTTAGGCATCAAATATGGATCTGGCGAATGGATAAACTGAAGCTTTTCCACATAACGCCTTTGATGCAACGCATCCAGTGAGTTTACGGCATCCGAAAGCACCGGGTCTTCCATGAAATGCATTATAAATTGCTCGATCAATTGAGACCATTGATAATACAGACACAAAATGACGGACAAGGGGGCGGAACAATACAGCGATCACGTGATTTTGTGACGTCGGTGGGTAGGGTCTATAGCCAGGACTGAGCCTAGCGTCTCGGTGAGGACAGTGCAGTCTATTCCCTCCCGATGCAGTTATTTCCATCTCGCAATGACTGCAAGTCGCTTTGTTGTAATTTTTCCTCGTGAAGTGAAGACACACTTTCGAGCGTTCGAACCTACGTCATTGTTATGTTTACGGCGGCAACGCTCGTGCTAAACTATCGTAACCTTTCATTTTCACCCTTTTTCCTGGTGAAGTGTAGCCAAACTTTGGAGCGAGTGGTTCTTGGCGCCATGCTAGTTTGATGCGTCTGGACAACAAGACACGTCACGACGCAATATGCGTCTTTAGGGATCGTTAAAGGGATCGTTAAGGCTTTTTTATTGTGATGTCGAGGCCTCGAAACACTCGGAACCGGTTCTGAATTGGAATCGGATTTCGATTCCCATCCCTACCGTGAACTGTGCAATTCATTTTTTTGTGTTGTTGATTATTGTGCAGTCCATTTGCATTGTTTTACTTTGGCACTGATATGCTGTTAACCCCTAAATCCTAACCCGAAGTTCAGAAATTTTAACATTAATCTTCGAGTTAGCGGGGGTTTAATTAATCGGTGGAGTTGATTTTAATAAATTCCATGCAGTTTGTCAGTTCTTTGTTAGTTTCAGGGCCCCGGAGTGGCTAAGCTAGCGCAAGTCAATGGTGGTTGAAATCAACTACATCAACTAATCAAACCTCCGCTCGCTCGAAGATTAAGCTTTACGTGAAAAATTCTGATCTACCCTTTAAGTCAATTATCGGAAAGTCAATTACATGCGACATTTTTCTGTTGTCATTCTTATGTTGAGGCGGCAAAGGGAGAAACATTGGTCAAAGTAACTGATAAATTACTTTAACTTAATTACTTTGATAAATAATCAGTAAAGTAACTAGATTACTTTGATGAGGCTTAATCAGTAATTCAATTAGTTTTTCAAGTAATCTGTGACAACACTGCTGATAACACAGATATTAGTACGCCTACCCCTCTGCTATTGGATGCGTTGTTGACGTTATCACGGAGGCGCTCTAAAAATAGAGCTATTTTGGGCCCGCTTCTTGGCACAAATTCATTCAAACTTAACATTCCACCCCAAAATGGCCGTCCACCGCTCACTTTCGCCGAGAAGTCCCCTCTCACATGCACAGTGAATAGGTTGCCGCTGAACCCTTCACACTAGGCTGCCGTTAGTTTGAAATGACCTTTAGGTTTACTGGAACACACTTTTAAGCTATACTAAATACTGGTAACATTTTCTCATGTAATTACACACTGTTGCAAATATTTTCCGGTCGGTGTTGTGCTTTACTGTATTATAGAAAAGAACCGGCGGGAGCATGTTATCATCACCTGTGTCGTTCTGCTTCTGATTGGGATCGTGCTAATCACTGCAATCAAGATATGGCTCTCTAGAGGTAGTGGCTATAAATTTAAATGATTTCAACTAGTGCTGCAACGATTAATCGATTAACTCGAGTATTCGATTAGAAAAAAAATATTCTAATTAAATTTTGCTGCTTCGAGTATTCGTTTAATTAAAGTGGCTTTGTAATGGTTTGTTTTGAAAGTGTTCACATGTAGTTTTATTGATTTGGGTGGATACACTGCCCTCTAATCTGCCTCATTTCACGTGTCTGATTCCTGCTGCTTCCTGTTAGGACCAACATAAGTTTTCGTTTCAGCTATTTTTTTTTTTTTAAAGCATTTGTAATTTAGTTTAAAGGTATATTTAGCCTTTTTTGTGGGAATATGTGTTTGAACTATTTGTTAAGAGCATTAAAAAAAAAAAAACACTGGCATTTTAGCTAGTGGACTTTTGCTATGCAAGTTAGCCAATTGTTCTTTTGTTGTACATATGTCTTTATTTTTGTTTGATGTCCAGGTCAGGTATTTTAATTCTTTATGTTCCTTGTCAGATTACTCGATTATTCGCGCTAACTAGTTCATCGATTAATCGACTACTAAAATCATCGATAGCTGCAGCCCTAATTTCAACGCTCCTCAGTTAGGCATATAGAGTGAAATATACACCAAAGCTTATGACAGAAGTTTGGCGAAGTATGCAGCATGTATTTTTCGAAAAAAAACAACAACTTTTTGTTGATTTTAATATTTTCGCAATGATGGTATAAAATTAGACATTCATCCATATCAGCACTGTCATACAATGTCTTTAATTGTAGGATTTTTTTTGCACTGTCTGACAATTTATCAGATCGTTCTTATTACAGTATAACACATCTCCCTTTCTTGTTTGTGCTAGGTAAAGGAGATTTTAAGGGAAAGGTATTTATTTATTTATTTTCTTTGAAGTGTTTTAAGTTGTCATTACATGCCATGGTTACACAACACGAAACCTAAGAATCTCATCATTTTCAATGCAGTCACATACTGTACCTATACAAGTGTAGATTCCATTTAGGATTGTTTGGAATTCTACTCAGACCAAAATCTCTTAGTAGTAGCATACAGTTCTAACACTCAGTGCATTCAACAATCAGTTTTTAAAAAGTATTCACTATCTGCCTATAGCCAACCTAATGTTTATTACTTATTCAGTTACTGTATTTTATTAAAACTTGCAGGCTATCTTCTTACCGCAACCTTAGTTCAGTACAGTTTATCATTTACCTTGATTTCCTCAGGACTGCATTGAGACATGTGTGCGCCATGACAAAGTCATGACAAAGGGAGAGTTGCTGATCGCAATGCCAACCCCTGACGGCATCCACGAAGAGGCCGTGTTGCCAGGAGAGCAGGCCCCGCGGGAGAACCACCATAGCAGCATGAGGCAGCCGGAGGAAAATGACGACGGTCCGGGACAGGTGGCCTTCGGACACTTCACTGATAAAGGCAACTACGTGGCGCAGGAGAACGGAAAAGCAGAAGTTCTCTCTCGACAAGAATCACAAAGCATGACTGTGACAAGTGAAATACATACTGATCTGAAGTACTGATCTCTCTGCTGCACCTCATTCTGCACATGGCCCTTGAAAACCATCTATAAACTCGATAACACACACACACACACGCTACTTAATTTATTTTTACACTTGACTAATAAGAGGTTATTAAGGATTTCTTTTCAGTTGTATCTTTGCCTTGGTTTTGTTATGGACACTAAATACGTGTTTTTATATTGTAAATATGCCATCTTTATTAAATTCTCGCTTCCCTTTGCCAATGCCGGCAATAGTCGTTCAATACAATTAAACTTCAGGCTTGCATTGATTGTTTCGGTGCCATTCATGGTGTTAGTATGTTAATTTGTGGCGGAAAACACTCAGGTGACTTGATGTTCCGCTCTGAGACCCCCAATTTGGCCAAATTTAAAAATTGTGTGATACATCATTGGAAAGCTTAAAATCTCAATTCTCTGGGAGAAGAAAATTTTTGAACAGCAGGGCATTTAAAAAAAATAAATAAACAGCATAACCCTCACTGGAGGTGAGAGCACACGAGAGCATAAATAAAGACGCCATGATTTTAACGAGATATTATCGCGTACATACCTCTTTTCGATTTCAAAACACCATGTAGCATGTATCACCGAGTGTCAAGACACAGCTGGATTTTTGGGGGATTTTATGGGTGAAACATGCTAATATAACAAGGGATGCAGAAATCGCAGACATCAAGGACTAATCGCGATTTTCATTTTCAAATATTTACGCTTTTAAACCTTTTTTTTCAATTTTTCTGTGTGTTGATCGATTATTTATCATCTAAAATATTGGGGAAAATGCGACAATAACGAAAATACAATTAAGTGATAGTTATGAGGTACATATCTATGGAGGTAGATTTGTGTATTATTAAATTAAAAAAAAAAGTTGCTTCAATCAAATAAAAAGTTGCTTCAATCACAATATATATTTTCAATCGAAGAAAAAGTCACTTCAATAACAAAAATGTGTTTGAATGCAAAAATAAATTTGAAACTCAACAAAATATATTTGAAAACTATTTTTCTTTGATTGAATTTTATTTTTATTTTTATTTGAATCAAGTTTTTTTTTATTGAAACACCATTTTTGATTGAAGTCATGCAATTTTGCGTTTGGACCACATTTTGGCTAGGACATTTGTGTCTTTATTATGCAGTCAAAAAAATAAGTTGTTTCAAACAAAAAAATATATATTTTCAAAAGAAAAATCATTTCAGTCAAAAGGTTAAAAAATTCAATCGTAGAAAAAAAGTTTTGAATGTGAAAAAAATATTTGAGACTCAGAAATTCGCATTTGAACACTATTTTTCATTCAAACTGTTTTCTTTGATTGAAGCAATCCTTTTTGTGTTTAAGCCATATTAGGGGTAGGACATTTGTGTCTAAATCATTCAATCGCAATCAAAGTTGCTTTAATCAATTAACTTTTTAATCCAAAAAAATAATCATTTGCAAAGATATTTTTTGAAAATATATTTTTTATTTGAAATATATTTTTTATTGAAGTGTCACTTTTTTTGAAAAGCAAAAAGTTTTAAACTTTTTTTTTTTTTTTTTTTTTAAGTGGAAAGTTTTGAAGGCACTTTTTTATCGATTGAATCATTTTGACACAAAGATTCAACTTCAACGCTAGTTCCGGTGTGTTTGAGTGGCAGGTGACTCCGCCAATGACATAAACCCTAACAACCCTAACCCTGGTGGCCATTATTCTTGCTTCATACTTTTATGCCACTTCAATCAAAAATGTTGTTTCAATCAAAACAAACTTGACTCAAAAAAATAATAATAATAAAGAAAAATGGTTTTCAAATATTTTTTTTGAGTTTCAAATTTATTTTTGCATTCACATTTTTTTTTGATTGAAGTGACTTTTTCTTCGATTGAAAATATATATTTTGATTGAAACAACTTTTTATTTGATTGAAGCAACTTTTTTTTAAATTGAATAATAAGACACAAATCTACCTCCATAGATATCGTGACTTTTTACAGACGCCAATTTTTTCCCATTGTGACGTAATTTGTTTAAAAGTTGAAAATATGCGAGTAAATAATTTTATAAGTCGTTTTTTATTTTTAAACTAAATATTAGACATCGTCATCAATTAATGATTCTAAGCTAAAAATGACAGACATTTCGAATAATAAATACGATTACTTACCTTTTTTTATGGCTAGGTTGAAACAAAAGTGGTTGCGCGACGTCTGTAAACGGGTTTCATGGACAAATTTAAAAAAGTTCGGGGGCTGATTGCGCCATGAATCTGCTATGGCAGCATATTGACATATTGTTCTATCAAACACAACAGTTCTTGTGGCTTAAAATACAGCAGTTTATTTTAAAGAGTGCAAGAGCAGAAACTGCTTTTTCAGCCTTGTCTGTGTTTTCTGCCTTGTACATTTGCCTTAAAATGGTAAAACAATCTCCATGAAGGGATAAAAAACCTAGAGATCAAATATAAATGTATGCATGCGATAAACCTCAAGCAGAGAGGGGAAAGGCAAGCTAGGGAATGACATCAATCAGTGAAAATTAATGCAGCTGTCTTTAATTAACATGCATGCGACACGTTTCAATATTAGGTGCTGCAGGTAGCGTCTGCGGCCACGAGAGGACGCCAGAGGTTCATTTTTAAAGCTGGAGTCGCTACAGCACACTGCAATGAACAAAAGTATTTGGACAGGGTATGAAAGCAAATCAGTGCCACTAGTTTAAAGCCATAAAATTTCTTGCACACAATTTTCTGTCAGCAGCAAAAAAAAATGTTAGCGAAAATTGAAATTTGGTTATCAAAAAGTAAATTCGCAAAACCTAACTTGATTGCCTGGACGTCCAATGTGATGAGAGAGGGATATATATATATATATATACATTGCCTTGCAAAAGTATTCGCCCCCCTTGAATCTTGCAACCTTTCGCCACATTTCAGGCTTCAAACATAAAGATATGAAATTTAATTTTTTTGTCAAGAATCAACAACAAGTGGGACACAATCGTGAAGTGGAACAACATTTATTGGATAATTTAAACTTTTTTAACAAATAAAAAACTGAAAAGTGGGGCGTGCAATATTATTCGGCCCCTTTACTTTCAGTGTAGCAAACTCACTCCAGAAGTTCAGTGAGGATCTCTGAATGATCCAATGTTGTCCTAAATGACTGATGATGATAAATAGAATCCAAATGTGTGTAATCAAGTCTCCGTAATAAATGCACCTGCTCTGTGATAGTCTCAGGGTTCTGTTTAAAGTGCAGAGAGCATTATGAAAACCAAGGAACACACCAGGCAGGTCCGAGATACTGTTGTGGAGAAGTTTAAAGCCGGATTTGGATACAAAAATATTTCCCAAGCTTTAAACATCTCAAGGAGCACTGTGCAAGCCATCATATTGAAATGGAAGGAGCATCAGACCACTGCAAATCTACCAAGACCCCGCCGTCCTTTCAAACTTTCTTCTCAAACAAGGAGAAAACTGATCAGAGATGCAGCCAAGAGGCCCATGATCACTCTGGATGAACTGCAGAGATCTACAGCTGAGGTGGGAGAGTCTGTCCATAGGACAACAATCAGTCGTACACTGCACAAATCTGGCCTTTATGGATGAGTGGCAAGAAGAAAGCCATTTTTCAAAGATATCCATAAAAAGTCTCGTTTAAAGTTTGCCACAAGCCACTTGGGAGACACACCAAACATGTGGAAGAAGGTGCTCTGGTCAGATGAAACCAAAATGGAACTTTTTGGCCACAATGCAAAACGATATGTTTGGCGTAAAAGCAACACAGCTCATCACCCTGAACACACCATCCCCACTGTCAAACATGGTGGTGGCAGCATCATGGTTTGGGCCTGCTTTTCTTCAGCAGGGACAGGGAAGATGGTTAAAATTGACGGGAAGATGGATGCAGCCAAATATAGGAACATTCTGGAAGAAAACCTGTTGGTATCTGCACAAGACCTGAGACTGGGACAGAGATTTATCTTCCAACAGGACAATGATCCAAAACATAAAGCCAAATCTGCAATGGAATGGTTAAAAAATAAACGTATCCAGGTGTTGGAATGGCCATGTCAAAGTCCAGACCTGAATCCAATCGAGAATCTGCTGTTCACAAACACTCTCCATCCAACCTCACTGAGCTCGAGCTGTTTTGCAAGGAAGAATGGGCAAGAATGTCAGTCTCTCGATGTGCAAAACTGATAGAAACATACCCCAAGCAACTTGCAGCTGTAATTGGAGCAAAAGGTGGCGCTACAAAGTATTAACGCAAGGGGGCCGAATAATATTGCACGCCCCACTTTTCAGTTTTTTATTTGTTAAAAAAGTTTAAATTATCCAATAAATTTTGTTTCACTTCACGATTGTGTCCCACTTGTTGTTGATTCTTGACAAAAATTTAAAATTTTATATCTTTATGTTTGAAGCCTGAAATGTGGCGAAAGGTTGCAAGGTTCAAGGGGGCCGAATACTTTTGCAAGGCACTGTATATATACATATATATATATATATTTGTTTTTTGCAACTGAATTTCCACTACATAAGTTTTTGCGAATGAATTTTTGCTGTTTTTTTTTTTTTTTTTTTTTTTTTTTGGCGGTTGAATTTTGAAAAAAGAAAAAAAAAAATTGTCTTAGAAATTCAAATTCAAACTGCGGTGGCGCAGATTTATTTCCATACAGGAGCTTTGGGAAGGTGTTTTCAGTTGTTGGTGAATTTAAAATAAGACATAATTTAGATGTGTTGATGAACCTGGAACAGTGGAAAATGTCACAAAAGATGTTTTAACCAACCTAAAGGACAAAAATAATGAGACGCATACTGTGTGTCTTTTTATGTATTCATCATTTTATCATGAGAGCCAATCTGCAAGGAATAATTAGCATGAAGAGATGAAACAAGGTGACAGTTCCAGGGTTCTGCATTGTTGTTCAATGGATTCATGAATTTACATGGAAACATGCTCCGGCTCGATGGAAGAAAAACATTCATCCTGGAGGGAGAAACTGCTTACATCAAAGTGGATTGAGTGGATTTTTAAATCATTTAAATCGTTTAATTAAAACATGTTTTAATCAAACGTTTTAGATAACTGTTTCAATCTGAAGACCAGAATAAACCTACTCAATTGAGTACTATCCAAGACCAAATCAATATTCAATTAAAAATATGCTTTTCAAAAGTGACAATTTTGGGGTTAAGTCACTGTATGTTTAGCCGGGTGGTTGTCACGGGCGGAGTTTGAGTTTTGGGGAGGGGGGGGGGGGGGGGGGGCAAATGTTGATGACCCCGAAACGCAGTGTCAGCAATAAAATTAACTTACAAGAATATTTATAATAATAAGTTGGAAATCGTTTTTTTGTTTGTTTGTTTTTTTTTTGTTGTTGTTTCCCATCAATCTTGAGGGGAATTCTAAATCAGGCTGCTTAGACGATACTTTTCGCCAAGATCGTCATCCACTGAATATGGTACGCCCGCTGCGGTCGTGCCAATTTAGTTACCTTAGTCAAAAATTGTATCCCCTGGGCATATGGAGGTAGGTTTGTGTCTTCATTATTCGATCAAAATAAAAAGTTGCTTCAATCCAAAAAAAAAAAAGTTGCTTCAATCAAAATATATAATTTCAATTAAAAAATGTCACTTCAATCAAAAAAAATGTGAATGCAAAAATAAATTTGAAATTTTAAAAAATGTATTTGAAAGTTATTTTTATTTTATTCTTTTTTTTTTTTCTTGATTGAAGTCAATGTTTTGTTTTGTTTATGTTTGAAGCAACTTTTTTGATTGAAGTAATGTTTTTTTGTGTTTGGGACACATTTTGGCCAGGACATTTGTGTCTTTATTATTCAATCAAAAAAGAAGTTGCTTCATACGAAAAAATAGATATTTTCAAAAGAAAAATCACTTCAATCAAAAAATTTCAATCATAGAAAAAAAGTTTTTGAATGCGAAAAAATATTTGGGACTCAAAAATTTGCATTTGAACAAATAAAAATAAAAAATAAAATAAAATAAAAAGTCTTGATTTTAGCAATCCTTTTTGTGTTTGGGCCATATTATGGGTAGGACATTTGTGTCTAAATCATTCAATCCCCCATAAAGTTGCTTCAATCCTAAAAAAATATTTTCAATCAAAGAAAAAAGTCATTTAAAAAAATAAAATTGCCGTTCCCTATTTTTTTGTTGTTGTTGAAAATAATATGCAAAGCAAATGACAGTCTCAGGTGCTAGTTATATGATCTGTTCGGGAAAAAAAAAAAATTGTTCATTTTATTCATTATTGTTGTTTGTTTTCTTGCTTTACAACTTTATATATGTAGGAAAGTCAATTACATGCAATCACAGTTTTTGGCCACCAAGGCGTGCCCCCCCCCCTTAAACTCCGCTTATGGTGGTTGTATTTGCAATCATGCACACTAAGCAGTTTAGAAATAAAAATGTATTAGTGGAGGGATCATGAAGGTGATAGTTAAACATCATTGCAAATCACATTGGCAAAGCACGCCTTTCGAGCATTTTTATTAACTTTAATTTGGATTAAAAAGGTCTTTTGTTGTTATAGATGCTCAATACACCTTTAGATGTGTAGTGCAGTAAAGTTTCATACGGTTTTAAACATACTGTAATAAACTAAAATTCAATGTAAACTGTACTAGATTTCCCCTCGATTTTTTTTTATCGTTTTTATAGTCCAGTGGTTAGCAAACTTTTACCGTACCACCTAAAGGACGGCTGTATTATTGTTTCAAAGATTATTTGATATGTCCGCCAACATTACAGCAACATTTTAGCAGTGTAACCATTTCCTACATCAGTCACCTGACTGTTTTCGGGAGCCGCAGGGGAGAAGACGCTCTGTGGGCCCGAAGTTATCTTTCCTTCGGGTCATACGCGGAGATTTAGTGGGGGCCGGGGAGCATAGCCTCCTGGTGGCCGAAAATGTCATTGCATGTAATTGACTTTCCAATATATGAATTTAAAATTAAGACTTCGCTGGTAAAATGTTGTCTATAAAAGTTGTCAAGCAATTAAAAAAACAACAAAAATGAATGAAATGAACAAAAAAATAAACATTTTTATAATGGGTCAAAACTATTTTTTAAACAGATCATGTGACTAGCACCTGAGAAACGGTCATTGGCTTTGCTTAGCCAAAAACAACCACCTGAGGACAGAAGAGGCTAGATGGATATACATATATATATATAATTTTTTCAAACCTAAGCTTTCAAAACCGACAACTACTGAGCGAGAGCCAAGGATTGAAATGCTGGAGAGCACCGCCAAAATGGTGAGCGGAGTTCAGTTTGCCCCACTAAAGACGGTAATTGTACAACAGAGCCACCACCAGGCATACCATATTCAATGGATGACGATCTTGACCAAAACCATAGCTGTGCTAAGCAGCCTGATTTATAATTCCCCTCAAAAATGATGGGAAACAAAATTTTTAAAAAACTCATTTTCAACATATTATTATAAATGTTCCTGGCTGGAATATTCAGTCAAAAAGGATGCAGCATCTACTTCTCCACTGGGTAAGACAAATAATATGCGTGCTCACACATGCGCACACACACACACACAGCTGGGATGCCTTTATGTACGAGCATGAGCTAAGCTACTATCCGAGCATATGTCTTGTAAGTAAATTGTATTGCTGACCCTGCGTTTCAGGGTTATGAACATTTTTGCCCCAACCCGCCACAAAAGTCAAACTCCGCCTATGCTTACAAACAGTAAGAGCTCTTTAAAATGAAATACACATGGATTGCACTGATTGAACTTTAGTTGTGTTTCTTTTCTATGGCATTACAGAGAGCCCATGTAGCAATGTTTCTTGTGATTGTCTTGATGTATGCAGGCTCCTGACTATAAGCTTTTAGTAGCTTCTTAAGGAGACCTGACTCACACATAATCTTGGCTCAGCAATGAGATATGATGTACACTTTGTAAATATGAATGTGTGTGTGTGAATAAATAAAAAATAAATTGAAATGGTGCTATTAGACATGCCTCACATTCTACTGCTTCTCTATCTTTTGATGGACAGGTACCCAGTTGGCATACAGTGGGGCAAATAAGTATTTAGTCAACCACTAATTATGCAAGTTCCCCCACTTGAAAAGATTAGAGAGGCCTGTAATTGTCAACACAGTTGAACCTCAACCATGAGAGACAGAATGTGGAAAAAAACAGAAAATCACATTGTTGGATTTTTAAATAATTTATTTGCATATCATGATGGAAAATAAGTATTTGGTCAATACAAAAAGTTCATCTCAATACTTTGTTATGTACCCTTTGATGGCAAAAATGGAGGCCAAATGTTTTCTGTTCTCTTCACAAGCTTTTCACACACTGTTGCTGGTATTTAGGCCCATTCCTTCATGCAGATCTCCTCTAGAGCAGTGATGTTTTGGGACTGTCGTTGGGCAACACTGACTTTCAACTACCTCCACAGATATTCTATGGGGTTGAGACCTGGAGACTGGGTAGGCCACTCTAGGACCTTGAAATGCTTCTTATGAAGCCACTCCTTTGTTGCCCTGGCTGTGCGTTTGGGATCATTGTCATGCTGAAAGACCCAGCCACGTCTCATCTTCAATGCCCTTGCTGATGGAAGGAGATTTTCACTCAAAATCTCTCGATACATGGCCCCATTCATTCTTTCCTTTACACAGATCAGTCGTCCTGGTCCCTTCGCAGAAAAACAGCCCCAAAGCATGATGTTTCCACCCCCATGCTTCACAGTGGGTATGGTGCAATTCAGTATTCTTTTTCCTCCAAAGAAGAGAACCTGTGTTTCTACCAAAAAGTTCTATTTTGGCTTCATCTGACCATAAGACATTCTCCCAGTCCTCTTCTGGATCATCCAAATGCTCTCTAGCGAACCACAGACGGGCCTGGACGTGTACTTTCTTCAGCAGGGGGACACGTCTGGCAGTGCAGTATTTGAGTCCCTGGCGGCGCATTGTGTTACCGATAGTAGCCTTTGTTACTGTGGTCTCAGCTCTCTGTAGGTCATTCACTAGGTCCCCCCCATGTGGTTCTGGGATTTTTGCTCCCCGTTCTTGTTATCATTTTGATGCCATGGGGTACGGAGGGAGTTGAAAGTCGGTGTTGCCCAACGACAGCACCAAAACATCACTGCTCTAGAGGAGATCTACATGGAGGAATGGGCCAAAATACCAGCAACAGTGTGTGAAAAGCCTGTGAAGAGTTACAGAAAACGCTTGGCCTCCGTTATTGCCAACAAAGGGTACATAACAAAGTATTGAGATGAACTTTTGGTATGGACCAAATACTTATCTTCCACCATGATTTGCAAATAAATTCTTTAAAAATCAAACAATGTGATTTTCTGTTTTTTTTTTTCCACATTCTGTATCTCATGGTTGAGGTTTACCAATGTTGACAATTACAGCTCTCTCTAATATTTTCAAGTGGGAGAACTTGCACAATTAGTGGTTGATTAAATACTTATTTGCCCCACTGTATATTCTATGATGTCAACATTAAATCCTGCTTTACTTCACAGCATGCATCCAAATTGGTCCCAAAAATAATTTTAAAAAGAAGTTAATAAAGGGAAAACTGATTGCTTAAATCAGGTTTTATTTAAGTAAAAATATTCCTCCATCTGCAGATGAAAGGAAACATAATTTACAGGTTTGTTGGAAAAATACATCTACATTTATTTACATTAAAAACATCTTTGGTCTGGAAGCAGATTTCCAGGGATGAGTGAACTTTGATCCCTGTCGTCTGAGAGGTAAAGTGCATCAAGAATGAACATTGTCTCAGGGTTTTGGAGTGTGGGGGATTGGACATTAGTGGTTTTTATGGGCGGCGTAACAGTCGGGCACCAGGAGCGCGCTCCTGGCGGCCCACTCAGCCCACATCCTTCCCGCGGACTGGTAAGCGTGGTCCGCCGGTTTCTTCACCGTCTCCGATGTGGCAGTCTCGGCGAGCGACCAGATTTTGGGTTTCTGGGTGTCTTTGGTTTCTGGAGGGGCCTGCACGCGTGCCCCTTCACCCCCGTCCTGTGATGTCACCCCTACGTCCACCACACTCTCGCTAGCCGGCTGTGTTGCATCATTCTGGCCGTCTGCATCACACCTCCTCAAAGGCCCCTCGTCCTCCTCCTCTTCTTCGTCCTCAGTCTCCCGCTCCTCGTCTTCCTCGTCCGACTTGGACCTGGAGGAGGCCCAGCTGACGCGGTTCTCCTTTTTGAGGCGGCGGCGCGCGTTGGCGAACCAGGTGGAGACCTGCGTCAGGCTCATCTTGGTGATGATGGCCAGCATGACCTTCTCGCCCTTGGTGGGGTACGGGTTCTTCAGGTGCTCGCCCAGCCACGCCTTCAGTGCCCCCGTGCTTTCGCGAGTAGCGACCTTGGCCCCCCCGCGTCCGGGCTCCTCTATTGGGCTGGCCCGGTAGGGTGGGAAGAAAGGGCCTGCACGGGCCAGAAGCGCGTTATGGTAGGGAGAGGTGGCGGTCTTCAAGTCAAAGGTGGTACCCTGGCAAGAAAGAAAACACACACTTAGTGTTGTGGCCATTTTGACACCCATTAATCACTAACAAGGAACAACAGTGAGTTGAAGTCAGTTGAGGAGCTTTATGCAGACTCAAAAGCAATGGTTTACCACTATCTGGAAACATTTATAAATATTTTGAAAGGTGGAGTAGAGGCTGATTCTCGCTATTTTTGTTTGATGTTTTATATAGTTTAATTTTTTTTTTAAATGTACGTAATCAGTCAACGCAGATAATACACTTCAAATATATACCCCCAGTTCAGTGTGAAACCCATCCAAAAAAAATTGAATACTCATTTTTACTTAAAACGTTTAGAATAGCTGTAACATATTCAATGCTGGATTCTAATACTGTACTTTATAGACCATATATGTCCTGACACTTTTAAGCAGCATGCATTCTAGTAAAATAAGTAAATAAAACAGAATTATTTAGTTTGTTTAACATATTTCTGCATTAAACCTAAAATGTTGTATATATATATATATATATATAGAAGCGTATTCTATATTATGAATCTCATTGGAAAAGTGCTACACTATACAGCATGCATTAGCCTAAAATTTGTCATGTTAGAAGAAATCGCTAGATACAACTGAATTATAGTCTGACAATATTTTATGTAGTATGCAGTGTCACAGTAATTATATTATTTATTTTGGATTAAATATGTGTCTAAATTAGGGCTGTCAAAATTATCGCGTTAACGGGCGGTAATTAATTTTTTAAATTAATCACGTTAAAATATTTGACGCTACTAACGTACATGCCGCTCAGACAGGTTTAAAAGACAGTACAGAGAAATGCCCACCTGTTCATTGTGTTTTATGGAGTTTTGCAGCCCTCTGCTGGCGCTTTGGTGCATCTGATTTTATAGGCTTCAGCACCCATGAGCATTGTGTAAGTAATTATTGACATCAACAATGGCGGGCTACCAGTTTATTTTTTGATTGAATTTTTTACAAATTTTATTAAAACGAAAACATTAAGAGGGGTTTTAATATAACATTTCTATAACTTGTTCTAACATTTATCTTTTAAGAACTACAAGTCTTTCTATCCATGGATCACTTTAACAGATAATAATGTTAATTATTATTATAATAATAATGTTAATGCCATCTTGTTGATTTATTGTTATAATAAACAAATACAGTCCCTATGTACCGTATGTTGAATGTATATATCCATTTTGTGTCTTATCTTTCCATTCCAACAATAATTTACAGAAAAATATGGCATATTTTACAGATGGTTTGAATTGCGATTAATTAATTTTTAAGATGTAATTAACTCGATTAAAAATTTTAATCGTTTGACAGCCCTAGTCTTAATATAATAAAATAACTCTCCATTTTCTGAACGATACAATGACAGTGTCACAGTTTTATAATCTATTGCATTTTTCAGGAAGTGGTGCCTGACCTACGACGGGAAAAGTTGCAACCAATGCTGGGAGAACATTTTTTTGTGTGTTGTTTTAGGTATGACAGCTGTTATGAACCAATTTTTACGTGCGGAATACAAAATTGGTCTAAATTTTTTCTCTATCACATCAAGTGTTTTACAACAGGATCGCCACTTTCTTATTTTAAAAAAATATGAAAAAAATACTTGACATATGTGCTTGTTTTACTTTAAAAAAAAATCAAATATTGACATACAATCAAATATGAAAGAAACTGGCATGACTGCAATGTTTATTTAACGTCATTATGTTTACAAAGGATGTGGCTAGTTGCATGAAGTGCATTCACTAAGCTGGGGGGGGGGGGGGGGGGGGGCAGATAATGCGCTAACATAGAAAAAAAAAAATTCAGTTCCCCCCAAATGTCAAAAACAGCTGTTAGACCTTTAAAAAAAGACAAAAAAAACTTATTTTCCAGTGTAATCAATCTGAATTCATTCTCAGTTTAACCTGAAATTGAGGGAAACTGCCCGATAACGAATTTGGTAAATTTTGTACATTATCTTTTGAGTAAAAAGTCTGACAATGTCTCATTAGCTGGTTTTAATTGAAAAACTGAACAGAGAATTTTTTGTTTTTTAAAAGAAATGTTATTTGAACTTTATCAGAGTAAAATAATTCATTTAATCAAAATGAATAGCTGTATGAAAATGCTACATTAGCACAGAGCCGCTTTAAAGTCAAAAGTTGCCAGAAATATGAATGACAAAATACAGATCTTAAAAAAGATTTACTTTGACTTAATTTAACTTTACTCACCATGTGTGTGACATGTCTATGGTGGTGGTGGGCTGCCAAGGGGATCAAGTTGTATCCATGTAGTCCCGTATAGGCCATGGGGAGCCCGACGTGCTGCTGCTGAGCTCCCAGGTATCCGGGGTCAGGGGGCCCCATGGCCATCATCCCCACGCTCCGGTCCACGAAGAAGGCGCCAAAGTCGGGTGGCGAGGCGGGCATGTTTCCTTGCGTGGTGATCGAGCTTGGCAAAAAAAAAAAAAAGTGTGGGGCTGCTGTGGGACGTGCGTGGGCTTATATCCTGCATGCTCACCGGTGGGGGTCAAGGGTGGGGGTTCTGTGTGTGTGGTGGGATGGTTTAGCGCGGGGTGGGGGGCAACTGGTGTTGACTGACAGGTCAAGCTTTCACTAAATCCCATCAAAGCTCTGCTCTTCCTTTTAGTGTTTGGACGTGCTATTTCAACATTTGTAGGCACTGAAAGTCAATATTTTCTTGAATTTCATTTGTAACAGTTTTTCTTTAATCATCTGTTGTGCGCATTAACTGGAGAACAAAACCTTTACGTGACCACATGTATAATTGTACATGATATAATCAATTGTAGTTCTCTGTAAAATGACTCTCAGGTCAGTTTTGCCATTTCTCCATTTGGGAAATAACAAAACTAAGTCTTTGAAGGACAGTGGTCACTACAGTGGACAATATTCAAAAGTGGAATCATTATTGTATTTTTCAACAGTATAGATATGTTATATATATATATATATATAAAATATTTACTTACTAAAATACAAATACAAAAAAATACAAAAAACAAAAACCACACTCATTACAGCCCAAAGTAACACTCTAAATGTATTTCTTTCGTAATATTTAATGCAATGCATGCCATTGTTGGCAATAATTTAAACCAAAAGGACTATTTGTGAATGTTCATGTTTCAGTGCAAATGACGGCGCTAGATGTCCAATCAATTTTGACTGGGAAGGGCGATTTAACGAAATGGATTGGACGTCTCGTGCCGTAATAGCAGTCAATGAGTTAAATGAGTGGCAAATAGGCTAAGAGTTAAAAAAACAAACAAGCAAAAAACAAAGTATGAAAGGGTTAATGCATCCAAGTCACTGAATGAATATCAGTTGTTAGATTCTAATTATTCTTCATTTTTAAGGGGTAAGCAAATGTCCTTTTTACCATATTGCTGCTCGGCTTTTGTTTGTTTGTTTTGTTGTCCTAATGAAAGCAGGTTAGGGGAAACAGATGTTGACTAATGTATATGATAATTGTTAGATAACAGATGGTAATGTGTGGTTGTGTGTGCTGATAGAGGGTGAGCTTGCACTTCTGAAACACACACACACACCTGACGTTTCTCATGTTAACAACTTGCTGCAATGTGGTAATTTGATTTGATTGTCTGACATAATATAAGACAATATTTAATTTTGTAATGACCAATAACATATATACATTTCTAAAACAGAGTATTTAAACAATTGTCTCACCCCAAAATGGCAAAGAGTAATACACAGTAACTACTTACATTACCGCTTCAACAGATATAGTAAATATAAAATAAATGAATCAATACAAATGAATCAATCATTTATTTTAATACATTTACAAAAGAATGAGTCATTCTTTACATTGACAGCGACTGCTTGACCACTGACTTCAACAAGTTTTATTTTATTTTCTTAGAATTCAATGAACAATCACTTCTGTTAAAAATGTCGATGCAAAATAGTGATTTAGTATTTTTTAGTATAGCATAAAAATTGAGTAATTGGTAACACTTTACAATAAGGGTCTCTTAATTAACATTAGTTAATGCATTTTAAGACAATAACTAATGTTTAAGTAACATTACAATAATTAATATAACTGCTTATCTAACATTTATTAATATATTAATTAACATGAGTTAACGCATTAGTTAATGCATTAGTTAATGGATAACCAGCCAGTAACTAATGGTTTGGCAAAATTAAAAATATATACAGGCCTAGATAGGGTCAGAGTTTAAGGTTTAGGGTTTGTGAACATAAGCATTTTTAATTTCTTGGTTAAGAGACACACGTGCTACACTTTACAATAAGGGTCCAAAAAGCATTCAGTAATGTTAATAATGTTTAAGGGGGGAAACTTAAGCATTTATAATTTCTTAGTTAAGGGACAAACGTGCTACACTTTACAATTAGGGTCCAAAAAACATTCAGTAATGGTTAATTAAGGTTAAGTAATACTTATGAGGTACGTTCATGTGAAATAATACCATACATAAGGTTAGGTTAGCAGCACCCGAGGACTCACAGAGCAATGTTTCTCATTTTTAAATAACATAATCACTTACTAGTACCAGTATACAATAAATAACTATTTATTAATGCACTAATGTATATGTGAATTAATGTAATGTATCATATATATTATATATTAAAACCTAACCTTAAGTATGGTATTATTTCACGTGAACTTACCTCATAAGTATTACTTAACCTTAATTAACCATTACTGAATGTTTTTTGGACCCTTACTGTAAAGTGTAGCAAGTGTGTCCCTTAAGTAAGAAATTATAAATGCCAGTATATATTTTTAATTTTACCAAACTATTAGTTATGTCTGGTTATGCATTAACTAATGTTGATTAATATATTAATCAATGTTAGATAAGGGATTAAATGAATTATTGTCATGTTACTTAAACATTAGTTATTGTCTAAAAATGCATTAACTAATGTTATTTAAGGGACCCCTATTGTAAATTGTTACCTAGTAATTTTGTTGCTTTATGCTACTAAAGTATAGCCTATGAATCAAATAATAGGGAAAAGTAATAATCGACATTTAAGACACTATGTATTTCATTTAACGCAACACTAGGTAACTTTTCAATTTTGGTCAATTTTAGTTACACAAGTGGACAAAAGCGGTCGTGTTTTGCCTTAAGCAAGACTGCGTTTCCCATGAGGACCAACGCACAATGTCTTAAAATCTTGATCACCCGGTTGCCTGTTTCTGTTACTATGACAGAATAGTGGCACAAATATAACGCCATAAAACAATAGCATAGGACGATGTTCACATTAAGAAACATTTGATTTGGTACCGTATTCCTCCACCACAAGCTTTCACATCTTGCTTTTGTTTCATTACTTTTGTTCTTTCATATTCTGATAAAATAAAGTGGCTCCTGACCTTCAATCTGTTCAAATTTCTACACAGCTTCCTAGAACAGTGGTTCTTCACCTGGGTTCGATCGAACCCCTGGGCTTCGGTGAAGGTAAAGAACCACTGAGGCCTATTTTCGTACGCTGATTAAATGTAGGCAAAGTGGCTTTTCAGGCCGAGTTTTGGACTGGGGTTGCTCCCAATTTACAGGCTTAATCTATATCTTTTAACTGCTAGTCCTCGATCTGATGGGAGGAGGAACTGGTTTGCTCAGTGGAAGGTTGACTCGCACTTGGTATCAAGGAATACAACAGCCCAATTGGCAGCGTTGTCTCGAATTTTGACCCGTTTATGAAACATGCTGTCAAAATGAGAAGAATTTTGAATTTGCTAAATTATTAGCTTGCATATTCGATATATCAGTTTTGAATTTGAAAAAAATGCTTTTTTATCTAATACCGAAGGGTTTGGTGAATCCACATGTGGAACTTATGGGGTTCGGTACCTTTAGCAAGCTTAAAACCACTGTCCTAGAGAAAATAGCAGAGTTGTCCGACATTATCGGGTGGCTAGTAATATCGACCAAAAAAAGCTTATAAATAAATAAAGAAAGAAAACTAATAAAACATCATTAACAATAAATATTCTTTGCAAAAGCCCAGCAAAATGGTAATTGTGAATTATTGGCATTGGCTGGACTGGTCCTATGATTGCCTGCTTGTAAGCACTGTGGGAGCAAAATGAGATATGGCAGTGCCTTATTGACACTTTGCACTTACCAAGATTATTTCAGAGAAAACATGATCCAAAAAAACTGATGTTTGCACTATTTTGAATTGAATAATAAATATAGTGCTACAATATTGGCACTTTTTCCATAACTTTAGTTGAAGTTGTTCTCTTATTTTTCCACAGAATGTTTATTTGGAAAATCTCGAAGTTGCTACGTTTATCATTATTAAAGCATCCAGTGGGGCATCACAATATTATTAGCCATAACGTTATCGGCTTGATATTGGATTTTTGGGTTGGAAAACATCGGGGCATCGGTTAAAAAGTCTTTACCGGACAACTCTAGAAAATAGAGTAAAAATTTTACAATTACCTACTGGTTCAGTATAAGAAAAAGATCCTGCTTTACTAATGTTAATGGTTTTTGGTGCGTAGAACGAAAATGTTTGATGTTCTTGATGGGTGAAAAAGTTGGTTTAGTTGTAAGAAACAGGGGCTTTATTGGGGTGCGGCCTACAAAAGCCCTTTGGCAAATTTGTACAGCGGCGACAATAGCCAAGTGGACTGCAAAGAGAAGTAGAAAAAGCAGCATCAGAAGAAAACCCCTCAACAAAAACAAGCTCTGGCCAGCCGCTTTTGTCACATCTTCTCTTCCTCTTTTGCAGGTGTTGGCACTGCTCCGACGGGTCAGAGCAGTGCTGTTTGCGGTTAGGATGTAGCTCGTTTACAGCGAGGGAGGAAGGAGGGGGAAGTGACCAAATGGAATCTGGATTGTTCTCTTGGTCTGATGTGATAACATACAAGATAGCTTAGAGGATTTTAAAAAAAAAAAAGAAAAGAAAAAGGCGTTATCTGCAGGGAGATCTAGCCTGTAGATAACATACGGGAAAGTTTAGCATCACTTAATAGATGTTGTGCTAATGACAAGATTGACACACACATACACACACAAAAATGCCAAATTATTATCACACTTTTATGTCTTTATAGCTCCTAATGGCTAAATGACATTATGTTCAAATAAAATAGGACAAGTATAAGATGAACAACAGTTACAATGTATGAACCCATGCAATATTATATCACATCAGTCATACATCAAAAACCCTAAACCTGAACTTCTATGCCCAATAGTCCTTATAATAGGCCCGAAAAGTGTGAGAGACTCTTTAGCTGCCCAGATAGTCACTCTGGACAATGTAAGTGTAGCCTCCAGCACCACAGTTAAAAACCTAGGAGTTTTATTCCACCCTGACTTATCGTTTAAAGCTCACATTTAACAAACCTGCAGAAAGGCCTTCTTTCACCTGCACAACATTGCCAAAATTAGAAATATTTTATCTAAAAGCAATGCAGAAATATTAATTCACGCATTCGTTACATCAAGATTGGATTACTGTAACTCCCTACTTGCAGCTTGTCCTAAAAGTTCTCTAAAAGGTCTTCAGCTAGTCCAAAACGCAGCAGCAAGACTTTTAACAGGAACCAATAGAAGAGAGCACATTACCTCTGTGCCCCAGGCCCTTCACTGGCTTCCAGTCGAGTTTAGAATTAAATTTAAAATTCCTTCTTACATTTAAGACAATTAATGGGTTGGGGCCATCTTATCTCACCGATGCTCTGGTTCCATACCGCCCCAACAGAACACTCCGCTCTCAGAATGCAGGTCTACTGGTAGTTCCCAGGGTTTCTAAAAGTACTGTCGGAGCTACAACATTTAGCTACCAAGCCCCTGTTTTACGGAATCAGCTTCCAGCTAATATTAAAGAAGCCGAGACAGTCTGCACATTTAAGATTAGATTAAAAACGTTCCTATTCGACAAAGCTTATGGTCAGGCTAGTTGAAGTCGGAGTAGACTAACAGTTTAGTCTAAGCTGCACTAGAAGCTATAATGCTGGGGGAAGTACAGCCACTGAGTTCTATCTTCTTTTTCTCACTCTTCCAACCACTTGTCTTACTTTATTTCTATTTTCCAATGTTAATATCTAGTTGTCTAGTCTCTTCATCACTAGTCACCCGGTGTCCCCTTTCCCCTCTCCCCTCTGGTGAGGGGCTATTTTTCAGCTGCAGCCTCCTGACTGTCTGGACCCCTGGCTGGATGGACTTCCTCGTTGCTACCCCCGCCTCATCTGGCTAGATGGACCTTTTCATGTTCCTTTACTCCACTGCATCTTTACGGACTGTAACTTCGCCTGCTAATTCCCATTAGCAGTCCCGGGGCTTCCTGTCTATCCATCCTGGGAGAGGCTCTCTCCTGACTGTGGTACTCCCCAAGGTTTCTCATTTTCTCCCAAAGACTCTGGAGTTTTTGGAGTTTTCCCTTGCCGACATGGAGGGTCTAAGGATGGGGGATACCCAGGACTTGAACTTTATTTATTCATCTTTGTTGCTTCATTTGCTGTTTCTGATTGTGTATCATATTGCCTCTGCAAAGCCCTTTGACACAAACCTTGTTGTGATTCAGGGCTATACAAATAAAATTGAATTGAATTAAATTGAATACAGGATGTTTTTTTTTTTTTTACGTCATATATTTTGCAAATCCAACTATTTAGAAAAACCTTAGTTCCTTTGAAGTTTGGATGTCATCCAAATTAAAATCAAATACAAGTGTTCACCACAATAACTTTGTTTATTGAAATCCACTATGCAGACCAATGCAGACCATCACTGATGCTGGATTTAACAAATTTGCATCGATAACAATCTGGATGGTCTTTTTCCTCTTTACCCCAGAGGACACAAGATCTATGATTTCCAAAAAGATTACATTAAGAATATTTGTTTGTCTTAAATTAAGTGGTGAACCCCATCCCAACCTTGCTTGTGAACAACTTTGCCTGTGTAATGTTCTAACCGGTTTTTAATTTTTCAAGCTTTCTTCAACTTTGTCAGTCATTTGTTACCCATTTCCGAACATTTTAGGGATATGTTGCAATTTTCAGGCATCAAATTCAACACATAAACTGAAATTTGAATTACAGAAAAAGAATTACATCCGTTAATTTGAACATTATATTATCTTGTATTTGTTGTGTTCATTTGAAGATGGGTTGAAAATGAATGGCTTATCATTGAATTACAGTATTTTATTTAATGTACATTTTACAATTTCCCAATGCCACTGGAATTGGAGTTTAAATAATAGGTTCTTTTCTCCACTCCATTCCCACAAAGATGTATTCTTAACCATTTGTAGGGCAGTCATTTAACTCATTAGCTTCAGTTGACGACGCTTGACGTTCAATCCATTTTGACTGGGAGGGATAGCATTTGCTGCTATCAATGGCATTGAAAGATGAGCAATCACAACCAGTTCTCTAAGGGTCGTTTACATTGTGACTCTCCGAGAAGACGAAAAATTTCATGTTTGCATTTATATGGTTCCGTCTCCATTCGAACAATGTCGCAATTCCACATGAAAACGATGTAGTATTCATGCTAGGCCCTAGGGGGTAGTGCAGATTTACAAGGCGACAGCGGATGATGCACTATGACCTCCTCAGCCCGAAAGACAACATGCCCGCCCACTCCAAGCAATGGAATTTTCTTTTGTTCAAAAAGGCACAAAAATTGAAACATTCAACATATTTAAATTAAAAATTCTATAAAAACAGTATATTAAAGCCGACGTTCCGCCATATTTGGTGTTTTTAATGTTTAGTAGCACTGCTGCGCACGCCCAATGTAACGTGTACAAGTGCTGACGTTATCGGCGCGGTCCCGCACCGCGGGAGCTTTTGATATGCATGCGGAGCAAGCCCACCCTCAAGCCCTCGCAATTGAATTCTTCCACTTTGGAGGAAGGATTCCAAGGTTCGCATCTTTGCCTTCCATCTTCGCCGACACCATTCGAATGCGAGGTCACTCCGCAACACAGTCATTGCATCTTCCAGTCGCAGAGTCGTCATATAAACTGCCCCTAAGTTAAATGATTTGACGCCTACTGTTGTCGTTGGCAGACACTTAAGTTAAATACATTGAAATTTTTAACAAGTACTTTAGAGTGTAATTGGGGTCCATAACCAGAAGGGTGTCATACTGCTTTGATTAATTTAAATTTTATTATTTTAGTTTTTATTAAAATTTTATTGATTTATATTTTAATAATTTAGATTATGTATTTATTCATAAGTAAACATTTATGTGAACATCAAATTTTGGCCCATTTAGACCACACTTGGATACCAAATGTTAATATTGTGGCCCTTATGACCCAAGATTTGATGTCCACATATGTGGACGGCAGGTCTTTATAGGGTAAAGTTTGTTTTAAATTACCGAAAATAGTCACTTGTCCTATAAAGGATTAATTACACCGGTCAACAGAAAAAAAAAAAAAAAAATGATGCAAACACTTGCTCTTACATAATTTGGGGATGATAAATCCTAGCCTGACATTAGTTTTTTCCTGGAAACTTTAAAGTTCTATATCAAGATTTAAATTATTATTGCGACGCAAAATTATTGCAAAGCAATATTTTTTAACAAACTGAATGTATAGCTGACGCTTCAAGGGAATCAAGGATAGAAAGACTTGTAGCTCTTAAAAGATAAATGTTATTATGAGGTAAAATAATTTGATATTAAAAGCCCTCTTGATGTTTTCGTTTTTACACAATTTGTAAAATTAGTTAAACTAGTAGGTCGCTATTGTTGTTGACGTCGCAGGGCAGTGACGTTACTGGGTTACGCTGCAGGGCTTCCAGAGTATGACTCTAGCAATATAAACATGTCCTCTGTTCAGCCCTTTCAATTGGACCCCAAGAGGAAAATTAATGAGCATGACAGCATTGCATGGCAGCAAACGCAAAGTGAACAGGAAAGACGGGATGAGACGAGACGAGAGTAGGACAAAACCGGTGTTCTACCAAAATGTCCTACAAGAGGCAAATTTGACACCCAAAGTATTTTGAAGCAATGAAAAAGTAATGAAGGACACAATAAAAACAAGAATAGTAAGTACTCACCACTTTTAACTGATGTGTGCATGTTTTGGACGTCTCGCCACGTAGGACGGAATTGCAGAACACCGATAGTGTTCATCTAGTGACAGTCACAAACGACGTCATCATCCCGAGCATCCATTGCGCGCATAAAACATAGCGCCCTCCTTAGGTCAAAACATGTACTAAATATTATAGATTTTTAAATCAATGGCAATGAGTTTCTAATAACATATTTTAGTAAAAGAAACAAATTGACTTATTAGAGACTAAAAGTCTTGAAGTCCGAGGTTCCCTTTAAAAAATAGCTCAAAAGTGACAATATGTGGCAAAATAATTAAAGATGTCCCGATCGATTGGCGTCCCGATCGATCGGGTCCGATCACGTCATTTTCAAAGTATCGGAATCGGCAAAAAAATATCGGACATGCCTTTTTTTAATATAAATATATTTTTTAATTAAATCGTTTTCTAATTGTATTTAACGTTACAGACAAAATGTCTTACATTCATCCAGAGTCTAAAGTTTTGGCTTAAAGTAGGGCTATCAAATTTTATCGCGTTAATGGCGGTAATTAATTTTTTTTCAATTAATCACGTTAAAATATTTAACGCAATTAACGCATGCGCTGCACGACCCACTAACGCATTGTCGCATTTAATCTATAATGGCGCCATTGTACCTATATATAGAGCTAAACAGCAGCGTAAAATGAGTAGAGTGAATTTTTTAAGCCTCAAAATCCCTCTCTCAACAATTAAAAATAACATTGGAAGCAATGTGGGGAAGAAAGGTAGTAGTTGATCATTTTCTTAAAACCCTATGTTATTTCCCAACGCAGAGAAGATATATCAATTGTTGCCACTATGCACAGTCATGGTTGCACTTCCCATCACGTATTTGGGCAGAACAGTTAAATGGCTACAGTATCATTTACTGAAAGCTCAACAAATACACTAGATGGCAATATTTAGTCACAATATACAAAGTCACATTTATCCTTTAAGAATTACACGTCGTTCCTCTCACAGAAAGAATGTTAATAATGTAAATGCCATTTTGACGATTTATTGTCATAATAAACAAATAGAGTACTTATGTACTGCATGTTGAATGTATATATTCGTCCGAGGTTTATTCATTTTTTTCTTAATGCATTGCCAAAATGTATATGATCGGGAAAAATTATCGGTAATGATTGGAATTGAATCGGGAGCAAAAAAAAAAAAAAGCAATCGGATCAGGAAATATCGGGATCGGCAGATCCTCAAACTAAAACGATCGGGATGGGATCGGGAGCAAAAAAACATGATCGGAACAACCCTAAAAATAATACTTGCTAATGCCATGTTTCTGATAAGTGCAGACACGGGAGACCAAAAATATATGTATACATATTTGTACAAACATATGAGATATGTGAAATGTGCTGTAGGATGGCAGATTTGAAAAGTCACAAAATAATCTATTTAAAAAAAAGAAAAGAAAATGGAAAAAAAAAAACGTTGGCCAGTGTTTTCCCAGTTGATAAGTACCATATACAGTATAATGATAGATTGTTAACATCCAAAAAATATTAGTCTTTTTGTCATTTCTATTACCTAATGAAATATAAGTGGAACCTTTTCAAATGATTTTTTTCCCCCACCACCTGTATCGATTCTCATGGCATTGTCAAATATGACAATATAGCGGTATTGGCACAATCAGTGAGCAGTAGGTTTGGATGTGTGATGCCCGTTAAAGGTGTCTGACGAAGGGCTTAAACACGTTAATTAGAGGAGTTCATTGGCAGGCGAGAGTGGGAAAACAAAAGCCTCAAGTGACAATCCGCAAGAGTTGTCAACACCTTTGCCTTGTTAGTTTATTTTTACTGACGCATGTAACGAGTGCTGTGTTACATTTGAGTATTTTCTTCCCTGGATGTAAGGATTTCAGGGAAACTGCAGAGATCACGTTGTGATTATTGTGGCCGTCATTTACATGGAATGCTTTACGGCAAATATCCAATTGAGCTGCCTAATGGGATTTTCCTGGGGCAACAGCACAAATGGGGAGTTGTAAGCAAAGTGTGAATGTTATCAAGCTTTCCCACTTCTTTGCTATTTAACCCCCCCTCCATATCCACCACCTTTTCTACTCCTCTAGAAGACCCCCTCCCACTCTTTGTCCTTTGTCATTGCTCTTATCAGTACCACTCTATCATTCTTTCAAAACAGTATTGGCGTTGAAAGCGCTTGCAAATGTAAGCATGTCTTTGTTTGAGGCCGGCCCGAGGTCCGCCTCCCCTCACCCGGCTCCCTCCGGGGTGTGGGCTGATCGACGGCCCTCTACTGGGTGAGTGACATGCGTCATTGGTTTTGGGAGCGTGACAGCTGCCGTCAGTGCAATATCGGTTCCTAACAGGACAGGAGGTTGTCGTGTTATGCTAAAAATCATTGTACTAATGAAAAGTAGTATTAATTCAGGTCAGAGTGGATTTACACTACAGGTGTTAAACTCAAGGCCTGTTCATGTTCAGGTTAGCCATGTCATTTTGTGCACCCCGTGTGAAAATGAATATTACCGGTAAATGAAATTTGAGGACTACAGAAATTGAAGAACATTTAGGTTGGTTTTTTTTTTTCACTTAAAATTTTTAAAAACTGGTTTTTAGACACAAAAAAAAAAAAATCACTAAAATTTTTTAAACTAAGAGAAAAATGTTAATTAGTAATAATAAATATATATTTTTTAATTGAAAAATTAAAAAAAATAAATCAAAAATAGAAAATGTTTATTGCATTTTTGTTTTTAAATAAACAAAAAATAACAATCAAGTATAAATTTTTTTTTACAATATTCACTGTCATTTTCCCTTTTTTGTCTTTTGCAGTTAGCCTAAAAAAAGAGGATATGGAAACCTTTTTAGGTCTGCGAGGTTCCTAAATCGACAATCAAAATAGTTGTCGATAAGTTCATTACTAGCTGGCAGGCATAATGGCCTTCCTAATGAAACCATCACTACAATATGGCCAATGTCAAAGATGATGTTTGCCACCAGACAATTACACCAGCAACAAAAGACAAAACAGCAACATTTTGTCTTTCACGTAGAGATGTCAAAACGATCATCGTTGACATGGACCTGCGATCGCAGCTAACAACATTGTGATTTGCATGACTGACATACCCACATCAGATACGGTGTCACTTGAAAGGTAAATGGAAATAGTTGGGTGGGATTTGGGTTCTTATGTTTGCACAGATTTTTACCAAGTGTCTTTTGCATAATATTTGAAACCAAAGATTAATCAGCAAATTGTGGAATTCACTTTCAATTGAGTGGGTCAGCATCTTCTGCACGTTTTTGAAAAGCATTAACAACAAGATTTAGAAGGTAAGAATAGTTTTGTCTTAAATATATTAACTGTAAAATAGGTATCCTGTTCGTATACTGTAGTCGTTAGCACATCTGCCTTGCAGCTCTTCTGGTACGATTCATGTAATGTAAAAATAAGTAATGTAATGAATTAGGTTGCATGTATGCTTCAGGTTTTAATGCTGATGTGTTGAGTTTTGTGTTATTCGGGCTGTCGCCGCTGTCCAGAAACGCACCGTGTCTGATTGGGGTGAAAGAGGGAAGGGTGGATGAGAGGGCGAATTGGTTTTGTTTGGGTAATTTCTGTTGCAAATCGACCATTGAAAGCCCTAACCCTCCATCCACCTGTCAGAAGTAATGGTAAGTACTAGGGCTGTCAAATTTATCGTGTTAACGGGCAGTAATTAATTTTTAAAAATTAATCACGTTAAAATATTTGACGCAATTAACGCATGCACGGAATGACCTGTTCATGCGTTGCCTCAAACAGTTTACAATGACGCCGTTTTAGCACATTGAGAGCGAAAAGGCAGAGAAATGCGAGTGGACACAGGCGTTCATTGGACCGCGCCTTTTATTGACTTAAGGTTTGGCAGCCACTTGTAACAGTCATGGTTGCCCAACTTCCCGTCATGCATTTGGGCGGAGCAGGAGATGATCTTTTTCTTAACACGCCTAATTGATCACAACGCAGAACATGTTGTATACCATTTGCGGCCACCACTGACATTCATGGTTGCCCAAATTCCCATCATGCATTTGGGCGGAGCAGGAGGCGCTCTTTTTCTTAACACGCTTATTTAAACCCAACGCAGAACATACTGTATAGACCCTACCCACGTGACGTCACAACTCCGCTCTCCTGACTGGTGCCGCCCACTTGTCCGTCAACACATCGTGTTGACCTGTTACGGCTACGTACATTCCTCCTATTTACGGCGTGTTTTTCTGCTCGTTAACATTAATAATCAAAATGGTGAAGGCGTGTGTGGCGGTCGGTTGCAATAACAGAGAAGATAGACGGAGAGACTTGAAGTTCTACCGGATTCCGAGAGACACGGAGAGGAGAGAGCGAGATGGGCTGCTGCAATTCGACGAGAAAACTGGGCTCCAAACGATTACCACAAATTATGTAGTAGTCATTTTATATCTGGTAAGATGCATTTAATATATATTTAGAGGGTTTTGGGCTGACAACCACAATTAAGATCATTGCTAGGCTAATCGCCGACAACATACACATATGTATGTAGTGAGAGTGCTATCGCTAATCCATATAAACATTAAAAGTCCTAGCTCCATTGACAAATGACATGAAATACATTAGACTTGACAGTGGATGTTAGCAAGAACAAAAGATTTTGAATTGAAAATTTCGTAATTTACCTTCCGAGCACAAGATTCCTGCCGAATTTTCGTGTACGAGGACCTGTTTCACCCAACCAGCAACGTAGCATTTATAAGCCTCCAAGCTCTTAAAGTTTTTCAAACTTTCGTGAGAATAGTCTGATTTTGTGTGGACAAGATAGTTGTAAATATCAGGGTCAGGCAGAGACGGCGAAGGCAGCCGGTCAAAAATCATCGATTTAGGCATCAAATATGGATCTGGCGACTGTATAGAACAAAGCTTTTCCACATAACGCCTTTTATGCAACACATCCAGTGAGTTTACGGCATCAGAAAGCACCGGGTCTTCCATGAAATGCATTTTAAATTCCTCGATCAATTGAAAACAATGCTAATACAGAGACAAAATGACGGACAAATGGGCGGAACCACACAGCGAGCACGTGGTTTTATGACGTCGGTGGGTAGGGTCGATACCATTTGCAGCCATCACTGACAGTCATGGTTGCCCAACTTCCCATCATGCAATTGGGCGGAGCAAGAGAGTTTCTTTTTCTTAACACGCCTAATTGAACACAACGCAGAACATACTGTATACCATTTGCAGTCACCACTGACAGTCATGGTTGCCCAACTTCCCATTATGCATTTGGGCAGAACAGTTCAGTCGCTACAGTATCATTTAGTGAAAGCACAACAAAAATAATATTCCTATCTCTCAAAGAAATAATGTTCACAAAAAGAAAAGCGCTCCATGCAAAGAAAACTGGCATTTCCAATCAAAATAGCAATGCAAAATATACATAAAACTTACTCAGACTTTGCCTTGGCTAGATCTCTAATTAATTTAAAACTCGCCATTGACACCTTGTGGTGTATTTCACCTTACGTAGTTAAAGACACTGTGGAAGAACAGCAGGGAGCCCAATGTGACGTCACCGCTCGGAGACGTCAACAATGGCGAGCTATTAGTTTATTTTTTTGATTGAAAATTTTACAATTTTTTTAAAAACGAAAACATTAAGAGGGGTTTTAATATACAATTACTATAACTTGTACTCAAATTTATCTTTTAAGAACTACTTTCTATCCGTGGATCCCTTTAACAGAAAGAATGTTAATAATGTTAATGCCATCTTGTGGATTTATTGTTATAATAAACAAATGTATGTTGTAGTATGTTGAATGTTTATGTCAGTCTTGTGCCTTATCTTTCCATTCCAACAATAATTTACAGAAAAATATGGCATATTTTAGAGATGGTTTGAATTACGAATAATTACGATTAATTAATTTTTAAGCTGTGATTAACTCGAGTAAAAAATGTAATCGTTTGACAGCCCTAGTAAGTACAGCATCTTATTTTTTTATTTTATTTTACTTTTTTATATGAAGTATTTTGACGGAAATTTACTTTAAGGGCACTTTCACATTAGACCAAGAAGACCAGGGTCCGGTTGGAGCTACCTCGCAACAACACTCGCAAATGAATTGTTGAAAAGGTTCAGTATTCACACAGCACCAGCCGAACTTTCCGAGTAGCATCACGGGGACTAAAAGGCGCACTCATTGATTGGACAAACTTAGAAGAGGAAATACCTCCCTCTGGAGGGAGCGTGTGTAACGCGTCGCGTAAGGTAGCATAAGTGCACCTAGCTCTGCATTGCATTCACAAGCGAAGCAGGGTGCGCTTAAAGCCAACCGAGACCAACAATTTTTGAGCGAACCAGAGTTCGTTTGTTTGGGCTCAACTAGAGTTCACATGCACGTTCACATTTACAAAACGAAGCGTATTATCTGAAAAATAGAACTCTGGTCCGGTTGAAAAGGACCAAACAGTGCTAGTGTGAAAGCGCTTTAACAGTGACTTGCGTGGAAATTCGGTTTACGTAGCTAGTGTACGAACTCGAGGATTCCCTGTATAGGTAAAATGGATTTAGGGGCAGTTTACATGGCGACTCTGCGACACCAAGACGCAACGGCTGTGTTGCGGAGTGGCCTCGCGTTCTAATGGTGTTGGCGAAGACGCAAAACTTGGAATCCTGCCTCCAAAGTGGAAGGATTCGATTGCGGGCGCTTGGGGGGGGGGGGGGGGTTGCTTGCTCTTTAACTATATCAATGGAATGCTCCCGCGCCGATAACGTCAGCACTCGCACACGTCACATTGGGTGTGCGCAGCGGTGATTAAAAACAGTGGATGGATTCGATTGCGGGCGCTTGGGGGGGGGGGGGGGGGTTGCTTGCTCTTTAACTATATCAATGGAATGCTCCCGTGCCGATAACATCAGCACTCGCACATGTCACATTGGGTGTGCGCAGCGGTGATTAAAAACAGCAAATGGCAGAACGTCTGCTTTAATTGACTGTTTTAATAATATTTGTAATTTAAATATGTTGAATGTTTCCATTGTTGTGCCTTTTGGAGCAAAAGAAAAATGCCATTGCTTGGAGTGGGCGGGCATGTTGTCTTCCGGGCTGAGGAGGTTGTTGGGGTTAAAGTGCATCATTCACTGTCGCCTTGTAAATTTGCACTGCAGGGCCTGGCATGAATACTACATCGTTTTGATGCGGAATTGCGACATTGGTCAAATGGAGACGGAATTATATGGATGCAAACATGAAATTTTTCATCTTCTCGGAGAGTCACCATGTAAACGGCCCCTTTTAGCGTGGATAACTCCATCCTTTTATCAGTATTAAAAGTTTATCTAATCTGTTTTCATCTAACAAATGTTGAATTTCTGACTTTCTCAGACAATCATTATTAGTAGAACATGTCCGGGGGTAGTTTAAGAGTCTAGTAGTGTGTGCATCGTGTCACCCAGGCATTTATATTAAACAATAGCTTAGAGCAGACATGTCCAAAGTGCGGCCTGGGGGCCAAATGCAGCCCATGGTCAAATTTCATCCGGCCCCCAGCCTCTATCATAAGATCAATAACGTCTGGCCCGCACACAGACTTAATAAATTGGTCAGCAGTACTGCTACCAGAAAATGAAGTAGCTTACACACCAAATGCTGCTCCTCATTTACCCACTAAAAGGCAGCAGTACTCGAAGCAACATTAGCCCGTGTGACCCTTGACTTCCAATTTTCTAAAATGGCGACAATCAACAACAACAACAAAAAGAAAGTTGACTGCGACGGCCAACGCTTCAAGGATAGGTGGAAATTGGACTATTTTTTCTCTAAAACACGCAGCATTTGGGTCTGCCTCATTTGCAAAGAGATAGTTGCTGTTTTTAGAGAGTTCAGTGTGAGGCGATATTACTAGAGATGTCCCGATTGATCACGTCATTTTCAAAGTACCGGAATCGGCAAAAATATATCGGCCATGCCTTTTTTTAAATATATATATATTTTTTTAATTAAATCGTTTTCTAATTGTATTTAACGTTACAAACATATGTTACACTCATCCAGAGTCTTTAGTTTAGGCTTAAGGTAGGGTTATCAAATTTAATTAATTTTTTAAAAAATGTATCACGTTAAAATATTTAACGCAATTAATGCATGCGCTGCACGACCCACTCACGCATTGTCGCGCTGAATCTGTAATGGCGCCGTTTTACCTATATAGAGAGATAAAAGGCAGCGTACAATGAGTAGAGTGAATTTTGGCAGCCTTTGGAGCCTTTTTTTAATTGGCTAAAGCCTTATAATCCCTCTCCCTACGATTAGACATATTATGGGAAGCAATATGGGGAAGCAAGGTAGCAATTAATCTTTTTCTTAACACCTTAAGTTTTTCCCAACACAGAGAAGATATATCAATTGGTAGCACTATGCACAGTCATGGTTCCACTTCCCATCTTGCATTTGGCCATGGCTACAGTATCATTTACTGAAAGCTCAACAAATACACTAGATGGCAATATTTAGTCATAATATACAAAGTCACAAGTCTTTCTATCCGTGGATCCCTCTCACAGAAAGAATGTTAATAATGTAAATGCCATCTTGAGGATTTATTGTCATAATAAACAAATACAGTACTTATGTACTGTATGTTGAATGTATATATTTGTCCAAGTTTGATTCATTTTTTTTCTTAATGCATTGCCAAAATGTATATGATAGGGAAAAATTATCGGGAATGATTGGAATTGAATCGGGAGCAAAAAAAAGCAATCGGATCGGGAAATATCGGGATCGGCAGATACTCAAACTAAAACGATTGGATCGGGAGCAAAAAAACATGATCGGAACAACCCTAGATATTACCAAACAAGACATGCTGACATGTACGACAAGATTACAGGGAAGATACGCAGCAAGAAATTGAAGCAACTTGAAGCTAGTTTAATTTCACAGCAGCAGTATTTTGCAAGAGCCCGAGAGTTGAAAGAGAACGCCACAAAGGCTAGTTACGAGATTGTTGAAATTATTAATTTCAAAAAAATTATAAAGTAAATGTGACACACAGAATGGCTTGCTAAAATTTGCTTAAATATATTGTTCTACGTAAAGGACGTCAGCCAAGGTCGGCCCCCCCACATTTTTACCACACCAAATCTGGCCCCCTTTGCAAAAAGTTTGGACACCCCTGGCTTAGAGGTTCCATCAAAGTGCCCAAAGTGAAGTTCATGCAAATGTGTCCTCTTCGGCTTTTAATGAGGTTATTGGGCATCTGTAACGTGACATCTACATTCGGGGCCTATTTGTGAGACAATGACGACGAGGAAGCCCGGGACATCGGGCCTTGTGTTTTCCGAGTGGAACTAACAAAAGTGAGCAGGGTGCTGGCGGGAGGCTGCGCTCTCATGGAAATGAGCAACCGAAGCGACAATGTAGCTCCTAATCTCTTCAGAGAGAGGAATCAGTTACACAGCAGTATGCAGCCCTCAGTGCTTTTCACTGGAGTCAGCGGGCTACAGAAACAGCAGCAGTCACTCCACCCCCCCGTCCCACACACACACACACGCAGGCAGGCGTCGTGTACCCACAAACCTTGCTCCTACAGGCACCAGAAACAAGGTGAGCCCCTCCTCTCCCCAAACAACAGAAGGGATGGAATAAATGGGGCAGAGGGTGGTACGGGGGTGCGAGGCCTCAAAGCATGGGATTAGAGTTAATGTGCCTCCCTGGGTTATAATCTCTTCGAAGGGGGACTTTGTTTGAGGGGCTTGAGGGCAGTAAGATAAGTATCTATTACAGAAACACCCTTTTACCCCGCCAACATCCCTGCGCTTCAAAAATGAGGCACAAAAACACTTGCTTACGTCCCCCCTCGGTGTCGTCTGATATCCCAAGATCCCGAGAGCAAGTGCTGTCCTTTTCAGCTAATCAGGAATTAAGAGCTAAAGCCGTATGGAGAGTTTGCAGGGCCCATATTTACTCCTTCTGTGACACACAAAGTCAGGTAGTTAAAAGGTGGAGGCGGTGTTACTCAGGGGCCCTTCACACAACCACTTCTTTTTTTTTTTTTTAACACAGCATGGTTGGGAAAAAAAACAGATGTTATATGACAATAGTGTTTTGTAGCACTAACACACTAAGGGACTGAAACCAGCGACCATTAAAAATAGAACTGTAAAAATCCTTGGTTACATTACCCATGGCATTAGCTCGCATCCACTTACTCCTCCCTTACTACTTTTCAGGGTGCTGCCACAACAACCGACATGATTTTCATATTTTATGGATGTAAATCTGTGCCATTTGAGTTTGAATCAGAATTTCTAACCAAATTTTATCAGCATCAAAATTCAGTCGCATGGAAGTACAGTGGTACCTCACATACGATCACTTCGACACACAATCTTTTCGACATCCGACGTAAAATTTGACTCGCCATTTGTTTCTACATCCAACGAAATGCTCGAAATATGACATGACAGCGCCGCAGGCGGACGCACGGCGGATTTTCTTGTGGGAGAAATCAACACAGGTTCCAAGAAGGTTCGTGCAGGTGGTGAAACAAGGGAAAAAGCTTACCATTGAAATAAAGATGGAAATGATAGAAAAATATAAGCGTCGGGTGCGCATCCGTGAACTGGCTCAACAATAAGGCCGTGGAATGTAAGTTAAGGTGACAATTATTATTAAGGTAAAATCGCCAAAGAAATAGTCAGCTTCATCAGGTTATCATTTATTTCAGAACGTGTGCAACACAACACGCCTACTGGGCGTCGCAGTTGACGGTTTGCTCAACAAACCATTAAAAGAGAGCATCTCAACCACACCTCTCCCTCGCTCTGTCACTTCAGCGATGCGTTCAGGTACAGCACGCCTAAGACGTCCGCCACATTAGAACCCAAATTGTTACATTATTACAGGAATTATTATTTTGATTCCAGTTTGTATTAATAATTTATTTGTTTTGTTATGTGTAATTGCCATTTGTAATTGTACCAGCAGTAGTTGTTAAGGATTTAGTGTAGGTTTTAGGGCTGTGGAACAATTTAGTGGAATTATAATGTATTGTTATGGGAAAATCCTGCTCGACACACGACCATTTCGATTTACAAACACGGTCCTGGAACGAATTAACTTTGTATGTAGAGGTACTACTGTGGTTATATTCACCAGCTGCATTCTTTGCAATTTCATTTTAGAAAATTAATTTTTGTCACTGAATTATTTGCCACTGTATTTTTGGAACTGAATATTTGTGACTGAAATTTTAGTATTGATATTTTTGGGGTCCTATTTTTTTGCTATTTATTTTTTTACAACTCAACTTTTGCTACAGAATTATTGGGACTGAATTATTCAGACTCGTTTTTACGACCAAAATATTTGCTATTGAATTTTTGGTTACTACATTTTTGGGACTGAATTTTTGGCAACAGAATATTTGTGAATACAGCTTTTGCCCCTGAATTACTGCAAATGAAATATTTCCTACAAATTGTTTGAGACTGAATATTTTGCAACTAAAACTTTGCAAGTAAATTATTGCAACTGAATTTCGATGCTGACAAAATTCAGTCTTACAAATTCACATTCAAACTCCCATGATACAGATTTACTTCCATCCATTTGTGGGGCGGGGGTACATTGCGTTCGTCACTTCGTCACAAAGCATTTACAAACTGTAAGATAAAGTTTAAAAAAAAAAAAAAAAAAAGTCAACCCTAACGGCACGCTTGCCACTTCCAATCAGCTTCAAGAATTTATTTTTTATTTATTTTTTGTTTAATTAAAATTAAAAAATGATGAGTAGACAGCGATTTTTAAAAAGAGATAACAACTTTACGTTTGTGGTGCAAATGTATATATGTTTTTAAATGATGTGGTAGCCAACTTCAGCAGATACCATTTTAAAGACACTTGAGACGTGATCTGAATTTAACATACGATAGTTTAATAACTGCAAACAATTTATCTATATTGTTAAAACAACATAGTAATTGCTATACAAGTAATTCAAGTATACCAACAGGTATTTTCTACAAAACAAAATGATGCCGAGGGACAGAATTCCCTTTGAAGCACAAATTGGCAATGCATCACCCCAACTCGCGGTGGCAAGTTAAAATTAGCACTCAACACAATCAAGGCACTTAATTATCAGATACCACGTTAATTACCATAACAAGTTATGTGATAAAAATCTGTGCGTGGACTCCAAATGCCAGCATAGCGACACCTCAAGTCATCACTGGCATTAAACGTGGCGCAGTCTTTCGGATGGTGAGAAAAATGTGTTGTTTTTTTTACACCCTCCCCGCACTCTACAAATTTTACCATAGTGGTTTGACAGGTTACAGGTTAATTACTCCGATGAGCTACTTGCAGCAATATTTTAAGCATTGAATTTAAACATAGACCGTAAGCATTAAGCAATGTAAATTGAAATGATGATGGCCACACTGTCATTTAAGAATTTCAAACAGGAAAACATACAAAAACCTTGATAAACACATCTCACTGAAGCAAATGATGGCTATCATTTAAGTGCACGAATAAAAAATAATAATAACGGAATAAAAGTTTTAAAAAAAAAAAAAAAAAACATAATAAAATACAATGTTGTTTTTTTTTCTAGCTCACAAGATTTAAAGCTAACTTAATTCTTGCCTGTGCAAGTATGAGCCAGTAAGAAGTGGTAATTGGGATTAAAGTAAATAGTAAAGCATTCCGTTTAGGTAGTTATTTAGCTTTCCCAATAAAAGCTACTTTTGTTTTTTGGGGATTAAAGTGTAAATGAAACACAATGGCAATCTTAAACTTGAAAATGATCCTGAGCTAGAAGGCAATTAAGTTCGATAAGTAACATAAACCAACATTCTTTGGAGTGTAAATACTGGTATGGCCATAAAATATAGAAAGCAATGATAAAGTGTAATAGCTGAATTTAACTTGCAAAACGCTCCTGAGGGTTCGTCATCCCTCAACGAGAGAACTTCCTGGGTCTGAAGGCGGGAAGGGCGAGCTGATGCGACGGTGTCCTCTCTTCCTCGATAGGTGCCAGGTCCTCGGCTGAGCCCCACTTCTTTTTGGATTGGAAGAGCGACGCCAACTTCCTGTTTCTGTTCCGCTCTCTAGCCTGAGACACTTGAAATTCTGCTGTTGTGAAAAAAAAACACACAGATGGACTCGCTAATGCGATACTTCAGATACATATAGTCTCCCATGTTCCCCAGTCCTTCAACTCACGTAAATCGCTGTCTTCCTCCAGTGGGCCTTCTGCTTCTTTGGGGTTGAGGTAATGCAATGGAAGACGCCCGCTGTAATCCCTCAAATTGTCTTTTGCACCTGATGGAAACATATTGCCATGGATATCATATACATATATATATATATATATACATATATATATATATATATATATATATATATATATATATATAAACCTTAACATTTTGGCGTCATAATAATTGAACATAAATGTTAAAGAATGACATGAGGAGGAACATTCTGCTGAAGTTGAGCATCTCGTAAGGCTGGCACAATCTCCAGACCTCAACATTATTGAGCATTTTTGGTCAGTTTTAGAGATTCACTTAAGACATCGATTTCCACCGCCATAGCCTCTAAAGAGTTAGAGGGTATTCTAACTGAAGACTGGCTTACAAATCCTTTGGGAACAATTCACAAGTTGTATGAAGCAATACCTTGGAGAATTGAGGCTGGAATTGCGACAAAATACGGACCAACACCATATTAAGTTTTTGTTGATTTTATTAAGGTGTTTCCATTATTTTGTCCAACTGCTGTATTTACAGTATACAGCTCAAAAGTTTGGACACACCTAATTCGATGAAACACAAATGAAGGTCCCAATCCCATTGATGAAGCAATAAATTCCAATAAACAACCCTGAAAAGGCATACTTGTGAATTCAATCACAGTAATCAGAGCAAGGGGTGGCTACTGGCTACTTTAAAGATTCTAGAATATTATTCATATTTTTAGTTATTTCACCTTTTGTTTTTGTTTTTTGCTAAGTACATAATTCCACACATTTTCATTCAGTTTTATTACCTTTAGTGAAAATGTAAGATGTAAATGGACCTGAAAATGCACGAATGAGAAGGTGTGTGGCCCGTACTGTATATACACCCCCCCCCACACACACATATTTATATATATAAATATATGTGGCGGAAAACACAGACAAGGCTGAAAAAGCAGTTTCTGCTCTTGCACCCCTCTTTAAAATAAACTGCTGTATTTTAAGTCAAAAGAACTGTTGTTTTTGACTGAACAATATGTCTATATGCTGCCATAGCAGTTTCATGTCGCATTAAGCCCCCAAATTATTTTTAATTTGTCTCTTTTACCCTGGAGACCCCTGTTTCCAGACACTACCCAACCGCTTTTGTTTCAACCCAGCCATAAAAAGAAGGTACCGTAATTTCCCGAATATAAGGTGCACCCGTGTATAATGCGCACCCCAAATTTAATTGTAAAATCTAGGGAAAATTATTGTACCCATTTATATCGCGCACCCTAATTTTAGCACCAATAAATAGAAGAATACAATAAAAATAGAGCTTGTGTACAGATACAGAAATGTCATTTTACTGACTGGTGAAACACAGCACAAGCATAGCACATTAGTAGTTCAAAACAATACCATAAACTGACAATATTTGCGGTAATAATATGATTTGACAATTTCTCCAACTTACCAGAATCTAGGAGAAAACAAAACAGATGTGACTTTTCTTTTAAAGGCTGCTGTATAACTTGCTCATTTCATCATGATGAATAAATGTTTCTTCCATGAATTGATTCGGTAAAATTAAAATGAGAACGGAAGTCGGAAATCCGAGAGAGCTCATCGCTGTCGACACGACAGTAACAATAGGAACTATTGCTATTTGGGTTTGAGTTTCCCGAGAGACAGATATAGTTGACGGACACAGGAAGTCTGTGTTGTTACGTCTGTTATGGTCCGAGTTGCGGAGCTGCAATAAACGTGGACTCAAATGACTTCAAGAAACTAAATTCTGTGCTTTATGAAGAGTGAAAAAAAGCTGAATTTTATCACAGACCGATCAGAGTGAAGTATTACCGAAACAAAATGGTGACGTCACGTACCGTAATGGTCGGCAATGGATCGCTGCATACACTGATCAACACAACGTGGCCGTGTCAATTAAAAAAATTCGTTTTACACATATATAACATATATATATATATATATATATATATATATATATATATATATATATGTATATATATTTCTGTCTCCATCCATGTACCCGTTTACAATGCACCATGATTTTACAAGTTAATTTTGGGGAAAAAAAGAGCGCGTTATATTCAGGAAATTACAGTAAGTCATTAAATTTATTTTAAATGCCTGTCATTTTTAGCGTAGAATCATTAATTGATGTCTAATATTTATTTTTCTTTTTAAAATGACTTTAATCATTATTATTATTATTAATTATTCACTCGCATACTTTAAACTTTTAAACAAATTACGTCACAATGAAAAAAAAATTGTGTCTGTAAACAGGTCATGGATAACATTACTCATAACTATCGCTTAATTGTATTTTTATGTTTACTGTCGCATTTTCCCCCATATTTTAGTTGATAAATAATCGATCCAAACGAAGAAAAATTGGGGGGGGAAAAAATGTTTAAAAGGGTAAAGGCGATTTCTGCATCACGACACCGGGTATATTACTGTGTTTCACCCATAAAATCCCCCAAAAGTCCAGTTGTGGCCATTCACAGCTGTGACTTGTTACTCAGTGATACATGCTACACGGAGTTTTTGGATCAAAACAAGGTAAGTACGCGATACTATCTCGTTTAAGTCATGGCGTCTGTAATTCTGCTCTTGCATGCTCTCACCTCCAGATAGGGTTTTGCTGTTTGAAAAACTTTTTTTTTGTTTTTTTTTAAATGCCCTCCTGTTAAATTTTTTTCTTCCCCCAGAAAATTGAGATTTTAAGCTTTTCAATGATGTACTGTATCACACATGCATATCGGACAATTTTGAAAGTTGGCTAAATTGGGGGGCTCAGCGCGGAACTTAAAGCCACCTGAGTATTTTCCGCCATATATACATTAATTAAGGGCTAAAAAGTAACAAAATAATTTAGAAATACAACGGCATTGCCAAAAGAAAAACAAAAACAATAGTTTATATTCCGCTAGGGCTGGGCGATATGGCCTTAAACATGTATCACGATAAATTGAGCAGATTTATCTCGATAACGATAAATGACGATAAATTATATATATATTATATAATTTGAAAATCTGAATCAATGCATGAAATACAGATTAATTGTTTCTTGATTTATTTACCAGCATTCAATTTCATATACTGTATTTAACAATTGTACATGCAGTCTAAACATTAAGTTTATAAAAATGTATTGTAAGCAATAAGAATTCAAGTATGAACATTTATAACAGCGTGTATGACTTGAACGATGTACCTTATCAAAATCAATATGCCTGTGCAAACATGTCATTGTAACACAAATGACTTGCAGCTTGAACAGTACACTTCAAAAAGACAACTTATTGTTAATGGCTGCTGTGACATAATTATTAAATACAAGTGTTTACATTATGGTTTCAGGGTCCCCCCCAGTGCATTTTTTAATAAATGCACGCACAAATGAACCCCCAAACAAACAGAGAGACACACACATTAAAGCTATATTGATCTTCTTCAATTGAAACGCTTAAGATTTTATGATAGCAATAATGACACAGAAATAAGCACATACAGAAAAATAGCTGGGGCCATTTCTCGGTCATTATAGGTTTTGCCGTTGGATTGTACTTTATGCTGAATGCTTTACCATCACAAAAGCTATCAGAGGAATCACACACAGACAGATACAAAATAACGCCACATAGTAATTGTTAGATGCAGTCCGTGCCCAATCCACTCATTAAGTTCAGCCGTTTTGACAAGGTTAGAGCCGCTATCCGACTCCATCACGTTCATTTGTAGCGTTAGCCGCTAGCTAGCGTTAGCCTGGCTACCAGTAGAAAGCACTGAAAGCACCATCTCCGGAAATCGTGAGAACAAGGGAGGACAGCGGGTGAAAGCCCGTCTGGATGCCACCAGGAGTCTACTAAATGTCGGTTGAAAGTTTGGTGAACCTCCCTTAAGCCACACTCCATCACGTTTTGCTTGTAGCGTTAGCTGCTAGCGTTAGCTTACCGGGCTTTTGTTTGATTGGCTTCTTGATGATCACGTGACTCCCTACGTAAGCCCATTGACTGCTTTCTTAAAGGGGAATGAACATAGACGAACAACACAGAATCAAAGCGGGATGAAAAGACTATATTTTCTTGTTTTATTAATTTACCGAATTTACCGACATGGTCAAAATTACGTCGGTCATCGTTAAGAATTTCGGTGACGGTAAATTTTCGGTTTACCGCCCTGCCCTATATTCCGCAGCACTCCTCGAAAAAGCGGAAAAAGAAGTACTGTGAACAGCACAGTACTGTAACATGTTTGCAACTTTTCTTCGAAAGACTTTTTCGTTATCAAATCTGGACTCGGTATCAGCAGTCTTAAATCAGGTGACTCGGACTCTGGTGCAAAAATATGCGATTGGGACATCCCCACAAAAAACACAAAATCCCACATTAGAAAAAAAAAAACTCGGGTCTGGTAGGCTTATAGCACACTGGGTGTAAGCCTGTATATGCTGGTTGAAAAAAAAAAAAAAAATCGAACATTGACATGAAAGGACTATATGAAATAAAAACAAGCATGACTGCAATGTTTATTTAACACGGAAGATGAATGAATGTTTTTAAAAACCTATAGCTGGTTGTGTGCCTTTCGTAAAACATTAAGTTCACTATGGGGAAAAAAAATCTTGTGATAGCGAAAAACTGAGCTCATGTTAAAATCACCTGTTAGACCTAAAACAACAGATTTTTTTTGTGAGTTGCTGACTAGTGTTATTGCTCCACTAATAACAAATTGTTAAATTAATAGCACTTCACTGAAGTTAAACTGAGTAAGTAATTACGTTTTAGAACGTAGACCAGTTAATACTGTTCTTGAATTTATGTCATATTGGTCTCGCTAGTCATTGTCAAAAAAGACAAACAAAAAAAACCTCACCAATAATAAGAATAAGTCAGCCAGTCAATTGATGCATATGAACAAATGGTGTGCCGTTTTACATTGTGGCTCAAATATTTCTATTTGAAAGCGTTATTATTTTACCATAAGTCCCTACGAGCAGATGAAGAATGTTCTGATGGCCATGCAGTGCTGCGATGTGTAAAGGCGTATATCCCTGCGGAAGAGGAGATTTGGATGATTAAAAGGAACAGTGGTGACATTACACCTGGCTGTTATCGGGGGGAGTGTTTTAGAGTACTTACCCCCTGGAGTTTCCCAGCGCCCCGGGCGGCCAACGCAAAGAGCGTGGAAAGAAAATACAAATTAGAAAAACTTGTGGAAACACAATATAATGATAAAAACATAATTGCCAGGTAATTCGTTGAAAATTGCATGGTTTCAGAGCAGTGCATGCTGGACACAAACTTGTTATGGGAGACAATTAACATGACATGATGTGATGATTTATTAGCCGAGCACCCGCACTCCTAAAGTGCATTTGCACAGCTGGATCGTAGCTACGATTGCTGAGGAGAGAACTATGTCACAGAGATGCTTGCTCACTTGCCAAACGTACCACAGGATACTCACATGCTGCAAGAAAGAGAAAGGCCGAGATTAAAAGGTGATGGGACTGCATTACATGATTTCATTAGCTCCTTTTAGTTCCAATCTTCAAAAATAAGCACCTTAACCAAGATGATTGAGGAGTGGAAAAAAACTTACCGATTTGGTGTTGACATCAGCACCGGCATTTGCTATCAAATTTGCCATGTCCTCATTGCCGTGTTTGGCAGCCCAGTGCAGAGCCGTCTGTGCAAGATGATAAAGAATTCCTTAACAGATTTTTGATATTTTTCCAATCATTCCAAAAATGTACAATGAAGAGAGGAGAAAATGTATGACTATAAATCACATTTTCTGTGTGATTTTATATTATAACTAGGGCTATCAAAATTATCGCGTTAACGGGCGGTAATTAATTTTTCAAATTAATCACGTTAAAATATTTGACGCATTAAACGCACATGCCCCGCTCAAACATTAAAATGACAGCACAGTGTAATGTCCACTTGTTACTTGTGCTTTTTGGTGATTTGTCGCCCTCTAATGGCGCTTGGGTGCGAGTGATTTTATGGGTTTCAGCACCACATGAGCATTGTGTAATTATTGACATCAACAATACTACTAGTTTTTTTTTTTTTATTGAAAATTTTACAAATTTTATTAAAACGAAAACATTAAGAGAGGTTTTAATATAAACAGAATGTTATTAATGTTAATGCCATCTTGTTGATTTATTGTTATTTATTCTGTACCGTATGTTAAATGTATATATCCGTCTTGTGTCTTATCTTTCCATTCCAACAATAATTTACAGAGAAATATGGCATATTTTATAGATGGTTTGAATTACGATTAATTACGATTAATTAATTTTTTAGCTTTGATTAACTCGATTAAAAATTGTAATCGTTTGACAGCCCTAATTATAACAGAGAGAATAACAAACATTATGCATTATAGTAAAAAGAATAAAAAGGCCAAATAGTCGAGACGCGGCCCAGAATTAGGCCAAAAATAACTAACAATGCATTTTCGGTTTTAAAGACAAAGTTTACCACCGAATAGTGTAAAGAATTAGCCCTCTTGTGATGACGTAACCACAACACGCTGAATGATGCTGTCTCGCTAACCCTACTGGCTAACAGTTAACATGTCTGCAGTTTTAGTATTTAGAGGTATGAAATAAATGTGTAAAATTATTAAATTAAGGAAAATAAAATGATAAAACATCGAGTACAGTGCACTTGAGCCCATATGTGAGTAGTTTAATCATGCGAACAGTATACAAATAAAGTAGTATTCAAATGTATACATGTGCATTTGCTGTGAAATTTAGTACAATACGTTTATGGCACGACCACTTCCTTTATGCCACATTTTTTCCAACTTCCACACCCCCTCTGCCAGTTGCCATTTAATCCGGCCAAGAACGACTACTTGGCTTCATCGCTGCTAGAACTCAGTCCACTCAAATGGCACTTGATCGATTCCACTTGTTGAAGCGAGTCTTATTTTAAGGAGGAGGACAGATTGTAATTGCCTTGTAAAGAGCTTCACGGCGAGAACATAGTATTTTTGTTGTTGTTGTGAACTACTAAAACAGTTCCACACAAACATACATTGAGATCTCATTTAGCTTAGCAATTGGAGGCGTAAGACCCATTTTTCGAGTGTCCGAAACGTCTGACAAAGCGCAAGGTTCAAGTTTCCATTAGCCGTGCCGTGTGTGTCACGTCCACCGAACAGAATACTCTGACGACGCCAGCACCTCTGCCATAGGACGCATTCAGAGTTTGCCACAAAACGCTCACTGCCACCAGGAACGCACGTGGGGTGGGCACCTTTCAAACTAAATTTCTTGAGCCTCCGGAGTCATAGAACCAATGCCAAGGCAAAGGGCATTCATCGGAAAATAACTAAACAGAAAATATTTTTTTAAATTAATAAATAAATAAATAATGAATTGTATACATGTGCATTTTTCGGCCTTTCGGTTTTCGGCCAAGTGTATCCAATATTCGGTTTTCTTTTAATTTCTGCCAACAATTTTGCTTTCCGTACAGTCCTACTAAATAATCATTTGTTAGCATAGCAAAGCAACAGTTATTCAGATTACTATAGCCCAAACTACACAGCATAGCTCTTGATCACTCTATAAATCACTACCAAATCCATGAAAGTCTTCACCTTCAGTACGACAAGGCGTGATGTCCAATTCTGATTTTTTGATCATTTCCATTATGTTTTTGCATAGCTGTTCATATTGCAAAAACATATGAGACTTAAAGTGTGGAAGCAATGCGGGTCCAAAGTGATACCCAGTTGCACACTGCAAGACCTAAGATATGTCACGTGTCGCAGTGTTTACAGAATATGATCCCTTTCTGGCAAGGTTGAGGATTTTAGGCTACCAGAGCCAATATGTTTTAAACTTGACAACTTCAGTGCGATATCAAGAAGGAAAATGTACTATCTACGCCTTTGTCCGCCATTGCTCATTCACGTCTGTCCGTCGTTTGTTTTGTTGAACAGTGGTGACATATTTTACTTGCTGATGACACATGGGTCCCTTTCATACATATAACTGTTTGTAGTGCACTGGTGTCGGATAGACATCCAATTTTAGTTCACATGTAAATAGGGAGAGATCGGATTTGAAAAAGGTCAGAATTGGATTCACACTCCATGAAGAAAAATCACACACACGTCACATACGGGCAAAGAAATCAGACAAACTGCAGCGTGAACGTAGTCTTATAGTTCAGAAAATACAGTAGATTTAAAAATCCAAATGTAATTGTTAGTTGGCCATCATTCAACATAAAAAACTGCAAATACACTGCAAGGACAATCCAAATAAGGCAAAACACTTATCTACCCAGTCACGTTGGAGATGAGCCCTGAATCATAATTTTTACACAGTGCAATATTTTGGGTCATTGGTGACCAAGTCCGCTTCACTATGTCCCGGCCTTCTTGTGTGGAGTTTACTTGCCCGCACAGTGTTTGCATAGGTTCCTCTAGGTACATGCAAGTAAGTTTAATTGAAGGCACTAAATTGGTTGGAAAGTGAATACTTATCTATGTTGTCTGCATTCTCTGCGATTGCTGATGTCTAAGTTAAGGGTGTTGCCCATCATCTGCCCATAGTCTAGAACAGGCTCAGACAAATTTGTGGTGCACATGAGGATAGGTGGTATATAAAATGAATGGATGTATGTTTCCAACTTTGTGGTAACAATTTGGGGCCCTCTCTGTTGCAGCATGACCTCAGATCAAGCTTCATACAGGCACGCTTGGGTGATTTTGGTGGTCGTACACACACGCAAGACTCCTCCTTTATCTGAGGCGCTGCTCAGTCCCGATTTTAAGAAACATTGCATGCCAACATGGCTTGAAAGTTGTCATTGCAACTTCTTATTGACCACCAGTTTGACCAGCTGCACTCAAGTGGGGAGAGGATGAATGGAGGGATGGTTTCCTGCCATCTAACGGAGCCTAATTACAAAATAACATAGCGCTGTGCACACAGTAGGGGGGGCCCGGCCGCCTGTCACCACAGGCAAGATTGATGATGTTAGTGTGACCCGCAAAGGGGAGCCCCACCCAGACACGACTGTCAGCGCACGTCAAAGCGCGGCAACGACCCTTTACAAAGCTACGCCCACATGTTGGCACGCAATGTGAAAATAACAGCGGCAAGTATGTAGTAGGGGGGAAAAATGCACACATCCACCTGTCGGGCTGTGAACTCCGATATTTTTCCATCACTCTTTAAGGTGGGTAATTATGGACTATCAACAGGTGTCAGCTAAATAACCACAACCATTCTGTTGCTGTTGAACTGAGAACTCAACACAGAAAATCAAACACAAGCTACATCAGAATGACTCATTATTTTTGGACAAGTGTAAATAACCTCATATGTGGATGAAGCCTGATGGATGGAGACTTTATGGAAGTTCTTAGAGCGACTTTCAGGAGTTCATCAGGTCAGTTAGTTTGGGGCCAATGTCATGTTATTTTATGACGGTATTCTCTTTCAGGTGGGTTACATGCTCTTTGAACATGTGTCATGGGATTGCTACTTTGTACTACTTGCTGCTGTATACTGGAGGTTTTGTTCACCGTTCTAGAAATGTTTTTCCAATGCCGTTTAAAAAAAAATTTTTTTTAAATCGATTTAATACATTTTGGGGAACTAGTGTTTGGCCAACCACTAAAAATATAACCAATCTTGTCTTCCGATCGTGTCTAGAGTCAATTGGCCACATTACACTCCTATCTTTTGGTTACGGACTTTCATTAATATGAGCATATAAGTGCAATTGCTGGGTATTTTCATACTTTTGCGACCTAAACATAATGTTTTAAGTTTGTAATGTTGGCTTCTCTTTGCTACATTAATGTGAGAAGGAGTGCAGTTTGTATTGACATTCAATATACCGTATTGGCACGAATATAAGACGGTGTTTTTTGCATTGAAATAAGACTGAAAAAGTGGGGGTCGTCTTATATTTGCGGTCTAGACGTTATACCCATTCACGACGCTAGATGGCGCCAGATATCTTTGAAGCGATGTTCTGTCATGACAGATCTCAGCTACTCTCAAGTTTAACCAGTTTGCATTATTTCATTGCAATGTTTTTCCCTATTCAGATTTGTTTCAAGACTACAGTTAGTTAGACTTCACTGAGATGGTTAATGCAGTTATTGCAATTTTATTGTTTTATCACAATAGATTGGTTTATTTACATTTCAAAAACCAGAAGCCATTCACTTATGAATGTGACTGCACTTTAGTTTACATATTTAAATTTTCAGATATTAAGATTTGAATGAGGCAAAATAGCATGCTTTTTCTCTCAAATATATTGTTATAATCATTTGTTTAAGATGTACTGTAATTATTTTCTGTATAAAAATTAATTTGGTGTTAAAAAAGGCTTTTTTCAAACTTGAGTCTTGAAAAAGAGGGTGTCGTCTTATAATCAGGGCCGTCTTATATCCGGGCCAATACGGTAGTCACTGTGTGGTAATTGTTTTGCAGCAGTTAGATGGCTTGATTACGCTGTATTTTCTTTGTGAATGAATTCAGACAATATGATCATTATAACACCTCAAGTTATATGAATGCTCACATTTGGCTCACATTCAGACGGTTCCAGCATTAAAAGGCAGTAAAATGCGAAAAAGAAGGACTTATAAATCTGAGATAATTCCGTAGTTCTCTTCTCCCAAAAATTAATTTACCAATTTCCTTTTAACTGATGTGATTTTCATTTTGTAAAGCAAAATATTGCTTTACTGTAATTTTGGGTAAAAGAAGTTTGGAAAGAAAAGTTTTTAAGTTTAATTTTTTGGGGGAGAATTACTGCATGTGTAGCTTAAAAAACCCAAGCAATGCTAGTTTTTTCAATACATAAGGAATTGTTGGAATTTCAACAATAAGTTTTCTTTTATGGGAAAAAAGGGGTTGGCAAAAATCGAGATCGGCAGATCAAGCTTTTAAAAAAATCTGTAATCTGCCAGAAAACTGTAATCGGTGAGCCCCTAGTTATATTTTGTAAAAAGGAGATAAGGAGACTTAACACTGCCATTGCTGGTGCTTATACAAAGCTATATTTTGATAGCTAAAATGCCATGGGGTATGAGCATGCATGAACGAGAACTGTGAACAATAAAGCCATTTGTAGCTACCGTACTGTATATATAGAGCCTTCAATATTAGCATAGTCGCTAGTACAGAAATCAAGTAATTCGGAAGTACAGTAGTAAGTTTAACTTTACTTAATTCGGCACCCATTTTCGTATTTAACTCTTGTTGAGGCTGAGGTTTGAAGACGGCTGTGTTTTGCAATTCCGGACAAAGTTTCCTCCATATGTGCTGTGACTTGAGAGTCATGCAAGAATGAGATCTGACTTGCTTTCACGAACGTCATTCGAAGGCTAGACGACAGGGAGTTAATGGGATAGGCTGTGTTTCGGAGTTTGACTAATTTATCAAAAGACAAATAAAAGGAGTGCTGGCAAATTTCCTCTGTCAAAACAATGACATAATCGACTAACACTATATTTGAGCTCTACCAGTCAAGTAAACCACGATGTGGTCACAAGTGACAACCTATGGGACCTGAAGACCCAGATTTACTCTGTGATGCTCTTGTCAGCACAAGACAGATTGGCTGTTTGTCAGGAGTCTCCTAGTGTGAAAGAGTGATGGACGAGGCTTAACAGGATGCAGCATCTCCCCTTCCTGCATCCCTCGTTTTCTGTTCCTTACCCCCTGCCCGTCTGCCTGAACACTTGAGGGATTCCCTCCTACGCCTGAATAGGCCCCTATGTAATAAGGAATACGAAAAAGAGTGATGGAAAAGTGATCTACTTACAAACTGTGAGGCCCACGGGTATGAGCAGGTCCCGGCAGGTTGCGAGGTCCATGTAATGATGGGAGCGGACACAAACACACAAGCACATGACATGATGAGGACACTTTCAACTTTACCTGGAAACCTTAACCAGATACAACAATAAATATTTGAAGAAAAACAGGACACTTTTCTTCCTGAGAATAATCTTTTCTACAGTTCTAGTGAAACTTGTGATTAAAAAAAAAAAAAAAAAAACACAACCAAAATGCCATTCTGATCTAGTTCTCACAAGTCATGTGACCCATTTTGCCTCTGTGTAAGGTGAGTGTGGATGCTTTCAGTGGCAAAAAAGCATCTTCCTCTGCACGTAGCGGGAAACTAAAAGGGAACATCAAAGCGAACCAAAGGGGACTTAGCACCTTCCCAGGGACACAAGCAGCATTGTTCTACAATTAATCCCAGCCTGCTCTATTACTTTCAGATTATCTTTAAGTAGGTGAAGTCTTTGTGGGGAATTAAGACTCTCCTTAATCCATGACCCCCCCTCTCATCTCCGTGCACTTCAATGACAGCCGTGCTATCTTGTCCGGGTGGGGACAGCGGTAGCTTAGAAGGTGGTCCGCGGTGACCGCAGGACAGTGTGAGAACTGTGACACTGGGGAGGCACAACAAACATGAGCTCAAATCTCTTAAGCGCACAGGGAGACAAATAAAAGGATTTGGGTTGTCAAGGGGGCACAGGAGCTAAAAAGCTATCTTTCATAATCCTTTTGATAGTGGACCTTTGAAATGCACGATCTGGATGTTTTAACACGGCCTTCTCGGAATTCCATTAAGAGGGGAACAAAAATCTCAGAGTGAGCATGTGAAAGTTACACAAGCAGATCGCCGGTCCGAGTGCAGGCAAGCATTGCATTCTATCTAGTATTGTGGATATAACAAATAAATAAAATTTAAAAACAGTAAGAGCTTGAAAGGTGTAATCATTCAATTGACATTGGTGTCGAGTTAGTCCAATTAAGTATGAGAAAGGAAACTTACCCCCTGATGAATACGGTGATAATCAAGGACAATAAAACAGAGAAAGAAAAAAAATTATATATATATATAACATAAAACACATTGCAAAAGTCATATCCCATGACAAGATTTTTTTGTTTAATCCCACTTTTTGCTACATTAAAATAGTACATAGAGAAATATAAGGGTTCGCAATGTAGTCCGATTTTTCCAATAACGTAGTTCTGACATTATTGTAATTGACCTCTGGGTCACTGGCCTTCCCCTACAAGTTTTACAACTGCATGGAGAGAAAAAAATATTGTTACTTTAAATATTGAACAGTTTTCCAACTGCATTCGAGTAACTATACAATTTAGCTCCATTAGAACCATTGCAAAAATAACAAATCCTGGAATGAACTCAAGACTTTTGCAAAGGAGTATAATACCAAGATGGCATGCAAGAGGAAATGGAACATATACTTACAGATGTAAAGTCCTGGTTTGGACACACAACATAAAAGAAAATGTTAGCGAAGCCTGATTCATGATACAACATCGTTTTCATTTCCACTGATTCATCCTGTTTCATGTTCCAAATTAAAAGTTCCTTTTGAGAAAATCTATACTATAATAACCTTTTAAAGGTCATTGTTCTGATTGAAGGTAAATACAAGTTGATGATCATTTTATATCCCATTAACTAAAGTCATATTTATTAGATTCTGAGCACTACATACGTAAATCAACAGGGCACTAAAATTACCCGTGAAGACACGGGTTCAGTTGTAGTCAAGCAAACTACACGGGACTTTATTTTTCTTCAGTTAACATCTGACCTATAAAATATGCTACCTTCTTGTTGGCAAGCGATGGGTCCTGTCGAAGCAGCTGACTGAGGTCAAGAACTCTAGCACCAGCTGCAAAGTAGATCCACTCCTTTTCTAGAGGATCCAGCTGGGACAGAGGGAGTTAAATTATGTAAATCTTGTCAAAAAATGACTCAACATTGAAAACAAGGATTTCAATTGATTAAGTCGATCCACTAACAGTCTCACAAAGAAAAACCTATGATAGCTCAAGTCACTACAAAGTCTGAGATCCAACAGCAATTTAATTTCCGGCAGATTCAGATTAATTTCCATTATGAGAATGAACAACATTATTACAATAGACTTACTGCAACTGCAGCTGAACCCATACTACCAGTTGACTCCTCGTCCTGCTCAGACTCCCACTGAAAGTTAAGCAAAAGTCAAAAATGACTAAAAGTATGACAGTAAACAGTGACCATCCACACCCACACACACAATAGTGCGTCACACTAGCTTGAAGTCGTCCTGCCACTGACCAAAGGGTGTCAGACAAAGCGAGCTAACAAGCCAGCGAGACAGACGTTTAACACATGAGTTAATGAATAACAATCCAATTAACGGTTATACAAACCAAGACACCTGTAGCGTCACACTTAAAAAAAAAAAATGAACGCCTCAGGTGTAAATGTGTCACCTTGGCTAGAATCCACATGAAAACCTGTAGCGTTGCAAAAATCTAACTAGTGCTGCAACAATTAATCGATTAACTCAAGTATTCGATTAGAAAAAAGGGATTAAAATTAATTTTGCTGCTTCGAGTATTTGTTTAATTAAAGTGGTGTTGCAACGGTTGATTTGAAAGTGTTTGCATTTAGTTTTAATGATTTGGATGGATACACTGCCCTCTAGTCTGCCTCGTTTCACATGGCTGAATCCAGCTGCTCCATGTTAAGACCAACCATAGCCAAGTTGAGCTAATGTTTTTTTAATGCATTCGTAATTTATAGGTATATTTAGCCGTTTTTTTGTTTTGTTTTTTTTTGTGGGAATGTTTCTGAACCATTTGTTAAGAGCATTGTATTTTTTAAAAAAAAGTAAGCGTTTTATAGCATTTAAGCTAGCAGACTTTTGCTATGTTAGTTGGCCAATTCTTTTGTTGTACATAGATCCTTTTTTTTTTTATACCGTTTGAGGCTCAGCTCAGTTATTTTAATGTTTCATGTTCCTTATCAGATTACTCGATTATTAGAACTAACTAGTTCATCGATTAATCGACTACTAAAATAATCGATAGCTGCAGCCTTAAATCTAACATTCACCTGAAGAAGGTAACATTAATTAACATCTGGGTTGTTTGCTGTACAATTCTAAGAAGGTAACAAACTGTAAGAGAGGAAATATTGAACAGTATGTGTAATACAGAGTTGTATATACTGAATGGTGCAAGTTTCCCTAAACCGGTGAAGTGACAAAGTTAGTATATCACCAGACTCTTTCAAACACCATTCAGATGATGTCCATATACTGTATGCTGTCTGTGATGAATCCATCTTAATAGGCACAAATGAGTATTATCTTTCTAATGAGGTCCAACATGTTTCTGCTTAACATAATAACAAGGGGCTTAATTTAAATGCAGATTGCGGCCCCTTTTGCCTCACTGGCCAGTCCTCCCACTCACTCAGTCAAGTCTCTGCTACAGTACTTCAAGAAGGCAGCAAATTAATTTGGCGCCACCTGGTGGGTAACATAGTTCCATCGAACGTGAAACTGAAGCTGTGTGCTCACTAACTACAACACATACTCTGTGAAATAAGCTGGCAGTAAATGAGTTAAGCTGATTATAAATTTTGAATTATGTCCACTGTCCTTGAAAAGGTTAATAGAAAACATCGGGCGAGTGCAAGAAAGCGTAAGAACACCTTTCTAAAATACATTTGAGAAGAAAAGCATCGCAAATAAACACCAACAGGGAAAGAAGGGTCTTTTAACTGCAATATCAAAACTGATTTCTCTGAAGTATGTGGCTCACAGTTATGAAATTGGGGGTTTATCCTCCCACCTCGATATGTTTCTGCATCAGTTTTCTCTTCCCACATTGCAAAAAGATGCAAGGTAAATTATGGGGATACTTGGACAGTTTGGTGCGATTTCTTTTTTAATGTACATCAAATTGGTGCCCAGGCTAGCTTGCTGTTCGCCTATAAAATTAGCAGATGTCAAAAATGAAGCAACCCCTCCTCATCTTGTGTCATGCAGGAGTTGTGTTTTGTGTCATTGGCAGCTAGCTCGTTTGTTACCTGCCTGTTAGTCTTTTGTGTTTGTCCCTGAATTCACAATAAAAACCATTTATCAACACCTACTTCCTCACTTGCCAATTTTTTGTGTGTGTGTGCGGTGGAATGATTCCTCACTCTCCTTCCTCTTTAGAATGTGTCATATCTGGTATCAAGGGGTTCCAACAGGCAGAAAGCCATCTTTCACAATGCAGGCTTTTGTACAGAACCGCAGGCAACAAACGCCCTTCCAGTCAGCTGTGCAACACTGGGTCAGTCAACATCGGATTGAATATCCTGTAGTCAGGCCTTCAATATAAAAGTTGATGCAAGTGGCTTTACTATCTACCTTAAGCTAAAAACGCCTGATTAGCGATGATGATGTCATAGCGGAGAAATTGGTTTGTACTAGGGCTGCCAAACGATTAAAATTTTTAATCGAGTTAATCACAGCTTAAAAATTAATTAATCGTAATGAATCGCAATTCAAACCATCTCCAAAATATGCCATCTTTTTCTGTAAATTATTGTTGGAATAGAAAGATAAGACAAAAGATGGATATATACATTCAACATACTGTACTTAAAGAGCCTGTGACACGAAAAAGCATGTTTATTTCATAATACACGTGGTATTTTATGCTCCTGAATGATATGGGCCACTTGGATGTAGAGCAGGGCGGTAAACCGAAAATTTACCGTTACCGAAATTGTTCACGATGACCGACGTAATTTTGACCATGTCGGTAAATTCGGTGATTTAATAAAAGAAGAAAATATAGTCTTTTCATCCCGCTTTGACTCTTGTGTTGTTCGGCTATGTTCATTCCCCTTTAAGAAAGCAGACAGTGTGCTTACGTTTGGAGTCACATGGTTTTCAGGAAGCCAATCAAACAGAAGCCCGTTAGGCTAACGCTAGCAGCTAACGCTAGCGGCTAACGCTACAAGTAAACGGGATGAAGTTGGGCTTAAGTTAGCTTCGCCAAACTTTCACCCGACATTAAGTAAACTCTTGACGGGTTCCAGATAGGGATGGAAAAACCGAGGCTTTCTGAAACAATGAACCACTTTTAAGACAATTGCCCTAAATTGAATCACTGTTTGACACACTGCAAGAGCCCCATCTACTGGATAAACAGTGCACGTTTCTTTTTAAAAGTAAAGTTGACAAATTGCCTCAGCATTACATATCTTCAATAGAATTAAGTGGATGTCGTCTATTTCAACCAGGAGATCGTATCGTTATTAAGTGTGATTTACACAATTAAACTATGTGAAACCTGTGTCATTGCTTTTGTCTGTGAAGATGTGTTCAAAGCAGTATTTGTAATACACGACAGTGCTAGTCTTGTAAGTGGCTCGTCCTAGATGACGGGGAGTAACTATTGTATTGTTTATTTTTTGTAAAAATTACAGTACACTAAGCACAGTGCTTGGGAACAGGAATATTATTTATTGCATACTGTAAGGATTTCCAAAATCATAAGATGTAAATAACTGAGCCGAATAAAAGAAAGGAAAGGTTTGTGAAACATTTTATTTTTTAATTAAGTATAATTTCTGGGGGGCGGGTGGATGTGTCGTATTTGTATCTATTCTAAATATCTAAACGTATGCCACTATCTAGTGTATAACAATGCGGAATGAATTTAATGAAATTCAAGTGATGATATTTTTCAAGTCATACAAGCTGTTATAAATGTTCACACAAGAATTCTTATTGTTTACAAGATTTTTTTTAATACTTAATGTTTAGACTGCATGTGCAATTGTTAAATTGAAAGCTGGTAAATAAATTTAATGAGAAACTTAATTTGTATTCCATGCTTTGATTCAAATTTTCAAATTATATAACAGTTTGCTTGGGCGAATTTATCGTCATTTATCGTTATCGAGGTAAATCTGCTCAATTTATCGTGATACGTACTTAAGGCCATATCGCCCAGCCCTACTTGGATGTGTGTGGAAGCGATCGCTATATTTATTTAGTTTTTTTAATCCTGCGCCATGAAAATGAGTTACTTCCGGCTTCGGTCTTGCATTGAGGAGGACGGCGCTGTGACGTGTACGTGAGAAGGACTCCTCTTCACTATACAGCAGTACTGTTGTGTATGAGGACTAAGAATTCAGTTGATTTTGCGGATTAATATGTTTATTTTTCGCATCACGCCAGCCAAACGGCTGCAGAAAAATCTTGCTGTATGAGGGAGAGGCGTGTGCGCCTTTTTGGAGTTTCAAAAGGTTCCCATTCACCGTGGATATTGGCCAAAACAAGCCCTACTACTGTGGGACCATTGGATTAACGAGGAAGTGAGTAAACATTGTGTTTTGTATTATGTCAAATACTGGGATCATTTTAATATGTAGGTGGCTTGCATTTTGTGGCTGACATGCATGCGGGGCGGCTATTTTTCGGCACAACACCGGCGGCTTGTTGCACATCCACCCGCCGGGAGAGCAATATATTCGGCTTATTGTGCTCATGTTCCCGGTGTTCTGTCAAATTTTCCGACCGATCAGAAATTGCAACTTTGAATTAAAAATAGCCGCGAATACAGCGATTACTAAGTAAACACTACAAACTTTCTTTAAATTAACGACTACTTATGTTTGATCACTGATAGGCATGTAAAAAGCTCTCTTCATGCACATTAGCTGCACAACAACTGCAGCCGCCCTCCTCCGGGGAACGATCTGTAAATTGCTCTCCGGCGAAAACAATCGACAACCCAGTCGTCATGTCAAAACATCCGGGCTAGTTATGTGTGATTTTCCGCTTCAAAGACTTTGAAACATCACTCGGTTTGGGTTAGCATGTCGGCTAGCTGTCACACCTCTTGGCTTGTTTACGTTCTCCCAAGCCGTGGAAGGAAAATGACATAAGCCCGATTTAGGTGTCATAAAATATCGTTCGGGAGGTGCGACAGTAAAGGTGAAGTCGACAGTTTTGACCATTATGGAGTAATTTTGCCATGTCGTCCTGAATAGGTGTATTTTTATCATTTCATATTCCATTTAGCACAAGACAGTTATTTGTCATGACCATGCCATTTATTTAGCAATTGGGGAAAATACTTGGATAAAAAGAATATCCTGTAAAAATATTGAAGAAAAGAGACAGAAACAATGACATTTTGCAGCTCTCTTCGTCGCGTTTTCCTCGTTCTGAATAATTCCCCCTCAAAGGGCTGACTGGTCCTTCTCAAGCCATTTATTTAGCTATTGACGAAAAATACTTGGATAAAAAAAATATCCTGTAAAAATATTGGAGTAGAAAGACTGAAACAATGACATTTTGCGGCTCTCTTCGTCCCGTTTTCCTCGTTCTGCATAATTCCCCCTCAATGAGCTGAATAGTAAAACAGATGAGCCCATTCTCCCGCTGACGTCATCCACCTGTTGGGGACGCTAGAGCCCTACAACGGTAGGCGTGGCCAACCGGCAGATTAAAAGACTCATTTCTCGTCATCTGCGCTTTGCTAAATTGTTGTATATAGTCGAATCGTCTCAAAATATTATTGTAATTCACATAGTAATCCTATGTAAGACTTTTTTTCTCCTGTCGTATGCTCTTTAAGTACTGTATTTGTTTATTATAACAATAAATCCACAAGAAGGCATTAACATTATTAACATTCTTTCTGTTAAAGGGATCCACGGATAGAAAGACTTGTAGTTCTCAAAAGATAAATGTGAGTACAAGTTATAGTAATTTTACATTAAGCCTTCTTAATGTTTTCGTTTGAATAAAATTTGTAAATTTTCAATCAAAAAATAAACTAATAGCTCGCCATTGCTGACGTCGCCAAGCGGGACGTCACATGGGCTCCCTGCCGTTCTTCCACAGTGTCTTTAACTACGTAAGGTAGTGATTGAAATACACCACAAGGTGTCAATGGAGAGTTTTAAATTAATTAAAGATCCAGCCAACAAGTGCGTTTTGCCCCTCGACTGACGCTGTAGTTTTAGGGTTCATTGTACCTTACGTTCATTTGAGTGTTGACTTCACAACGTACGAGACCTCTGATAGTTCGTATATTGTGACCAAATATTGCCATCTAGTGTATTTGTTGAGCTAAACGAAATGTTTGAATAGAGTTTGACCGAAGTCTGAGTAAGTTTTATGTGTATTTTGCATAGCTATTTTGATTGGGAATGCCAGTTCTCTTTGCATTGAGCGCTTTTCTTTTTGTGTACATTACTTTTTTTGGGAGAGATAAGAATATTATTTTTGTTGTGCTTTCACTAAATGATACCATAGCGACTTAACTGTTCCACCCTAATGCATGATGGGAAGTTGGGTAACCATGACCGTGAGTGGTGGCTGCAAATGGTATAGGTTCTGCGTTGTGTTCAATGAAACGTGTTAAGAGAAAGATCCTCTGTCATTCTCCCTAGTCGCTCGCTACAATAATTATGTTCGTGGTGAAAGGGTTGCCAAAGCTTATGCCAATAAACTGTGCGGTCCAATGAACACCTGTGTCTACTCGCAATTCTCTGCCTCTTAACTCTCAATGTGCAAAAAAACGGCGTCATTGTAAAACTGTATGAGGTAATGCATGAGCGGATCATTCCGCGCATACGTTAATTGCGTGAAATATTTTTACGTGATTAATTTAAAAAATTAATTACCGCCCGTCAACGCAATCAATTTGACAGTACTAGTTTGTACAAAACCTAGGATCCTGTATTTGAGCAAAGTTAAAGCATACGGTTAAATAGATAGGTGAATAGGTAAAATAGTTGTACATTTACCTCCGGAACACTATCTGGTTCGCTGCATGTGATCAGCTCATCCTGACATTCCCTCTGTTGTGAGGCAGAAGCGAAAGAATCAGTGACATCCCCCTGTGCTTTAGCAAGCACCGTGTTGTCCACATCGGGTGTGCGAGTTTTGTCTTTGTCTCGCGCTTGCAGCAGCTGTCTGTATTTCTTCTTGAGGAAAAGATACTTCTCACCCTACAAAAGACAAACATCAAAAGTTATGTTTCTTCTCATCTAACTACATATGAGCGATCAGAATAGTAAAAACATGCAATGCAGTACTACTACTACTGCAACACAGGGGGGCCTTATTAGGGATGCTCCGAAATGAAAATTGGCCAAAACCAAATTCCAAAATAAAACACCAAAATAAATCACGGTTTTAATTTTCACGCCATTTTATAGTGTTTAGGCTCTGTTTAAGAAACCGAATTTTCAGTTCATCATTTGTTCTCATATTTCCGGTTAGGCATGTGCCGGTATGAGATTCTGACTATATGATAACCTTAAGCCAAAATGTCACGGTTTCATGGTATTGCAATTACAGCTCTAAAATGTGTTACTTTGAGATATTTGGGTTAAAAAACAAACTTTTTTCCATTGGACAACATTTTTATTTTTCACATATTAGCAAACTGGAACATAAGTATGATGTTAAGTTAAAATAAATTTAAAAAATAACAAAATACTCTAAATAAAATTGGAAAAAATGCCTTCCTTTAGGTGAGCCTAAACCTACAGCCACAGCTCAACATTATTATCATCAGAACAGAAATAATTGAATTATTTTCCATAAAAAGCACGTGTATGACTCGTATCATGTTTAAATTATACACACACTCTCTATATCAACACAGACAGTTGCCAGAGAGAAAAAAACACCCCATTTTTTACCACCGCTAGACACACTCAACACGCTGGAGTTAACTCTCGTAGCTGGTGGGAAACGTTCATGACGGTGTTTACTAACCTTTGATTTTGTATAAATGCGAAATCATATTGGAAGTATTGCCTCCACAGCAGCCACCATGGTTTACATATTGGTTTGGCCTCCTCCTCTAAGCCGCGGCACTCTGTAACAAGCAATTTCGTTTTCTTCGATGGGGGTAAAAAACTCTGGACTTTTTACCTCCTTCAGCCATCGTGTAGCGCAGCTGACTCACTGACGCTGAGCAACAACCGGTTGAACCTTGCAGCTACAAGCGAGGGATTTCTCCATGCATTTTTGGGACATAAAAAAAATAGCTAACATCGTAGGGACGGTATGTCGAAATTTTTTTGCTGTTTTGAAACAGTGACCTTTTCATACCACGGTATACCCTGGTAAACTGGTAATCGGCACTTGTCCAGTTCCGGTCTTAAAAGTGTGATAGTCTTTCATTTAGCTGAACACACTAGAGACGTTTTGGTGCAAAGCATTGCAATGATGAAATCACCGTGGGAGCAACCAATTTTTGCTTTCATTCAAGCGAGTTTGGGAACGCTATACACTTTGGGAGCTATTTATTTTATATTTGTTTGTTTAAGTAAACGTTTAAGCATTTAAATGAAATTGTTTTTATTGTTCAACATTTTTTTACACCAATTTACTGCAAGTGAAAATCTGTTCCAAAAATTGGTTATCCACCCCCTCAATTACTGAAAAAAACGATATCGGATATCTTATTTTGAGAAATGTAAACCGAGGACCCCATGCTGTGACGTATAATGTAGAGCAAGGGTAGCCAACTCCAGTCCTCGAGGGCCCGTATCCAGCTTGTTTTCCATGTCTCCCTCCTCCCCTCCAACACGCCTGACTCAAATAATCAGGATCGTTATCGGGCTCCTGCAAAGCATAATGATGAGCTGATCATTTGATTCAGGTGTTTTAAAGGAGGGAGACATGGAAAACATATTGGATAGGGGCCCTCGAGGACCGGAGTTGGCTACCCCTGATGTAGAGAGAGTATTTGCAAAAATAAAGCAAAGAAAAATGTCATGCCAAAAGCCTAAAAAGTTAAAAAAACAAACAAACAAAAAAAACACCGTCATTAAGGCAGCATTATACTCACGTTTTCTGACTTGACGACAGCAATTCTGTCAATAATGAGCTTGAATTCTTCTCTGTATTTAGCTGCAAAGACATTGAAAAATGGGCTTCAGAATCCTTCAAGCTAAGTTTAGTATATCGACAACCCACAATGTTATATAACAATATTACATAAACAAAAGGAGAAGCTGCATGAAGAATGCAGGTCCTGCATAACAAATTGATAGATCAAGACATTACGAATAATACACAGTAGCAGGGCTGGACATAAAGCCTTTTTTGAGTGGGCCACCCTGAGCTTTTTTATTTTGTTTGTAAGACGAATAGCTAGCTAACAATACAGAAAGGCAGACAGACAGGAAGACAAACAGAAAGATAACAGGGGCAGTGCGGCCATGTTATACCTCCCAAAAGGCCATTCTCCAACTTACAAACAACTGCAGTGCAGAGACTTCAATACAAATATTTGACCATTGCACGATACCTAGGTAAGTATTTGCGTGCATTCCTACGTGGACAGACAGTCAAGGGGTTTCCTCTTCCCAGTGTGGTCACAAAGGCCACTGATGATCCACTCTGAAAACAACAGGAAGCGGTAGCTCACATGTGCTTTACGCACAAACGGTCCATGCTTACGACAGCAAGACACAATGTCTACTACTTATCTATTGATTGAACACTCAATTCCCACAAAAAACCCTGTTTGACCGTGCCCCACTTTTCATATCTGATGAAAAATCTCCCCAACACACTCTTCTTAGAGCTCTAAATCCCATCATGCATTTGGATTTAATTGTGATTAAAATACAATCATCACATTTACAACACTCGGGGCAGCGACCACATGCTCAGGCAGACATTTCACTACATGGAGGTCTCTAATCACCAAAAGGCCACATCAGATGGCACTGACATCACATCTGGGGCACATGTGGCAGCAGCGCAAGGTCACCCTGGATCACCATAAATTTGGCAAGCTTGACTTGTTTGCCTTTCAGCGACAGATTAAGATAAAAAAAATGTAAAACACTTATGAACAGCTGTTGGTAACACACAAAAGCTAATTCACACAAAATGTAATTTAACAAAATTGACAGTGATGGATGTCCAATCATGCGGCTTTTTTCATCCTTCTGCAGTGAATTTAAATTAGTTTTATCACTAATAGATGTCAAATCTATTTTAAAGCAACACTTTGCAACGTTTCAGTTTGGTCGATTTTAGCGACGCCGGTGGAAATAAGCGGTAGTGTTTCGCCTTAAAGCGGAAATTCAGAATTTTTGACACTAGGCTTAATCTTCGGGTTAGCTGGGATTAAATTAGTCGGTGGGGTTGAGTTCAGCAAATTCCGTGCAGTTTGTTAGTTATTTATTAATTTCAGGGCTATGGAGTGGTGCAAGTCAATGGTACCTTCACAGTCAAATCAATTCAAAATGCAGAACGTTCCAAAACACCCATGCGGCCAAAATAATGTCACAAAAAAACTTCCGCAATTCATTTCATTCTGCTTTTTTAGACGCGTAATATGACCACAATAGAGAGGAGTGCTTCGGCCACTCGTGCTCGCGCTGCATTCGAGGAAGGTGGGAAATCGGACTTATCCTGCTCAGAGGGTACCAGTTGCGGCCTCAAAGTGTTCCAAGCTCATGTAAACAGAAAGATGGCTGATTGCGAACATTTTTTTTTTTTTATTGTGGCCATCAAAACAAATTTTGACCTCCAGCAAACCTGCCTTCTCCTAAGTGATCAATGAATGAGTGGAGGCCTTCCAATTATATTTTTCCAGATCGGAGGTTGGAAACTCCTGACTTCCCGACTTCCTCGAATGCAGCATCAGTCTGCTGAGTTAATTGACGGCTGGCATCACGGCGAAATTTGCATTTAGCTGCTGTGGAAACAGACAGAATAAATGGGCAAAGGAAAGTTTCCACAAATTCCCTAAGAAGAACAAGGAACAATTTAAACTGGTTACCTGCTACTGGCTACGACATAAAAAAATCAGCGGTGAAAAAAAAAACGATGTGATATCACTCCGCCCTGCTCCTCTGCAGAGCTTCTGGATTACAGATGTTGCAGTTCATACTGCAATGATTGCCACGCAATGGTAAGTTTTAATAACTTTATCCTGAAAACATATACAACACTATTGATTGCATGGGTAATTGATGATTTTCATGTGTGCATATGTTGTTTTTTATTGTCATGCTAAGATGGTGCAATTGACTCGCGCTAGCTTAGCCACTCCGGAGACCTGAAACTAAAAAAATAACTAACAAACTACACAGAATCTGTTGAACTCAACTCCACCGACTAATTAAACCCTCTCTAACTCGAAGATCAAGCCTGATGTCAAAAACCCTGAACTTCCCCTTTCAGGAAGACTACGTTTCCTATGAAGATCAGCGCTGCGTTTCCCATGAGGACCAGCGCACACCTGAACAGTGTTGTAAAATCAACAATAAATCAAAGATCAATCCCCGGTCAACTGCAGATGGATTAAACAACATTTCTGTTTCCAGCGGCTGTGTGAAGGACGAATAGTAATAAGGTAAACTACGTAATGAATCCAGTTGTGGCTAAACAACGGCATATAACGGTGAGCAACCGTGTGGCTTACTGTGGCTGTGGCAGTCAGCACACTTTTACGTATTTTTTTGGTGTGTGGCAGGGTTCCTGCCAGAGGAGTTCCAAAAAATCGATTAATACATGCATCGCGATTCGACACGTGACGATTCGTTTACGATTCATAGAGGTTCAAAAACGATGATTTTCCGTCATAACTTTATGACAGCCCCTCGTAGCGGCTGTATTAAAATTCAAGACACGTCTGCTGCCCGGACACCGTTAACGGACGCATGCACAATGTTATTGTTGTCCTGGTTACTGGGAGAGAGATTTATGCCTTATTAAAAGACTGGAAAATAAATTTGTGTATGCTTTTGAGCGCAAGTACTTTTTTAGAGTGAGAGAGGAAGAGAGAGAGTTTGTTGCGCCTCGTGTTTCAGATGTCCAGCAGTAGTTTTAAGGCATTTCAATTGAAAAATGTCCTGAGTGTGTTGCCAAGACCTGTGTGCGTGTATAAGAGGTGAGTACATGAACCCTCTTGTACTGTTTAGCCTTTATTGTTGTTGTTTTTGAGATGTTAATAGTTAGCGCCAAGCGCTAAGCTAACCAGCTAATTTGCTAACATGTATTTCATATGCAGAACGTGTAAAACCATGATTAGGTACAGCGGTAACACTACAAACATGTGAAATAGTACAGAAATCTGTTGTTGCAAGTGATGCCTAGGAGCCGACAGGCGTGTGTACACGTGGGCGGGCAGGGAGAGAAGAAAGTGTGTGCGCTGTAATGAGTTTTTGGGTAAAGTTTTCAACTAGCAATGATGTGTGTGTGTTCGGCAATACACAAGTTAAAAGTGATGAAGAGCAGTTGTGATATCCACCTGTCACTCCAAGAGTTACACAAGGGAGGTAACACTGTGAAAACAAAGTATATTGGTTAAAAGAAGTCTTATTTCTAAAGACACTTTGTTTGTGTCCAGAAAATATGGAATTCAATCCACCAGTGTAAATGTTATTGCATTGTTGAGTGAAATAAGTACCCTCTTTAAAATGGTTAATGTTTTTGTACAGTCTTGTAAAAAATAAATAACTAAAAAAGCAGGTTAAGGGCAGCTTTTTGTTGGGCACGTTTCAATCATTCCTGTTGAATCCTAAGGATATTTTAAATAAATAATGGACATAAATTAGTTTGCCTACTTTATTAATCAGTAATGTACGACGCACCGATAATCGTGATAGTCGCAATAACCGTGATAATCGTCAATACCGTGATCATCATTCAAAAATCGAGTCGTAGCACCCTGAATCATGATCGAATCGAATTGTGGGGTGCCAAAGATGGCACACCCCTAGTTCCTGCCACCCTCCTCAAAGTTAATTACCGTAATTTCCGGACTACAAGCCGCTACTTTTTTCCCTCATTTTGGGTCCTGCGGCGTGTACAATGATGCGGCCAATTTGTGTATTTTTCTGACAGCCGCCAGGGGCGCTCGAGCATGGAATGTGGGAGTGAGACACGTGGAATATATGTGTGGAGGAAGACGCTAGTTTGCACTATTACCGGTAGTTTAACTTTGTGCGTTGTGCATCCGCCTTTGTGCATGAGTAGAATTGGCATACCTGCACCATGGAAAATGCTCGAAGAAATTAAATTGGCCATCCGAGTTGTATGGGAAGCTTTGATGACGAGTGGCGAGAGATCGTTTGCCAAGACTCGCCGCATGCAAAGAGCAGCTTTTGCCGGGGGAGCCTGGCAGCATGAAGCGCTGTGAAAGAGTCCGCCATCACCAACGGGTTTCAAAGGGGCCATTCTGCTGCGTGACGAGGACAGCATGGGCTAGGAGTGAATTTGCCTCATATGGGAGACATTGAAGGCGACAGCGAAGGAGAGACTGAGTAAGTGTCAACGTTGCATGCAGGTGTCGCCAGAGTTGGATTGCACTTCACGTAGGAGGAGGCCCGAGACTGAGTAGGTGCGTGGCGAAGTGCATCTGAGCGTCTTCATATCTGACATCGAGGGTGAAGACTTCCATGGTTTGAATGCACAGGAGGAAGATGAAGATTACTAACAAAGACTTATATGTTTTATTAACCAGCACAATTAGTGCTGCACCGCCATGCTGATGCTATGTAACTTCCGTGCCGCTGCTATATAACTGCCGTGTTTGCCGGCGCTGTTTGGAACGAAAAGTTAAGGTGTGTTATGAAAATTTTGAAAACTGTATATTTCTTTGTCAATGTCTCGTTACTAAGTGGGCTCACGCGGCTTATAGGCAGGAGAGGCTTATGTATGTACAAAATGTTTTTTCCTTTAAAAAATGTACTGAGTGAGGCTTGTAATCAGGGGCACCCAATAGTCCAGAAATTACGGTAGTGCCAGTGAAAGTGATACAGACCCCCTCAAGATATAGATAAGAAGTGTCATTCAACTAGTTGTCAGTCGACATATTATCGCAAATGTTATGAAAATATTTTATAAAGGTTGAAAAGTTACCTAGTGTTGCTTTAACTGGGAGAGGGGCAGCACATGAGAGTTCGTTCACTCTCTAACAACCCTCTCCTACTTCAAATGGACTGGACGTCTATCGCAGTCAAAGGCAGTCAATTAGTTAAAAGACTCATTCATCATAATGTTCTCTTGCTGTGAATTGAAATTACAAGCATTTAAGACCACAAACACTGAACCTAGTCTTAGTCAGCCATATTTGTGCATCTAGGCTCACCTAACATCTTTTCAACTGACATTTCAAATGATCAACTGTGGTAGAAGAGAAGGCTGATTTCATCCTTGAAGCCATTTTGTTTTGTCAATCATACTGCCTTTGTGAAATGAACAGTAGAGGTTCACAGGAGTTTTTTTTTTTTTTTTTTTTAACAATAGTGCGTACAAGGGAGGGTGCTTTTGTTTTAGCCTCTCAAAGTAGGCTGTGCCAACATGGTCTCTACAGGTAGGGTTTCAGTTGTTGTTCCAGTTTTGGGTTTTGTATGCAAGTGACAGTAAAAAGTTGTTTGTTTGTTTTTTACTTCGGTACATTTCTGAGTCAGTAAATTATTACTTAAGTAAAGTCATCAACAATTTTACTTTTATACACTGTATATTTGCCAACTCTGCATTGGATTTAGCCAACAGAGGGAGATGACCTCATGTTAGTTGCCCCTAACGTCAAGCTCAGGGTGTTCAAGTTCCCGACCTACATTGGAAAACACCAACGACACCTCCGAATAAGTTTTTATCCTTAACAATACAAAACTCAAAGGGTGCGTGAACACAGCGAGAGAAATGTTTGGGAAACGAATGGAAAACACTGGTCATAATATCACAGCTGTTGTGGACAATGTTTGCTAATCCCGCTATTTTGACCAGTCCAATGTTACTTACCACGCAATTGCGCGTCACTGTGGCCAATAAAAGGCTTAAAAGTCTTCAGTATGTCTGCATTTTTCACTTTGCCCGAGCTGCCCGCAGTGGCGTAGAAGTAGTCCAGCAGCGACTCCTCACTCACATCGCTCATGTTAGCTTTAGCGCTTATTACGTCGAGTCGGCTATTAACGACGTTCGTTTAAGTTGCGGGCGGGTGTTTTTTTCTTCTTCACGTAGCCATGCACGGAGTTGTCAGTTTGGCTAATTTGTGGCTCCTCAAGTGAACACGCCAACCAAGCTAGCGAGCTTCACTGCGCCTCCTTCAGCATCCTCCTCCCTCCAGTTTGTCCAGCGTCCACTTCTCCCAAGTCCTCATTCGACCGATTTTTCGACAATGACAGAGAACGTCTCTTTAACATAGTGGCTAATGTATTTCCGGTTTTTCATGTAACAGAACTATTCATTGGTTAATATTCTGCAACGTTTTAAGTAAAAAAAAATATGCATTTTTTATGAGGAAACGTAAAAAAGTTAGGCAGAGGTCTCAAAAATACAGGGGTTGGACAAAATATTTTACATTTTGGCATAATAATCATTGAACATAATTGTCAAAAAATGCCATGGGGAACATTCTAATCAAGTTGAGCATCTCGTACGGCCGCCAAAATCCCCAGACCTCAACATGATTGAGCATTTATGCTCAGTTTTAGAGATTCAGTTGAGACGTCGATTTCCACCACCATCGTCTTTAAAAGAGTTAGAGGTTATTCTAACTGAGGAATGGCTTAAAATTCCTTTGGAAACAATTCACAAGTTGTATGAATCCATACCTCGGAGAATTGAGGCTGTAATTGCCGCAAAAGGCGGACATACACCATATTACATTAGTACTCGAAGAAGTACATTTTTCTCAAAAAGTTACTCAAGTAAATGGAACGGAGTAAATGTGACTCGTCACTACCCACCTCTGCCAAAGGGTCAGCGGTTCGATTCCCGGCTATGAGTGCCCACTGTAGAAGTGCCCTTGGGCAAGGCACTCAACCCTAATTTGCCCCCAATGGGTTGGCAGCGCCTTGCATGGCAGCAGCACCATTGGTGTGTGAATGTGTGCTAATGTGAAGCGCTTTGGGCATTGTAACAATGTAGATAAATGTGCTTCATAAGTAATCATCATTTACCATATTTTGCCCAACCCCTGTACTAACACAATGTTGAAGTACAGAAACCTGGGTTCAAAACAACATGTAAAAAAAAAAAGTACTGCTTCAACTCCTATTATTGCAGTTATGAGCAGAATCACAATAAAGTACAAACTCAGTATGAGTACAAAGTAGAGTTTTACTAATAATTTTCTAAATACCTGTTATGAAAAACTGAAAAAAAAAAAAACTCATGTCCCGTGTCAATTGTTGAATAGCTACAGTGGAATGAAAAAGTATCTGAACCCTTTGGAATTTATCACATTTCTGCATAAAATCACCGTCAAATGTGGTCTGATCTTTTTCAAAATCACACAGATGAAAAAACATTGTCTGCTCTAACTAAAACCACCCAAACATTTATAGGTTTTCATATTTTAATGAAGATAGTATGCAAACTTTGACAGAAAGGGGAAAAGTAAGTATGTGAACCATCACATTTCTCAGCAATAACTTCAACCAGACACTTCCTGTGGCTGCAGATCAGTCTGGCACAACTATCAGGACTAATCTTGGCCCATTCTTCTCTACAAAACTGCTGTAGTTCAGTCAGATTCCTGGGATGTCTGGCATGAATTGCTGTCTTTAGGTCATGCCATAGGATCGCAATGGGGTTCAAGTCTGGACTTTGACTTGGCCACTCCAGAACGTGTATTTTGTTCTTCTATAACCATTCTGAAGTTGATTTACTTCTGTGTTTTGGATCACTGTCTTGTTGCAGCATCCATCCTCCTTTTAGCTTCAACTGTCTGACAATGACAGACGGCCTCAGGTTTTCCTTTAAAGTGCCAAACTCCATTTGGCTTCTCTGACTGTCGATTGATGAACATCCAGACTTTTAGAGATGGTTTTGTATCCTTTCCCAGTTTTATACAAATCAACAATCCGTGATTGCAGGTCTTAGGACAGCTCTTTTGATCAAGACATCAAGACAATTCTTACCACAGGTGTGTGTTTTATAGTGGGCAGGGCAGCTTTAAACCACTCACCAGTGATTGGGCACACACCTGACTTACAATGTTTGGTAAAAATCGGTTTCAATTGCTCTTTAAGTCACCTTAGGCAGAGGGTTCACTTACTTATTTCCCCCCTTCTGCCATTGTTTGCATGCTATCCTTACTATAATCTGAAAACATATGTTTGGGTGGTTTTAGTTAAAGCAGACATTGTATTTTCATCTGTGTGATTTTGACAAAGATCAGATCACATTTGATTGTGTTTTTATGCAGAAATGTGAGAAATTCCAAAAGGTTCAGATACTTTTTCATACCACTATAGCTGTCATTCTCTGAGGACCTTTGTTTGAGTGTTTGAATTGGAGTAGTTCATCATCACCAACACAGTAGTAAACTTAATCAAATATTTGCATTAAAAGCACCTCTTGGTCACACATAGAATGATATACTGACTAATTGTTTTCACTTCGTATGACTTCATGTGCTTTATAACACATTCTTACACCATTGCAAAAGGTAGTTCATTGCATGCCAGGATAGAGGTGTACTATTTTCGTTTAGCACAATAAATTCCATTTCCTGTTCTATGACCATCATCAGACTTTTCCACTTTACACTTCTATAGAGGGCCCATAGTTTTAGAGGGAAGTCATGTGGAAAAATGGTTTGATCAGATAATGTCCTTTTAAAATTATGGGAAAAAGGAACACAGCACGTAGCAGCCTCTGCATGTTATTTGGGTCACGGCAGTTGTAGTCATGTCCATGCGCTCATGATAGCCGCAGGTATTAGACAAAACACATTGTCAGATTAATTGTGCGTCTGCGCCGTAAATATTAAATGCAGAAGACTTACACATTAATCCTGCTATGGCTTCTCTTTGAACGAGTTCCGTTTAATTTGATGAGTGATTTGTGCGTCCGTGTTGGAGGACGGAACAATATTGTAATTACAGTAAGCTTCTTATGACTGATACAATTATTGAGGTGAGCAGTTTATATGGTGGCGTGAAAAAGTGGGACCTTATGCTCTTTCAATTTCCGAAACGACACAACTTTCATGAGGATAACGATATTTTATCCTTTAGCATATGCCGCACCTTTAAGCGCTCGATTCGTGCTAGATAGCAGCTGGCCACACATTGATCACCTTGCTGTCGTGTTAGGGCAAAGCATTGTGGGATTGATATATTGAAAAACATTGACAAAGGCGAAGTAAACTGGGGGCAATGTATGCATGGTATCTGCAGTAGTTTGTACATATTTGATTAATGATAGCAATTTCAACCCAGGAAAACGCTTAAGGTGGCCATACATCTTGATTTATGCAGAATAGTGCCATACACCTAGCAAGAATTGAGAATGGAAGAACATGGAGTATCCATGCTAACCACAAAAAGTAGCAAGAATAAAGTATGCTTTTAAAAGACATCGAGCTGAAATTGCAGAGATGAGCTAAAAATTAACAACAAACCAGCAGGTCATTTAATAAGTCACGAGAGGAAAAATAGGAAAAAAGCTACACAGCGAGAACACCCGTCAAAAAACAGGAAAAATAAATCATTATTACATATGTCAGTCAGGAGAATCTTATTGTATGAATTCAACAATACAGTGCATCACAAAAGTGAGTACACCCCTCACAATTCTGTAGATATTTAAGTATATCTTTTCATGGGACAACACTGACAAAATGAGACTTTGACACAATGAAAAGTGGTCTGTATGCAGCTTATATAATAGAGGTAATTTATTTTCCCCTCAAAATAACTCAAAATATAGCCATTAATATCTAAACCCCTGGCAACAAAAGTGAGTACACCCCTTAGAAACTACGTACATCCCTAAATGTCCAAATTGAGTACTGCTTGTCATTTTCCCTCCAAAATGTCATGTGACTTGTTACAGGAGCATTGCTGCAGAGATTGAAGGGGGGGGGGTCATTCCCACCACCAGGCTTGACTGTAAGCATGACACACTTATCTTTGTACTCCTCACCTGGTCGCCGTCACACATGCTTGAGACCATCGGAACCAAACAAATTAATCTTCGTCTCATCAGACCATAGGACATGGTTCCAGTACTCCATGTGCTTTGTTGACATGTCTTCAGCAAACTGCGGGCTTCCTTGTGTACCGTCTTCAGAAGAGGCTTCTCCTGGGGTGACAGCCATGCACACCAATTTGATGGAGAGTATGACGTATGGTCTGAGCACTAAAAGGCCGACTCCCCACCTTTTCAATCTCTGCAGCAATGCTCACAGCACTCCTGGAACGAGTCATATGACATTTTGGAGGGAAAATGACAAGCAGTACTCAATTTGGACATTTAGGGATGTACGTAGTTTCCATACCGTCGACTCACTTTTGTTGCCAGGGGTTTAGATATTAATGGCTATGTAGATAAAGCGCTATATACAGTGGGGAGAACAAGTATTTGATACACTGCCGATTTTGCTGGTTTTCCCACTTACAAGCCATGTAGAGGTCTGTAATTTGTATCATAAGTTGTCTTCAACTGTGAGGGACGGAATCTAATACAAAAATCCAGAAAATCACATTGTATAATTTTTAAATAATAAATTTGTATTTAACTGCATGAAATAAGTATGTGATACATTACCAACTAGTAAATATTTCGGCTCTCAGTTCTTTTTAAGAACCCCTCCTGTTCTCCACTCATTTCCGGAAGTAACTGCACCTGTTTGAACTTGTTACCTATATAAAAGACACCTGTTCACATGCTCAAACAAACAAACTCAGACCTCTCCACAATGGCCAAGACCAAAGAGCTGTGTAAGGACATCAGGGAAAAAATAATAGACCTGCACAAGGCTGGGATGGGCTACAGGAAAATAAGCAAGCAGCTTGGTGAGAAGGTAACAACTGTTGGAGCGATTATTAGAAAATGGAAGAAGTTCAAGTTGACGGTCAATCTGCCTCGTTCTGGGGCTCCATGCAAGATCTCACCTCGTGGGGCATCACTGATCATGAGGAAGGTGAGGGATCAGCCCAGAACTACACGGCAGGACCTGGTCAATGACCTGAAGAGAGCTGGAACCACAGTCTCGAAAAAAACCATCGGAAACACATTACGCCGTCATGGATTCAAGTCCTACAGCGCACGCAAGGTCCCGCTGCTGAAGCCAGTGCATGTCCAGATACGTCTGAAGTTTGCCACTGACCATCTGGATGATCCAGAGGAGCAATGGGAGAAGGTCATGTGGTCGGATGAGACCAAAATTGAACTTTTTGGTCTAAACTCAGCTCGTCGTGTTTGGAGGAAAAAGAAGCATGAGTACAACCGCAAGAACACCATCCCAACCGGGAAACATGGAAGAGGAAACATCATTTTTGGGGGCTGCTTCTCTGCCAGTGGTACAGGACGACTGCACCGTATTGAGGGGAGGATGGATGGGGCTATGCATCGCCAGATCTTGGCTGACAACCTCCTTCCTTCAGTGAGAGCCCTGAAGATGGGTCGTGGCTGGGTCTTCCAGCATGACAACGACCCAAAGCACACAGCCAAGGCAACTAAAGAGTGGCTCTGTAAGAAGCATCTTAAGGTCCTGGAGTGGCCTAGCCAGTCACCAGATCTGAACCCGATAGAAAATCTATGGAGGGAGCTGAAAGTCCGTGTTGCCCAGCAGTAGCCCCGAAACCAGAAGGCTCTGGAGAAGATCTGCATGGAGGAGTGGGCCCAAATCCCTGCTGCTGTGTGTGCAAACCTTGTCAAGGACTACAGGAAACGTTTGGTATCTGTAATAGCAAACGAAGGTTTCTGTACCAAATATTAAGTTCGATTTTTGTGATGTATCAAATACTTATTTCATGCAATTAAATGCAAATGTATTATTTAAAAATCATACGTGATTTTCTGTTTTTTTTGTATTAGATTCCGTCCCTCACAGTTGAAGAGAACTTATGATACAAATTACAGACCTCTACATGCTTTGCAAGTGGGAAAACCAGCAAAATCGGCAGTGTATCAAATACTTGTTCTCCCCACTGTAAGTACTCTCCATTTACCATTTATTTTGAGTTATTTTGAGGGGAAAATAAATGATCTGTATTATATAAGCTGCACAGAGACCACTTTTCATTGTGTCAAAGTGTCATTTTGTCAGTGTTGTCCCATGAAAAGATATACTTAAATATCTGCAGAAATGCGAGGGGTGTACTCACCTTTGTGATACACAGTAGATGGTAGGATAGTGATTTACAATATTTGCAATGCTTTTTGTTTATTTGTAGACGAAACACATTGCAGCATCTCTTTGTTGACACATTGGTTGATCATCTGGCCAACGCTTGAGAGGAAAACTCATTGTTTGTCATTCAGTTTGAACTTTCATCTTTAGTGACAGCATTCCTGGAACCTCACATGTCACCATCTGACCACAACAGTACATGTCTTCAAACACGTATGAGAGGTGGTCCAGATGTTGCCATGCGTCAATGGGAAGGTCAAATAAATGCAGTACTCGATCCTGATGGAGGCCAGATGTCATGCTCGCTCCATATGCCGACTTAACTCATCCACGACAATCACACTTGTAAACATGTTCTAGTTGTGTGCTCTTTTTTCCCCTCAGACTGCAAGTGCCCTAAATCCAATCATAGCATTCTGACTGAGTGGATGATGATGATGATGAAGGTTGGGAACCGTTACCAGCAACCCATAAGCTGGCGCTGAGAAAGGGGAGGCTTATATGCGGATTGTTTAGACAGACAATGGTGTCTACCTGCTTTTAATCTGTCCTCATAAAAAAGTGCGGGACAGGGTCGAGTTTAATAAAGGAAAGTGCTTCCATAATCGGGATTTGTCAAAGTGCCCCCTTTGTGTTAATCGGACATTTTTTACAGCATGCTTTGTGACATCTGCCACATCAAGTGGCGCTAACCCTTTTGCCCCCCACCCACCTCCCTTCACCAGATGCATGCACGATGAACAACATTCTTAGAAAAACACCTTTACTCTGCATTTGAAGTGATATTCAAGTCATATTTATTTACGTGCTTACCAAAAGTGTTTAATGTCGCGGAAACAGCTCAATATGTTTCAACCTGATTAATTACTTAGCAAAGGCTAATAGGACAAGGATCTGTAATTACTTCAACACCAAAGCGGAAAGATGCATTTTCATAATTAAAAGCCCAGGGAGATATAATAAAATAGTTCTAAAGTGAAGGATTACAACAGTAAATCCTGCGGTCCAGATGTGAGAATGAGGATGGGTGGGATTCTGGGGTCCAGATTAAGCAACAAATCCTGCAGGCGGGAGCGTCGCCGTGGTTCCCCCTGCAGCTTAGTGGCCCGTGTGGACTCAACATGCTGTAATCTGGAGATTAGCTGATATAATGAGCTGTAAATACAGCAAGGCCAGCCACGCTGCTTTGACCTACAGTGCTGCTCGAAAGTTTGTGAACCCCACAGGGATGGTCAGATTTTTTGTAAAAAAAACTAAAATAACCTTATTAAATGTTAAGTTATACCCAAATCCACAATACTGACATTCCAAATAATGGACTGAAACAAAAGAAATAGTTATATTGTCATTCTTTATTTAACAAAAGTGGTTGATTTAAGAAAAACTCAGATATCATGTGTGCAAAAGTATGTGAACCCCTTCAGTTAATAGGATATTGCGCCTCCTTTTGCAGAGATTACCTCAACCAAACGGTTTCTGTAGTGACTAATCAGCCTCTCACATCTACTTTGGGGGATTTTTGCCCATTCTTCCTTGCAGAACGCAGTCAGTTGAGAGAGGTTTGATGGGCGTCTGGCATGAACTGCTCGCTTCAGGTCCCGCCACAGCATTTCAATGGGATTTAGGTCAGGACTTTGACTGGGCCAGTCCAGAACACGAATCTTCTTCTTTTTCAGCCATTCCTTGGTTGTATTGCTGGAATGCTTTGGATCATTATCATGTTGCATGATCCACCTTCTGCCAAGCTTTAACTTCAAAACAGATGGTGTCAGGTTATGTTCTAGGATTTGACAATATTCCTCAGAATTCATGATTCCCTGGACTATGTGGAGTTGTCCAGGTCCTGAGGATGAAAAGCAAGCCCAGATCTTGACATTCCCACCTCCATGCTTCACTGTTGGGAGAAGGTTCTTTTGGTGGTATGCAGTGTTGACTTTTCGCCAGACATGGCGGTTTTGGTTGTGACCAAACAGTTCAATTTTGCACCTACATCAGTTGATGAAAACTCTTTTTAATTTAGTCTCGACAACACAACTGTTAAAAAAACAAAAAAAAACTACTGAATTGATTGATTAGGAAATCAGGTTGAAATAATAGAAAATTCCAAAATGTTGAGGGGGTTCACAAACTTTTGAGCAGCACTGTACGTTAGCTGTCAAGGCGGTTGATTTAGCTGATTCGCAGAAGTGACCGAATTTAAGGTTGTTTAAAATAAGACCAATTCATGATGGTCAAACTTACTAGGACAAACTTCGTCAATAGGAAGGGGCTTTTTGCAGGAATACTGCCATGCTGCTCAAATGGTGCTCAGATGTTTCTGGCCTAAAAGGCATAATTCTAAATTCATTGCCTGCCACCGAGTATGATAGATGTTCAATAGGAGTGGGAACCTCTTGGTACCTCACCATACGATACGATTTGCAATACAAAGCTCACAATAACGATGGTCTGACGATATGGCGATACAACGATTATTGACACATTGGTCAGGAAATCATTCTAGGATATTCTACAAACAACTAATAAACAGAAAAAAACAAGCTTCTGCTGTGAATTGGAATGAGTTTATCACTTTTAGACGTCCAATCCATCTGAAGTGGGATGTTGGCAGCGAATGAACATTCGTTCTTTCTGTGCCATCCCTCCCACTTCAAACGGATTGAACATCTATGGCCGGTAGTGGCAGCCAATGCCAGGCAATGAGGTAATTTTGGGTCATTTAAGGTAATTTTCCTGTTGATTTTCAGTTACTTCCTGTTGATTTTGGGGTGTTTTATGGGTCTCTTCCTGTTTATTTTGAGTTACAGAACAGGAAGTGACCTGGGAATCACCCAAATGAATAGGCAGTGACTCAAACTGAACAGAAAATGACCTGTATATGCCCTAAAATGAACAGCAAGTGACTTGTGGGGTGGCGTGGCTCAGTGGTAGAGTAGTTGTCCCCCAAACCAGAGGTTTGTGGGTTCGATTCTCGGCCCTGATGAACTCGTCTAAGTGTCCTTGAGCAAGATACTGAACCCCACGTTGCTCCTGGTGCTGCGTCACCAGTAGGTAAATGGTGAGATAGTGTAAAGCGCTTTGAGCGCCTTGAAAGGTGGAAAAGCGCTATATAAGTATAACACCATAACACCATTTGTAAATGCTCTGAAAATCGGACAGAATGACTGTGAATGCCCTGGTTTCGAATGAACAAATGTTCCCAGTCTAAATGGAATGGGCGTCAAGCACCGTCAATGCAGCCTTAGAGTTAACTGAGACACGATTAGGATGGAAGATTTTGGTAGCAACTTGTTTGTTTATTTTTATTTTCGACATTGACACTTTTTTAAAACGATACAGTGGGGCAAATAAGTATTTAGTCAATCACCAATTGTGCAAGTTCTCCTACTTGAAAAGATTAGAGAGGCCTGTAATTGTCAACATGGATAAACCTCAACCATGAGAGACAGAATGTGGCGAAAAAAAAAAGAAAATCACATTAATTTGGAAAAAAATTCTTTAAAAATCAAACAGAGTGGAAAATAAGTATTTGGTCACCTACAAACAAGCAAGATTTCTGGCTGTCAAAGAGGTCTAACTTCTTCTAACGAGGTCTAACGAGGCTCCACTCATTACCTGTATTAATGGCACCTGTTTTAACTCATTATCGGTATGTAAGACACCTGTCCACAAGTCACATCAGTCACACTCCAAACTCCAGTATGGCCCAGACCAAAGAGCTGTCGAAGGACACCAGAGACAAAATTGCAGACTTGCAACAGGCTGGGAAGACTGAATCTGCAATAGGTAAAACACTTGGTGTAAAGAAATCAACTGTGGGAGCAATTATTAGAAAATGGAAGACATACAATACCACTGATAATCTCCCTCGATCTGGGGCTCCTTGCAAGATCTCACCCTGTGGCGTCAAAATGATAACAAGAACGGGGAGCAAAAATCCCAGAACCACACGTGGGGACCTAGTGAATGAGAGCTGGGACCACAGTAACAAAGGGTACTATCAGTAACACAATGCGCCGCCAGGGACTCAAATCCTGCACTGCCAGACGTGTCCCCCTGCTGAAGAAAGTACACGTCCAGGCCTGTCTGCGGTTCGCTCGAGAGCATTTGGATGATCCAGAAGAGGACTGGGAGAATGTGTTATGGTCAGATAAACGCAAAATACAACTTTTTGCTAGAAACACAGGTTCTCGTGTTTGGACGAGAAAGAATACTGAATTGCATCCGAAGAACACCATACCCACTGTGAAGCATGGGGGTGGAAACATCATGCTTTGGGGCTGTTTTTCTGCGAAGGGACCAGGACGACTGATCTGTGTAAAGGAAAGAATGAATGGGGCCATGTATCGAGAGATTTTGAGTGAAATTCTCCTTCCATCAGCAAGGGCATTGAAGATGAGACGTGGCTGGGTCTTTCAGCATGACAATGATCCCAAACAAATAGCCAGGGCAACAAAGGAGTGGCTTCGTAAGAAGCATTTCAAGGTCCTGGAGTGGCCTAGCCAGTCTCCAGATCTCAACCCCATAGAAAATCTGTGGAGGGAGTTGAAAGTCCGTGTTGCCCAACGACAGCCCCAAAACATCTCTGCTCTAGAGGAGATCTGCATGGAGGAATGGGCCAAAATACCAGCAACAGTGTGTGAAAAGCTTGTGAAGAGTTACAGAAAACGTTTGGCCTCCGTTATTGCCAGCAAAGGGTACATAACAAAGTATTGAGATGAACTTTTGGTATTGACCAAATACTTATTTTCCACCATGATTTGCAAATAAATTTGATAAAAATCAAACAATGTGATTTTCTGTTGTTTTTTTTTCCCACATTCTGTCTCTCATGGTTGAGGTTTACCCACGTTGACAATTACAGGCCTCTCTAATATTTTCAAGTGGGAGAACTTGCACAATTAGTGGTTGACTAAATGCTTATTTGCCCCACTGTAGTTAGTTACCTTGATGCTAAACTTGTTGCTAAATCCAAAAAGTCCTACTCTGTGGCACAGACAATACTACCTGCCTGCAAACCATTGCCTGCAAAATGCTCGGCCCTGATGCGGTAAAGTACATTGCTAAAATCCCCTTGTCTGATCATTCTGAGCACTTGACGAAGATTACTGCCAGGCCCGAACCTGCAGACGGGCCTGGACATGTACTTTCTTCAGCAGGGGGACACGTCTGGCAGTGCAGGATTTGAGTCCCTGGCGGCGCATTGTGTTACTGATAGTAGCCTATTTTACTGTGGTCCCAGCTCTCTGTAGGTCATTCACTAAATCCCCCTGTGTGGTTCTGGGATTTTTGCTCCCCGTTCTTGTTATCATTTTGACGCCACGGGGTGAGGAGGGAGTTGAAAGTCCGTGTTGCCCAACGACAGCCCCAAAACATAACTGCTCTAGAGGAGATCAGCATGGAGGAATGGGCCAAAATACCAGCAACAGTGTGTGAAAACCCTGTGGAGAGTTACAGAAAACGTTTAGCTTACGTTATTGCCAACAAAGAGTACATAACAAAGTATTGAGATTAACGTTTGCTATTGACCAAATACTTATTTTCCACCATGATTTGCAAATAAATTCTTTAAAAATCAAACAATGTAATTTTCTGGGTTTCTTTTCCACATTCTGTCTCTCATGGTTGAGGTTTACCCACATTGACAATTACAGGCCTCTCTAATATTTTCAAGTGGGAGAACTTGCACAATTAGTGGTTGAATAAATACTTATTTGCCTTGCCCCACTGAAGCTATGAGGGCTTTCTCCTTTACCTTTGTTATCTTTCTCAAAAAAGTTGCCTGTTTCTCTGTTTTCACAAAGGCGAAGAAAATAGTCCATCGACTTGTTTTAAAGCGGCGTGTTTTTCATTTGGAGATGGCGTTTAAACTTGCTTGGCACCGTAGCTCATCATGTTGCGTTCAAGAACTGCTCAGCCACCTTGCTGTCCTTGACAGTGTTGGAAAAAAACACGGGGAGGATTCACGGTCGTCACATATGAATAAAATGGGAAGGACACTTTCGTGTACGTATATCGACTCTTGACGAATCTAATCAAATGATGTACAGTCGCCGTGCTCTGGTCCACATTGTCGCGGACAGCAAGTTGGCTGATGGTTACAAATCCGAGCAGTTCTTGAACGTGACACGGGCAATACCTTGCTCATCTGCACACGACCAAAATCTTCTACCTACTCCTTCCTTCCAACTGCAACTCCGCCTGAAGACGTAAAAAAAATGCGATAATGGATAATTGCTCACGGCACATCTGACGATCGCTCACGGCACACTGGTTGAAAAACACTGCGCTACATGACTGGGAGCAGCGATACGCACACCAAACCAAATGACAGCAACAAAGGCCAACCATGTAAAAGACAAAATACTCCTCTTCATATCGTTTTTGACCAAGAGAGTCAAATATGTGTAATAAAATTTGTGGGGATAACTGACATCACGGGCATTTTATCTCAAATATTCACATTTTATTTGGCTAAAAGATTTCTGGCATCGGGGCCGGATGTATGGGGGGGCCGGGGTGGGCACGGCCCACTCAGACGTGAGTCGTGCCCACCCAATCAAAATGTCGGGAATATCTATTGTAGCGTCGCACTGGCTATAGAGAACGCACGGAGAGTTGGTCTCACCTACTTTTTTATTGCAGGATTAACGGTTACTGTTGGTCGCAACCACGCCGAACAAGCAATCACCAAAACATGCAGTTTTTCCCACCTTGTTTGTTATCCGCGCGCTTCCTCTCTCTCCTCCACATTCTCGCAGTCGGACATCTGGGCATTAATGACGTCACCAGCCACAACAAAGCGTCGCCATATTAAAATGGGGGCAATACACGAGTCACAAGCAGTTGCTCTGTCGTGCGTTGTAGTACAAACGCGTTGAACTTTTGTCTAATTTGCGGTCTTTTTTTCCGTTGGAATGACTAAAAGTTGCCGTGTTGTGGGTTGTAACGCAAGGAAGAGTTCGGAGCCGCATTTGAAGTTCTTCATTCTTCCTCGTGAGAAGAAAAGGACAAGCAAATGGCTGAAAGCAATCAATCGAGGAACAGTAAAAGACGGTTCCATCGACCATTCTCGCCAGTGGTAACCTAAATCCAGGCACATTTACGTTTGCAGCCAACATTTTATTACTGGTGAGTAAACTTTAATCTTTTTTTTTTTTGGCCCCAATTAGGTGCTAGGATTCAATAGACTATGCAGTGGTTATTATTACCGTAACCGACAACTCGCAAAGCGTCAATTTTCTTTTGCCGTGAACTGCTCTGATCGGTATATTATTGGCCTGGCGGGAATTGGTTATTTTGCCGTGACGTGTTCACGGCTAAATAACGCTTGGAGGCGAATTACCGGTTCGGAGCCACATTTGAAGTTCTTCATTCTTCCTCGTGAGAAGAAAAGGACAAGCAAATGGCTGAAAGCAATCAATCGAGGAACAGTAAAAGACGGTTCCATCGACCATTCTCGCCAGTGGTAACCTAAATCCAGGCACATTTACGTTTGCAGCCAACATTTTATTACTGGTGAGTAAACTTTAATCATTTTTTTTGGCCCCAATTAGGTGCTAGGATTCAATAGACTATGCAACTCGCAAAGCGTCATTTTTCTTTTGCCGTGAACTGCTCTGATCGGTATATTATTGGCCTGGCGGGAATTGGTTATTTTGCCGTGACGTGTTCACGGCTAAATAACTCTTGGAGGCGAATTACCGGTTACGGCAGAAATAATCACTTCGTATATACTAGTGGTGTCAACAATAATCGATGCGGCGATGCATCCCGATGCGGGGCATGGACGATTCGATTCGATGCGGGCAACAAGCGGAATCGATTCAGCGCATTTAAAAATATATAAGTACGTTCAAAAAGCTTCCCTGCGCAATTCTGGTGATGCAACGGATTTGGTTTCCCCATTTGTATTATTATTCTCATGTTTCATTTTTTACACACTGCATAACTCTGGTCAAGTTTCCCACCAACCTCGTAGAAGCCAAAATGTCTCCAGATGTCTGCTTTCAATGTCTTAGGTGCATCAATAATCTGTCTCGCTCCCTCTTTCTCCGCTTCAGCCATTGTTATGTCCTATCTCTTAGAGGTTAGATCTTGTGCCCGAACCCGAACGGGTCGGCCCAAAATGTTAAGCATTCACGTTCGGGTCGGGCCGCCACGCCGGACTAATGAATTATTTTTTAAAAAATGGGATAAAACTGAGCGCAGGCTCTCTGTATTGTGCATTTGCTTGTGCACGCACATGAACGCAGTGGCGCCGCCCACTTTTTCTTCTTCTCCTCCGCTGTGGCGCTTGCGATCCGTTACGAAAGACACTTTTATTCATGCGCACAAAGGCAACACAAATGTGATCCTTTTGAATCTTCTCATCTGTGTGTCTGCATAATTGCATGTTTTTTATTTTATATCAAACTTTCCCAGCGTTATTTCGTTGTGTAAATGCTTTTATAATGATCATAAAAATATGTAGACTATTTAAACATTAAGAAAACTTGCGTATTTTTCTGCCAACTGAGAATTCGTTACGAAAGACACTTTTTTATGCACACAAAGGCAACACAAATGTGATCCTTTTGAATCTTCTCCTCTGTGTGTCTGCAGAATCGCATGTTTTTTTATATTAAACTTTCCCAGCGTTAATTCGTTGTTTAAATGCTTTTATAATGATCATAAAAATATGTAGACTATTTAAACATTAAGAAAACTTTCGGGTTTTTTGCCACCTCGAAGAAATGAAAAAAAATTGCTGCTGCTGCGTTTTTTTTCCGCGTCACTCCAAGCCGGGTCGGGCTTCAATACCAGCGGGCCGTGTCGGGTCGGGCTGGATTTTTTAGGCCCGATCTAACCTCTACTATCTCTCTGCTCTCTCGATTGCAAAAAACTGATATTTCCTCATGTTGAAACAGATTGTTATGGCTGCTAATATGCTGCTGCACTTCATTTTAATTCATTATTTTTTATTGTTATGTGCTAGTTACTGATTGCATTTCTAAGTTGATTGCACATATATAGTGGGCTAGGCCTACATTTTACTTTTGTTCTACATTGCAATTTAGAACTGATCCCTGGATTGATACTGCGATAAAGATGCTGCTACTCTACAATATTTTCTTTGTCGTTTTCTTTAATATTTACTTGAATATTTTTATTGATGGGTCGTTGTGACTAAAATACAGTGACTGTTATTACTGATTTTGCACAGGAGTTCAGATGTTGCACCGTGTGAAAGGCTGCTACTGTGGGTAAAAAAAAAAAAGAAAGCCCTGGTCTCATTCAAAGCACTAATTAAATGTTGTGATCTGTTCTTTTTTTTTTTTAATCTATACATCTGAAAGTATTTTTATTTGACTTCAACCAGGAGTGACACAAGAGCCAATAAAAAGTTGATTAATGTCTGACCGCTAGTGTTGCCTCATGATTTACAAAAAATATGCTTTGCTTTAGAATTTTAATGCATCCCAGGCTTTAAGGCATCGCGATGCATTGCCGAATCGAATCGTGACCCTCTGAATCGAATCGAATCGTGGCCCTCCGAATCGTAATCGAATCGAATCGTGAGGGCAGTGCCGATGCACACCTCTAGTATATACTACCAGTTTTCTTAGTTCCACACAGTGCATATTCCACGTAATTGATAAAGTTCAACTTACTGGGTGACTTCATGAGGCTGGATTTTTTATCCAGCTATCAGCTGCGACTTTGTATGGGCAGATTTGCAGGCCAATACACGCTAATTTTAAGTTGTAACGCCTCCTTGCGTCTGTCAGCAGTGACTCGTGATAATAATGAGTCATGTTTAAGACGTTTTTCTGGAAAAAAGACGCAAAACACATTTGAAATATATGAATTTCAGACATTTGTCTACGGATGTTTACCTGTGCGTGCCCCCATCTCAAAATGGCGACACGTTGCTATGCGAGATGACGTCATCGTGACATCACGCCGACTGCGAGAATAAGTAGATACATGAATGGAAAAAAAAACAAAAAACAAATAAACCCCCCCAAAAATTAATGCAGCCTCAACGGGACACAAGCCAGTGTCCTACTTGCGCCAGTCCCAAGCCCGGAGCAATGCAGAGGGTAAAAAAAAAACCTGCATTGGGGGTGCCCCCTCAAGATTTCTTAGTGCCCACTCTGGTGGGTAAACCTAGATCCGGGCCTGTCTGGCACTTAAAAATATCTGCAAATTTTGTCTGCTTCATGGAAGTATTGGCTTTTATTATTTTCTCTACTTCTCCGCAGCAGAAACATGTTTCTTTGCCAAAAAGTGTGATTTTTGGATAGATGACTGATGACTTTGTCAAAGCAGAGCTGCCAACTGTTGTGGAATAAACAGTATAAGCTAGCAATGTTAGCCGACAGTTAACTTGTGGCAATCCCCGACCATAGTTGTCGTTGCGTTCGCTAGGTTGAGCGTGTTTAAATTGTGCGTCATCTACGATCTTGTCCGAAAGGGTTAATCCACTGTCAATCGGGAAAGGGGTGTGGATGTGCATATAAGCGGGTCGGCGTCGCGGTAATTCACGGTCACGTTGCAGTAAGAGACACACACCGCCGGTGAGTTTGTGCACATTTATTTGTATTTGTATTATGTATTTCCACCTTCATGCTTCAAGCATTGCATTGCATTTGTATGGTTCGGCGTTTCTTTCACGGTGATCGCTTGATAGCCTCCTAGTTTGTTTTACGAGAGCCACTGACAGGTGAGAACAACATGCGTGTTGCTTTTAATGTTTGGCAGCGAATCAGCGAGCGCGCAGGTCACCCAGTGAATCATGGGAAATGTAGTCTCGGGACAACACTGAAGTGGTGCTTTGTAATCTGTTCGCTTGTGTGAAAAAAACTACATTTCCTCACGCCACTAGACGCCACTTCCTGCCGAGAGCCCCGAGCAGTGTTGTACTGTTAGCTCCATGTGTTAATAAAGAAACAAATTTGTCAGCACGTCGTGTGTTCGATACATTTGTAAACAAAAAGCTCATAACAAGACACGATGCATGATCCGTTTAAGAGACGCTGGAGTAGTAGGAGGCGAGGACACGAGCGAGAAGCAAAACTTCGCGGTCGAATGTGGCGGCAGTCCGCTATTATTTTGTTTTCTTATTGTTGCCACAATAAAGTGGAGAAAGCCATCAACGACTCATCTCTCCCCCCCCCCCAAACATTTTTATATTATTTTATATGCACGAGAGCTGCCGGATCTGCCAAAATGAACATGAAGTCTGATTTTTTTTTTTTTTTTTTTTAACAATGTCATCAGATAGACAAAAACAAAATTATGTGCAAATGCCTGAATCTTCAAATCATGAAAATAATAACAGCCTATATTTTACCAATCTTGTAATCTCGATGGGTCTTGTATCCATTCTACGTCAGGTAGTCTAGGCACATTGTTTGCATCCTGATTAGCATCCGGCTAATACATGTTAGGTCCAACATAAAATTCCAACCTCCTCTTCTTCCTCCAACTCTTCAAAAACTTGGATCTCCTCCCTTGCGCTCGATCCATCGCTTATATCGCTGTTTGAATCATTGTTTGGAGGGGTATGGCGGCCGTATGTATGGAGCTGCCATCGCTGTTCCCGGTGTGACGTATCACTTCCAGGTTCGTCCCCTTTCAGGCTCGAACTTCGTAAACGCGATTATTTTGTCAAATATACAACATATAAATGATTTTTTCATGCTTTATTTGTTGGACGATGTTTAATTACTTTAATTGTGACCCTATTTGGCATGTGAAGAAATTACTTCACATTACTGCTTAAAGAGCTTGTAAAAATCAGTGGATAGTTCAAATCGCGTTGAAATTTAAGCCGTGCACATTGGAAAACATCAATATTCATGTGTTTGTATGGTAAATTGATCTTTATGAAAGTTCAAACTCAGGTGGAAACTTGGAAATATGTATGATGTAAACATGCTAATACTGTATTTTGAACACCAGAGGAAGATTTTCAACTGTGCTGCCATTGTGGCCCACTCCTAGCTTTTCTCGCAGGTTCCAAACGCTGTTTCTCACAAAAAAAAAACCAAAAAAAAAAACACACACAAATGTTCTTTCGCCACCTGTTGTCTGAGTCCAAAAGGTTTTAGTGCGCGTTAGCTCCATTAGGGTGGATTAAACCTTTAAAGCAGGGATTGCAACGCACTTTCTGCATAGTTTTTTTTTTTTTTAATTCCATAAGACACTTTTTAAAGTCATGATTTTGTTGCCAACACATTAGTTGCTGACGAGGAAACTCATTTTAAGACTAAGTCAACAAAAAAAGAACATACAAATGTTGGAAGCACAACAATATCTTATTTATATTTATACACACACAACATAGCAGAAAATTAACAAAGGAGTATTAAGACCATCCTGGAAAAATATTGTAATAATATGAGAAAAATGTGACTTTTCTGTAATCTAATTTTGCAAATATTTTCTTGTGACATGAATACCATGTCTTCATAACTGTTTCATTATTTCCATTATGATATACTTTTTTTCTTTTATATTACAACTTCATTCCCTGGATATTTTTACTTTTCTCCTCATAGTATTACAACTTTAATCTTGTCTTCACTCTTGGAGTACAGCATATTAGTTTTTTCTTCAGTGGGACCTTTATACTCCTTTGTACAAAATAAATATGAGACATTAACAAAACAAAAATGTAAACAGCCAAAAGCCATTTAGTTAGGAAAACTAAGTGTTGAAGTGTTGTGTCACACTTTGAATATTCAACACCCTCCTCCAAACAAATTTGTTCAGTCTCGCTACAAAACCAAAAACATGACCAGCAAGAAAGGACACGGTCAAGTGACTGTCATGTGTGTTTTGATATAGTGCAGCGCAGGAAAGCCCTAACAAAATCAGTCAAAAATAGAAACAAAAATGCCCGCAGCTAGGAGGAAAAACCTGATGGACTCATCTTTGGTCACACTTTTGGTCCTTGATCATTCAAACATAAACATTGAACGGTAAATGTAGTTTCACTCCTTAGTGATTTTTCTTTTTTTCCTAAAGAAAATGTGCAATTATCTTTCCTCTCGTCGAACCAAATCAAAAAGTCACAAAAACATCCACTCTGGGTCTTCTTGTTCAAGAGGATGGGGCCCACCCTTGTCTGAGTTGCGCCCTCCTGTGGTTGCTACGTCCTCCGCAAAGTGCAAGCAGTGAAACAGTCACTCGGCCGCCGCTTCGGCATAGCGAGCGGGAGCGGCGTCGAGATATTGAGAAAGAGACAGCGTAGAAGAGTGCAGTGGTGTCTCCCGCAAGAAAGACAAGTTGATGGTTACACCTCTCTGTGGAATAAGAGAATATTCTAAATTAGTTAAACGGACTACAACTCATCAATCATGTGTTGATTACGCGCAGAAAACTAAAAAACATGATCATCTTTACCGATGAAATTCATATTTCAAACCTTCTAAATGACAAAAGCTACCATTATTAATAAAGATGTCCCGATCGATCGGGTCCGATCACGTCATTTTCAAAGTATCGGAATCGGCAAAAAAATATCGGACATGCCTTTTTTTAATATACCGTAATTTCTGGACTATAAGGCGCACCTGACTATAAGCCGCCAGCCACCAAATTTAATATGAAAACGGCATTTGTTCTTAGAAAAGCCGCACTGGACTATAAGCCACAGTTGTCCTCATTGTATTGTGGGATATTTACACCAAAAGATATTAACTGGTAACACTTAATTTGACACTGGCATCATAAGACTGTCATGAAACCAAATGAACCACCATTAAGCTTTGAACCAATTTGGTGCAAAGCCTTATTGTTTTAAAAATCTTCATTTGGCCATCACTGCTCCCTTGGGGGAGACAGTCAACCTCTGCTGCCACCTGCTGTCAACACTGTTGTCATCCAACATTCCTCCTAGCATGCACTGCAGCGCTACAGATGTAAAAACAAAGTGTTGACATCCAACATTCCTCCTAGCATGAACTGCAGCGCTACAGATGTAAAAACAATCAAAATTCAAGTTCTGTGCTAATTATTTCTTCAGTTACTGTTCCAGTAGTTTTATTAATTGCTAGTTATGGTATTTGGTAACATTTTTTTGGATAGTGGTGTCATAATACTGTCATAATTATTACATGACACTGTCATAGGCATTATTGAATGCTTATAAGAGATGTCGGTTAGTGTCATCCAGCAAATTACCTCACTTTTGAATGGACGTAAAAGATCTGAGTTGGACATATATGGAGTTTGTGACATAATATGCAACATGCCACATTTTGACATCTGTCATAATAATTCAGTAATGCCCATGATAGTGTCGTGTCATGTCATAATTATGACGTTCTTATGACAGTCTTATGATGCCGCTGTCAAACAAAGTGTTACCTATTATCCCAAATAAATCATCAAATAAGCCCCACTGGACTATAAGCCGCAGGATTCAAAATGAGGGGAAAAAAGTAGCGGCTTATAGTCCAAAAATTAGGGTATATATATTTTTTAATTAAATAGTTTTCTAATTGTATTTCACGTTACAGACCAAATGTCTTACACTCATCCAGAGACTTTAGTTTTGGCTTAAAGTAGGACTGTCAAATTTATCGCGTTAACGGCGGTAATTAACTTTTTTTTTTAATTAATCACTTTAAAATACTTAATGCAATTAACGCATGCGCTGCACGATCCACTCACGCATTGTCCCGTTCTATCTATAAAGGCGTTCATTTTACCTATATATAGAGCTAAAAGGCAGTGTAAAATGAGTAGAGTGAATTTAGGCAGTCTTTGGAGTCTTTATTTAATTGGCTAAAGCCTTAAAATCCCCCTCTCAACAATTAAAAATATCGTGGGAAGCAATGTGGGGAAGAAAAGTAGTAGTTGATCTTATTCTTAACACCATATGTTATTTCTCAACGCAGAGAAGATATATCAATTGGTGTCACTACGCACAGTCATGGTTGCACTTCCCATCATGCATTTGGGCAGAACAGTCAAATGACTGCAGTATCATTTACTGAAAGCTCAACAAATACACTAGATGGCAATATTTAGTCACAATATACAAAGTCACATTTATCCTTTAAGAATTACAAGTCTTTCTATCCGTGGATCCCTCTCACAGAATGTTAATAATGTAAATGCCATCTTGAGGATTTATTGTCATAATAAAGTTTTATTCATTTTTTTCTTAATGCATTGCCAAAATGTATATGATCGGGAAAAATTATCGGGAATGATTGGAATTGAATCGGGAGCAAAAAAAAGCAATCGGATCGGGAAATATCGGGATCGGCAGATACTCAAACTAAAACGATCGGGATCCGATCGGAAGCAAAAAAACATGATCGGAACAGCCCTAGCTACCATTATTACATTTTAAATCACAGGTTTGAAACTCAAGGAATGGGGTCCAGATATGGCCCACTACATCATTGTGTGGCTTGTGAATAGCCCTTTTCACAAACATATCCCGGTAAATTCTCGTGTAAAGTGATGCAATATCCCGGTAAATTCTCGTGTAAAGTGATGTAGGATTTACTCGCGTCATTGCTTTCATGCATGTAGAGATATCCCGACAATGACGCGGGTTGGACACTTTCACGGCCTTGTCCTGTGTTACCCACCGGTGCTCTCTGTGCGGAGAGCGCTGCTGGCGCGATTTTATAACTTGGAATTTACGTCATTTTTGGTCAGCATCGGCTGTCACAATGTTGTTCAAATCGTGTTTCTTTTTTTACAGAGACGTCTGTGGGAGCGTTCCCGACGTCATAACTGCAGCCAATTCAAGCTCATCAAGACTCTTTTTGAGCCCAGGCAACCCAAGGGATGGGTGCCGAGATATTAACTTGCTGGGTGCCATTCAACACCTCTTTCGCCCTTGTTTTGAAATCCCCTATGCCGTGCTGTTATTTGAGTGTGTTTGTTTTGTTGTCTTATCGGCTCTCTGCCTACTGCTTAGTTTAGTATTATTGATCCCCTTTTCAGCGGTTTGACACAGAGAATGAAAGTCTAAGTGCGTAAGTAAGTAAGTTTTGATGTTTCACATTGAGAGTATGACATACTTCCATTGTGATCATTCAACATACCTCGTTTATTATGACAAAACAGCGAACAGGAAGGGGTTATGGGGGAACAGAAGAAAAGAAACACAAAAGAAGAAAGAAAAACACAAACAACAACAAGAAATACATTGAACGTCTACACTAACGACTAATATGTTGGTGCTATCGTCAGGTAGATGTATTTCCGGTTGACACCATGTGTGGGGCCTGTTGACCAGGGAAAGAGGGGGACGAGGGTGGGGGAGTCTATAGCCTAAGTGATTGAAAGGGGTAGCGTGTACACAAATCAGCTCTGATCTAGAACCCAGTAATTGTGTGACTCCCTTGTGAGTGTAAGCACGTTGGCGACCGACCCTACGACGCCCCATCGCCAATCCCGGCACCGAATAAAGTCAGCAAACAAAGCTTAGCTCAAGGTCTAGCAAGGACTTAGCTACTACGTCTTGACAAAGACAACACAATGTCGTATGATAAATGTTTTTGATAGTTTTTTTTTTTTTTTTAACTCAGAGGGTGTTTAGAGGTATTAAAAGGGTTATTTCTGACTAAATACAGGTTACCTCTCTAGCACAAGAACGGAACTCGTTCGTAAACTGGGGACTACCTGTATACTAAATCCAATGAAGGCCCTTAAGTTGAATTATGGCAGACTTTGAAATATTGGCAAATATTGTACAGTAGTACCTCTACATACAAAGTTAATTAGTTCCAGGACCTCGTTTGTAAGTCGAAATGGTCGTACGTTCCCATAAGAATACATTATAATTCCATTAGTTCGTTCCACAGCCCGAAAACCTACACTGAATCCTTAATAAATGTTTGCTGGTATTGTCCCAAATAGCAATTATACAGAGCAAAACTAATGAATTCTAAATAAAAATCGGAATAATAATACCTATAATAATGTAATGAATCGGGTTCTAATGTGGCAGATGTGTTTTGCGTGGTGTATGTACCTGAATGCACTGTGTGGCTGACGTGACAGAGTGAGAGAGGACTTTTTACTTTCACTTTTCATGTTCAGCTGCGGTGGAAAGTAGGCATGTTGTGTTGTACAAGTTCTGAAATAAATTATTAAAAACCTGATGAAGCTGGCGAATTTTTTGGCGATGTTACAATAATAATAACTGTCACCTTAACTTATAAAGACTGGCGAACGGAGGTTGGAGCAGGACCGTCGAGATCATAGACATTCTACGGCCAGGTCACGGATGCGCACAACATGCTCATATTTTTCTATCATTTCCATCTTCATTTCAATGTTAAGCCTTGCCCTTTTCCTTTTTTTCACCACCTGCACTAACATTCTTGGAACCCATGTTGATTTCTCTCACAAGAAATCTTCCGTGCGGGAAAACAAAAGAAACTGCGGCGCCGTCATAAATCGTCGTGTTTCGAGCATGTCGTTGGATGTAGAAACAAATGGTGAGTCAAATTTTTTTGTCGGATGTCGAAAAAATCATGTGTCGAAGCTATCGTACATATGTCGTGGTACAACTATCATTACCCTCCCCAAAAAATCATCATGGAATTGCCCATTTAAACTTCTACAGTAGAAATGAGCTCTCACTTATAGGGCCTCAGCATTAAGCAGACTTTTCAAAAAAAGCCAAAATTCGAAAGCTAAACTGAAAATATTGAGTGCCTTTTAGGTTTACGGAGATTTTAGCCTAAAGCCCAGTTACCCCAACTTCTTATGAGTAGTGTATGCATCTGCGCAGACGAGGGCACTTACGATGCAGTGAGCGTAGAGTTGAGGACCAGAGTGGTACGTATTCGATAAAGCTGCGCTAGCGTCAGTTTCTTGTGCTGCTGTGCCGGGGACGTCCTCGCACTAGGCGACATTTCTCTCAGATCACCCCCTGCCGTCGGTTCGGACTCCCTTTTCGCAGCCCCGTCAGAGACGCGGGGACAGAGCTCGTCGAGGACATCTTGGCGGAGGTTGACGGATAAGAAGTCTGCGCCGTTGCTCCCGAGTTCTGACATGCTCTTGCTGTGCGCTAGCGGGGATGCCTCTGGTCTAGTCGGGTTGTGTGAGGGCTGACTTTTGGCGTACAGACGCTGCAGGAGGTTGTCCTCGGAGCGCGATAAGGCCAGAGGAGACTGCTTCTGGAGGCAGTGGAGCCTAGGCTGCACATGAGCCCATCGTCGAGGTTTGCACGGCTGGACCACTGACAACTGTGAGCCAAGTGAGGCAGAATCTTCCTCCTCGTCTTCCTCCTCAGTGCACTCTTCTTCGCTTTGCGGGGGCTGAAGTTCTCTGAGGAGTGACACTGGGGAGAGTGTACCGTAGGCGCTGTCCATGGAGAGAGAGCGATACTGAGGGTCTAGCTCCTCGCTGGAGGAGGTCCTATGGAGACTCGCGGGGCGTTCGACTTCTGACAGGGCGGACACGTCAGAAGCAGTGTCGGTGTCAGCCACCGGACCAAGGCTGGCATCGGAAGCCGCTTGAGACTCGGCCGGCACCTCGACTTCCATGACTGACAACGTCTCAGTGGAACCGTCCGATTGACTGTAAGTCAACAGAAGAAAATATTCAGTAAAATGTAATGTATTCAGTAAATTCTTGCATATTGACTAAAAACGTTATAGTTCACCTATTTAACTCATTAGGTTCTAACGACGGAGAAAGCCGCCCAATCCATTCTGACTGGGAGAGGCTGGCAGCGAATGGTTGCTGCCAACCCTCCCAGTCAAAATGGATTGGATGTCTAATGCTGTCTATGGCAGTCATCCCAATTGAAATGGATTTGCAGTCTATCAGTATCAATGGCAGGCAATGAGTTAAATATTATGAATTTCTTAAATCATTATTAGAGGCCATCACCAGAGTGTAGATCTGTTTTTACAAAAACAACATTTTATTCCTAAATTTTATTTAGTCCTAAAATATTTAAAAATAATGATTAATAAAAAAATCTGTATTACAACTGTAATTGAGACCTGGTATCACCATCAAGAGGACATCACACACTTGAGTAATATTTTGGTCTGCATGACCCCAAATGTGGTTTCCATATATGAGGAGACCAGGTTTCCACAATAATCATAATTATTTTTTTAAATTATCTCTTTATTTTTAAAAACTATTTTCACACATTATTTAATGAATAAATAATAATCGATGAATAAAATGGTAATAAAACTAAATTGCTAAAATAAAAATGAATAAAAACAAATGGCGGAATCCACAGACAAGACTGAAAGAGCAGTTTCTGCTCTTGCACTCCTCTTTAAAAGAAACTGCTGGATTTTAAGCCAAAACAACTGTTATGTTTAATAGAACAATATGTCTATATGCTGCCATAGCAGATTCATGGCGCAATAAGTTTGTTTTACCCTGAAAACCCCCATTTGCAGATGTCTCGCTTTTGTTTCAACCTAGCCATAAAAAGAAGGTAAGTAATCGCATTTATTATTCGAAATGTCTGTCATTTTTAGCTTAGAATCTTTAAATGATGTCTAATATTTCGTTAAAAAAAAAACATACAAAAAACGACTTTAAAAATTATTCATTCGCATATTTTAAACAAATTACGTCACAATAAAAAAATTGGCGTCTGTAAAGAAAGTCACGGATATCTACCTCATAACTATCACTTAATTATATTTTTTTCATTACTGTCGCGATTTCCCCAATATTTTAGATGGTAAATAATTGATCCAAACAAAGAAGAATAGAAAAAAACAAACCTTTAAAAAGGTAAATATATGAAAATGAAAATATCCACCTCTCCTTGACGTCTGCGATTTCTGCATCGCGACCCTTGTTATATTACCATGTTTCACCCATAAAATTCCCCAAAAATCCAGCTGTGGCCATTCGGAGCTGTGTCTAGACTCTCGGTGATACATGCTACATGGAGTTTTTGGATCGAAACAAGGTAAGTATGCGATAATATCTCGTTAAAATCATGCCATCTTTAATTCTGCTCTTGCGTGCTCTCGCCTCCAGTTAGGGTTTTGCTGTTTAAATTTTTTTTTTTAATATTTAAAAATGCCGTCCTGTTCAAAATTCTTCCCCCATAAAATTGAGATTTTAAGCTTTCCAATGATCACACATGCATATAGGACAATTTTGAAATTTGGCAAAATTGGAGGTCTCAGTGCGGAACTTCAAAGTCATCTGAGTGTTTTCTGCCAAATACCCTATTGGCCCGAATATAAGACGTTTTTTTTTTTTTTTGCATTGAAATAAGACTGAAAAAGTGGGGGGCATCTAATATTCGCGATCTAGACGTCATACCCATTCACGACGCTAGATGGCGCCAGATATCATTGAAGCGATGTTCTGTCATGACAGATCTCAGCTACTCTCAAGTTTAACCAGTTTGCATTATTTAATTGCAATGTTTTTCCTCTTTCAGATTTGTTTCAAGGCTACAGTTACAGTTACACTTCACTTTGATGGTTAATGCAGTTATTGCAATTTCGTTGTTTTATCGCAATAGATTGGTTTATTTACATTTCAAAAACCAGAAGCCATTCATTTACGAATTTGATTGCACTTTAGTTTACATATTTAAATGTTCAGATATTAAGATTTGAATGAGGCAAAATAACCTTTGTTCCCTCAAATATATTGTTATAATCGTTTCAGATGTACTGTAACTATTTTCTGTATAAAAGATTAATGTGGTGTTCAGAAAGTCTTTTTTCAAACTTGAGTCTTGAAAAAGAGGGGGGTCATCTTATAATCAGGGCCGTCTTATATTCGGGCCAATATGGTACATTATGGTTTGGCCCTCAATAAAACTCTATGGTAAGGTTTATTCTTAATGTATTTTTCAATTTCATAACATTTACCTCATTGCCTGCCAATGACTGGATTACTGGCTGTGAATGCTCATGTTTAGATGCCTTTGACGGTACTAGACATCCAATTCATTTTGACTGGAAGGGTTGGCAGCTCCCAGTCAAAATGAATTGGATGTTTGACACCATCAATGGCAGCCAATGAGTTAAATAGGCGCACAATAAAGGGTTAGATGTAAAGGCATCGCCTCAATCTTCCTCTACTACCTTAAATCATGCTGATCTTTGTGTCTCAGACATGGCGAACTTGCAGTTGAGTTGCTGCTCTCATCCTCCTCTTCCTCATCCTGCTCTTCTTCACCCACCGTGCAACTCGTGAGAGAAGTTTGTAGTCGGATCACTTCCTCGGTGTGGAGCCTTTGGAATTGGTTCTGTCGTGTAAAAAGACAAGTTAGACGAAGCGACTTCACCTCACTGCTGAATGTTGGAAGAGATTGCGAGAGAGCAAACCTGGACGTTGCAGATTGACTCGATCCAGCTTCGCCCCTGGGAGGCGCTGTTGGCTTGGAAAGTGTAGGCAGCCACAGCGCTCCTGAACTCATTGAGGTAGATGAGGATGAAGGAGCCTTCAGAGATGGAAGTAAAGAGTTCACAATTTAAAATAAAGAAAATGGTGACAAAACTATTCTCAGCATATAACATCACACAGTGGAGAATATCGCATCATACCTGTGTCTTTCAGCTCCTTGCAGACAATGTTGTGGATTAGGAGAGGCTGCCGGATGATTTTGACCTTCTCCACTCTCTTCACCGGCTTGGTAATGAGCAGCAGATCAGTGAAGAGGAAGCAGTACACATCCATCTAAAGTGAAGAGTTAGTCAAAATTAAAAAAAAAAAAAAAAAAAAACAGCGGACAAACTGAAAGCAGGAGCACTTCTAGCTTTACCCGACTGTCTTTGCCCTCCTTCATTCTCAGAGCGCCTTCAAGGTGGAGCTGTCGCGTCTCCTCGGCAGATGTTCCTTTCATGGGAGCCATAAGGTCGAAGTGGTTGTACTCTTTGAGGATCTGAGTTGGAACATGCGACTTAATTCATGTCACAAAATACTACATCCTAGCTACATTCATGTATTTCCATGTCAGTTTTTTCACAAAATAAAAGTACTTCCAAACTTTTCGTAAAGTAAAAACACATTTCCATTGAAAAGAAGTTTCGGCCTTCTCTTCTTGCCGTACATACCATGCCATGTTTCGACCATTAGAACGAAGTAATCATGTGTACTGCTACTTAAGGTCCTCAGTCATATAATTCCGAAAAAAAATGTTAGCCATGCTGGTCTTGCTATGTTTTGACATAGAAATGTCTGGAAAAAACAACTCATAAAAGCGTAAAATATCTTTTTTGCGATATTTGAGAGTTTATTCAAAATTCAACCTTTTCCATTACCAGATGCATTTTACAACTGGTTTATCCATTTATTATGTGTGCCGTTTGTCCTCAACCCGATCACATGATCGGAAATGGTTAACGTAATTTTTACATGATCAGAATTGAGTTAAAAAGATGTCAAATGTATTTTTAAATGTTAAGGGCTAGAAAGAAACAAGCAAGCAACCTTTGTTGTTACTCTAACAAGAACATTTTGAAAAATTGTGTTTTTTTAAAAATAAAAGTTTGCTTGAGTAAGAGAATATAAAATGTAATTTAATAATAATGTGTATATATTAGGGGTGTAACGGTACACAAAAATCTCGGTTGGGTAAGTACCTCGGTTTTGAGGTCACGGTTCGGTTCATTTTCGGTACAGTAAAAAAACAAAATGCAAACTATAAATGTGCTAGTTGTTTATTACACACTTTTGTGCTTTCAGCAATAGGAACATTAGCCTATACAATGCTAGAATTCTGCTCAAAAAGTAGCACGTATTTAAAGATAATCCAACAACAATTTGCCTTTCAGACCCCGCGTATTGGTCAGCTTTCTTTCTGAAAGAAAGAAGAAAAAAGAAGTCTTGTGCTAAAGAGAAAAGCAATCCCAATGACAAAGATTTTAACATGTATTTTACAAATGAAATGCCTCAATGAAACATTTTTTTCCCTTATGAACGGTTTTCAAAAGCTTTATCGGTGGATTTTCTCAAGTTTAAGTGCCACACAGAAATTAATAAATTTAATTGCGTAAGCAGGATTTGTGTAGTATTATTATTTAATTACAGGTGTTTTAGCTTCTTTCAATTTATTTTCTTTAAATTGGCTATTATTTATTTTATTATGTGTTTATATTTTTCAAATGTGATGTAGTATTCGTTTATATTGTATATTTTATGTTGTATAACTTTGGTTTCTATGTGAATATTAGTTCCTACTTGTTTTGTTGTAGTAGGAGTGTTTAGTATTGAACACAGGGCCGTGTTGGCTGTTATTATAGCAGAGAAGACAGCAGTAAATCAATAAAGACAAGTCAACTGTGCCCCGATCTACCACTCAAGAGATCTGATGAACTCAAAAAGTAGGTTACGATTGCATATTAGTTTGAAAATCGGCCGGATCCACCATATTATTACACAAGTGACTTCCGGCCCGATCCTAGCTAGTAGTATTGACGCAGCAGGGCCGCGTCTCGCGTCAAATAATAAACTCTGCCGTTCTTTTCGCGTGCGTCGCGTTGAGCCGCTTCTGGGACGCATCTAACACGCGGCCGCACTGCGACTGGTGTGGATTGGCTGATCGACTCTAACGCCCGCGTTTCACTGCGTTCTCACGGCTGCCACGTTGTCGCGCCGTTGACGTCTCTGGACTGTCCTACCGTGTTGGTCCTCATTATAGTAGAGAAGACGGGAGTAAATATAATCTACACATAGAAACTAACCCGATCGACTCACAGCCTCGAAAAGTAAGGGTTATATTACGTCAGAAACTCGTTCGGTACGCGTCCGTTCCGAACCTACTACCACGTACGGAAACGGTTCAGTACTATTACATGTACTATTACACCCTTAGTATATACTGTATACACACACACACCATCATTTTGGACTCTAAGGCTTACCCGACTTTAAGTCGCGCCACCAGATTTAAAATAAAACGATATTCGTGCACATAAAAGATGCACCAGACTATAAACTGCCCGTCTCCACTATGTATTATGGGATATTTAAACCAGGAGACATACAGCGCATTAGCCTGTAAAAAAAAATCCATAAATAAAACACAGAGGACTATAATCACAGGGTTCAAACCGGGCAAAATAAAGTAAGAAGTTATACTATGGAAATTAGTGTATATCCCTAGTGTGTGTGATTAAAAATTACTACATTTGTACCGCACTTGACGTGTGCTGTACCGAGCTCTTTCCAACTTGTGTGCTCACCTTCTCTACCTCCTGGCTACTGCCCTCTACTGCCTCGTAGGATTCGATGCGGGCAGAAATGGTAGCCAACTTTTGCTGCTCCTGACGCTGGCGCATGTGTGAATTGATACTGTCGATGAACCCCTCCACCGAGACCACCTAGAGGACAAGAGCCATGCAGGATTCTTAGGAAAGCCAGCTTTAATGATAAATGTGTGATAACCGCGTAATCAATTGGCCCTTACCATACTGCTAATGACATCACGCGTAGCTGAATCATCTGTCTTCTTCAGCACGCTCTTCAGCAGGAGGGGGTATTTGGTCAGCCGCTGGTGAGGCTTTGCCAACATGTCTGCCAATTTTAGACGGTTGCACTGTTTGTGCATCTCACCCCACTGTCAACAGACAAGGCACTTGTTAGTACGAACACACAAAGAAACACATAACTACGAGATAGAGGAAAACATTGACTCACGGTGACATATGTCTTAAAGAGCTCATTGTCCCTGAGAAGTGCTCGCATGTTCTCCATGCAGCTTTCCTCCTCCATGCAGTAAGAGATGTACGGCTTGAATCTGGAGGCGAACTGAACACAAATGTAATACTAGACTTAGTACATGCACAGTTCAGAAAAATAAATGACTGCACTTAGCTATATACAGTACAGTGATCCCTCGTTTTTCACGGTTCATGGGGTCCAGAACCCGCCGCGATAAGTGAAAAACCGCGAAGTGTATTTTTTTTTTTAGATTTAGCATTGGAAAGAGAAATGCATAAGACATGTTTTTTGATGTTTTTAATTTTTAAAAAATTATATACTTGAATAAAGGTTTTTTAAGCACTTCGAATGTAATAATTATGATAGGTTTTACACATGTTACTGTCCCACGAAATATTTTCAAACAATAAAGTAGAAAAATGCTTGTCTCTATTAAATGCCTGATTGAGTGGGTCCACTCAAATCCGCTCAAGCTGCTCATTTACACACATAGAGTTGCCTCAGCAACTGTTTAACAAGCTAAAAGATGATTGACGCATGCGGTGCTTTGAAGTTTCAGCTTCCAAGCATCTCTGGCAAGATCAATCATCGTTAAATTTAATAAGCAACTCCAGTGCACTGCCTGACAAAAGCAGCAGGAGGGAGAGTAAGACTATGTGATTGTTTCAGGACAGCTCATTTGTATTTATTTATTTATGGGGGAAAAAAATTCAGCGGCGGACTGAGGGCGCAAAGTAGCGAGGGATCACTGTATAACAATACATATTGTCAAAACGATGTAAAATGACATCCTCATGAGAATGTCATATTGTCAACATTGTGATATGTTGGGCACAAAGTAAATGTACAAGTCTACAGCCCTTATGCAATCAGACTGGCAACCAAAATCAGAAATTCAAAATAATTTTTTTTTAGCCCATCTTAATTGAAACTGAATAGCTCTTTTGTAGTCTGAACAGTCCCAAAGCAAAGAAATCTGATTTTTGCGGGACTGATTTGAACCCACATACAGGAGGTAACTTCATATCAGATATGGACAAGATGCTTCTCAGTCTGAATAGCCCGGAAGGGTTTTGACTGCCCGTGATGTTACTGTATGCTTCCATTAATGTGGCCCAGTCTAAACAGGCCCAGGTCTGATTTGGACACTTGCTAAAAAATAGTGTGAACAGTCAGCCCTGAAAGTCAGATTTGAAGAGGATTGGAATCAGATATGCCAGCAGTCTGAACGCAGCCTTATACATAGGTCACAGAGTTGCTTATCAACTATGATTAAAGGGACCTCTAGATGTCTTCAAAATCGCATGCTTGGTAAACAGGAGATGTTGAATCAATATGAATCAGCGGATTTGAGCTTTGTACAGTACAGTACGACCAAATACATCAGTGTGTGAAGACCTTAATCGTTAATAAACCCACCACTGATCAAATTGCACTAACATTATGCTTTCAAAGCATAAGTTTACATTCACCTCACCTCACATGGATTTAAAATGAAATTTAAAGAGCATACGACAGGAGAAAAAAAGTCTTAAATGGCATTATTATGTGAATTAGAATCATATTTTGAGACGATTCGACTATATACAACAATTTAGCAAAGCGCAGATGACGAGAAATTAGTCTTTTAATCTGCCGGTTAGCCACGCCTACCATTATAGGGCTTTAGCGTCCCCAACAGGTGGATGACGTCAGCGGTAGACTGGGCTCATCGGTTTTACTATTCAGCCCATTGAGGGGGAATTATTCAGAACGGGGAAAACGCGACGAAGAGAGACGCAAAATGTCATTGTTTCAGTCTCTCTACTCCAATATTTTTAAAGGATATTCTTTTATCCAAGTATTTTTCCCCAATAGCTATATAAATGGCTTTAGAATGACCAGTCAGCCCGTTGAGGGGGAACTATTCACAACGAGGAAAACGCGACGAAGAGAGCTGCAAAATGTCATTGTTTCTGTCTCTTTACTTCAGTATTTTTACAGGATATTCTTTTTATCCAGGTATTTTCCCCAATTGCTAAATAAATGGCATGGTCATGACAAATAACAGTCTTGTGCTAAATGGAATATGAAAAAATAAAAATGCATTTATTCAGGACGACATGGCAAAATTACTCCATAATGGTCAAAACTGTCGACTTCACCTTTACTGTCGCACCTCCCGAACGATATTTTATGACACCTAAATCGGACATACTGTATGTCATTTCTCTTCCCCGGCTTCAGAGAATGTAAACAAACCAAAAGGCGTGACAGCTAGCCGACATGCTAACCAGAACCGAGTGATGTTTCAAAGTCTTCGAAGCGGAAAATCACACATAGCTCGCCTGAATTATTTGACATGACAACTGGGTTGTCGATTGTCTTCGCGGATCGCCCAGCGGAGAGCAATTTACAGTTCGTTCCCCGGAGGAGGGTGGCTGCAGTTGTTGTGCAGCTAACGTGCTGCTAATGTGCATGAGGAGGGCTTTTTACATGCCTATCAATGATCAAAAGTAGTCTTTTATTTAAAGAAAGTTTGTAGTGTTTACTTTGTAATCGCTGTATTCGTATTTGACATAATACAAAACAAGATGTTTACTCACTTCCTCGTAAGTCCAATGGTTCCACAGTAAATATCCATGGTGAATGGGAACCTTTTGAAACTCCAAAAAGGCGCATACGCCTCTCCCTCATACAGAATGATTTTTCTGCAGCCGTTTGGCTGGCGTGATGTGAAAAATGAACGTATTAATCCGCAAAATCAGCTGAACCCTTCGTCCTCATACACAGCAGTACGCTGTATAGTGAAGAGGACGTCTTCTACCGTACACGTCACAGTGCCCTCCTCCTCAATGCAAGACCGAAGCCGGAAGTCACTCATTTTCATGGCGCGGGATTCAAAAAACTAAATAAATATAGCGATCGCTTCCACACACATCCAAGCGGTCCATATCATTCAGGAGCATAAAATACCGCGTGTATTATGAAATAAACATGCTTTTTCGTGTCACATGCACTTTAAACGATCACATAACAACAGATTAAATGGGATAACTAGCAAGTAATGAAATTAGGAAATGAAGCATTAAGAATTAAGAAAGCAACTAGAACAGTAACTAAAGAAACAATTATCACAGAACATGAATTTTGAATGTTACATTTTACATATATTTTGCTTAACAGCCAATCGGGTCAAAGCTTCATGGTATTTTACATATAATTTGCTTAACAGCCAATCGGGTCAAAGCTTCATGGTAGGTAATTTGCTGTATGGCACTATCAAGTGGTTTTGAAGCCAAAGAAGTCACCAGTGTTGATAATTCTATGGCAATTTGTTTAAGGTAATGATACGAATGGCCTTGTGCTACTATGAATAAAACACAACAAGTGCTATATGGGTAATTTACTATTCATTTTTATTTAGAGATAATAACTTTCCCAAAATTTTGGGCTTTAAACAATTTCTTTTTGTGTGGGTGTGTGTGGGGGGTATTCCCCTAGCGAAGATTATATTTAAATAATATTGTTGACATAAATGCACTTGTTTTATCTATGTGGAAAATAAGGAGGAGAAGTGATGGGGGAACACTGTCATAGTATGTTGTATGTTTTTTTTTCCCATCAAATGATTAAAAAATACATTAAATGTTGCATGTCGCTATCGTGATACAAAATAGCTGATATCTTGATAGAGGATTTTTCCCATATTGCACACCATCAAAATGTGAATCAGGATATGGCTAATGCACAGTATTATTATCATTTTAGTTTTGATCATGACCCACTTTTACTTGGACAAACCCAATAATTTCACTAGTCGCCTATTACAGGTTGTTACATACCGTCATGAATCCATGCTGGAGGTCAGTGGGGTCAAGCAATGCCCGGGCCTGCCTGGCCTTGTCTAACAGTGGGTGCATGACCTGGTTCCAGAGTGACGTGTGCAGACGTACAATCTCCTGGATGTTGCTGAAGAGACGTGTGGGTTCCACTTCGGTCAGCAGGCCGCTCTCTTGCAGGTTGAGTAGGCCGCACAGGAAGAGCTGCAAGGAAATCAATGAAATGAACACAGTTGACTAAAATGGAATTCCTTTGCACTTCAAAAGGTAATTTTATCAGCCAATACACACTTTTTTGCTTGATTAGACAGATGATTAATCCTTCAAGGAAGAGCACAAAAGCTACTTTAACTTTAAAGACTTCCAACAAATGGTCTCAATCACTCTGTGACCTTTGTGTGTGACAATGTACACCGGCTCTGTTCTGTTGGACTTACGTCAGTGATGACTCGTAGTTTTTTAATGTAGGTGGCTTCAGTGTGTAACAGCTCCCATATAGCTTCCTGTTGGTGGAACTGTCTCCTTGTCAAAGTCTAAAAACACACACATGCACAAACGTGAGTCAAACATGTCTGAGGATAAGAAAAACGCACGTAGAGGAATAACCACGTAGATTTACAATATGTTATGTAATCACCGCACAGACAATATCAAAGCAATAAATGCTCTGTGTCTGGCAGTCATGATTACTCATGAACTTTTGCTTGCAATTAACAGTGATGCAATACATGTTTTACGCCTTCTTCTGGGAAATTGGAGGAAGTAAATGATGGTTAAAAAAAACTATTAATTGAAACGTTTACTTTTCGGGTACATTGCACTGTATAGTTGTGAAGAGACTTATAGATGTTTGCACATCTACTGTAAAAACATGATGCTAATGAAGGAGGAAGAAAGTTTGTCAATAAATCACTACCCAAAAGGTAAGGGTTTCTTTTTCATGTTTAACAGTCAGGCAAGGTAGTTTTTAATTTTTAAAGGATTTTTATTACGATACCAGAAGCACAATAGCATTGTAGATGCCACATTAACCTCTCATCTAGAGGTGATACGTTTGAATCTTACCCCGGTAACACACCAGGCACATCTACGGCGCGTCAGCGATGCCAGTGCGTCAATGCACCACTGACCCTTGCCCCCAATTTCGATAGGACGCGTTTTACGAGCAGAGCAATTGTGGAGCAGCTCGATTGGTTCACGCGAGGATTGCAAGATCGTGCGAGAGTAGTAGGTATTTAAAGATAATAATACAACAACAATTTGCATTTCAGACCCCGCGTATTGTTCAGCTTTCTTTCTGAAAGAAAGAAGAAAAACAGAAGTCCTGTGCTCAAGAGAAAACGATCGCAATGACAAAGATTTTAACATGTATTTTAAAGATGGAATGACTCAATGAATCATTTTTTTCCTTATGAACGGTTTTCAAAAGCTTTATTGATGGATATTGTCAAGTTAAAGCGCCACGCGGAAATAAATTTAATTGCATATTATTATGAAAATCGACCGGATCCACTGCATTTTTACACGAGTTACTTCCGGGCTGCCCGATCCTACCTAGTAGTAATGACGCAGGAGGGTCGCGTCTCGCGTCAAATAACAAACAATGCCGTTCTTTGCAAGTGAGGTGCGTTGAACTGTTTCTAGCACTCGTCTAAAACGCGGCCACACTGCGACTGGCATGCACTGGCTGATTTGACTCTAACGGCCGCGTTTCACTGATTGACGCTGCGGCATCGCTGACGCGTTGTAGATGTGCCTGTTGTGTTACCGGGGTTAGCGTCCAAATGAAAAGGAGTTGCAAGTGGTGACGAGGAACTACTGGTACACGATAATTATTGGTCCGATAATAAGAATTATGACGTCATCCCGATAAATCCAGTAACATTATTAATAGGACCGATAATATGTATTGTGCTGGCTTTACAGTTTACAGTGACTTTACACATTAGTATAAGAAAGCAGTTGACCATTTGCAGGACATTGCTCCCACCTGCTGGTCAGAATAATTCGTTGCATCTATTTTTTGTCACAGTAGTTTTGTTCACATTACAAGCTCATTCACATACACGTTGCGGTGTCTAGCGGTGTCGCATTGATAATCGTGAATGCTTTCTGTTACGTTTCCGCCTCGGAAATTAGTCTGTAAGTATTTTACGTGTACTATAACATATGGATGTGCACCATATGTTTACTTCTGTGGTGAAGGGTCAAATGTACAGAACTTAAGTTGTTGTGTTATAGAGACCAGCCAATGCTTTAGTAGCCCAAGGTAGTGTGCTATGCTATACATATAATAGTTGTGTATATAAGTGTATTGTGCAGTTTGTTGTATATTGAGTATTGAATACCGGTATATGTATTTTTCTGTTGTACTTTCACATTATTAAGATGAGTGACCTCCCGTCAAAGCAAGAAAAGAGCAAGCCTTGTGGTTTATGGAAGTGCATTCATTTTTAGCTGGTTGTCGGGCAGTGCAGAAGTGAAACGCACTGTTTTGTTCATGTCATTATGAAAAATCTGGTGAGATCAAAGGCAAATCTATGTTGAATCCACCGCTAGTTTTTTTTTTTTTTTTTTTTTTTTTTTTTTGAAACCTCCAGGTGTTCAAAAACTCAGGTTATACATTTAAAAAAATATATATTTATTATCGGTTATCGATATCGGCTTTGAGGAGCAGGAAGTTATCAATATCGGTATCGGTTTCAAAAAAATGGATATCGTGCACCTCTACGAGGAACCCAGACTTATTTATAGGCACAGTAAGTTCCAAATTAACCCTGACCGATACCGTGGTCACTATAGTGGACAGCTTATCAAAAATCCTTTAACACTTTACTATTGTTTTGCAATGTAAAAAAATTATATTAGCATTTAATATGTATATATTTATAAAAGTATTAATCATTATTGTATTTTATTTTTTTATACAATGTTGATAAAACTACATTAATGAATAAAATACAAAGAACTTTAAAGTTTTTATTATTACTATTAAAAAAAAATATATATATAATTCGTTGCATGCCATTGATGGTGCTAGGCGTCCAAATCATTTCAACTGAAAAGACTGACTGTAAATGCTCATGTTTCAGTGCAATTGACAAATCACGAAAACAAATGGGTAGTGATTAAAACATCACCTTCTTTGCAGAGTTAATTAATAAAGGTCAACCGCAGATTTGTTTGGGTTACCTCAGCATTGTCCAGCAACATCTGCCAGCTGTCCTCCAGTACCAGGTCGGGCTCCTGCTCATCCTCCTCCTCCCAGGAGTCCTGGTGGAAGGAGAGCTGACGAGGAATCTTGGGCAGCCCGAACGACGTATATGAGTGCAGCTTGCTCTGGAGCTGCTCCAGTCGGTCCACTTCCTGTTGGGCACACAGTTCTCAACTGTTAAGATGGAAACTGAAGACACCAAATCCCTTCATTTGATAATGGAAAAACAGTTGTGTGCAGGGGAGAATATTTTAACACAATGCTGTAAGGGAGGAATGTTACGTGGGAGGAGGAGGAGGAAAAGGGGCATATATTCACATTTGGTCAAAAGGAGCAAATTTAAAGGTGCGAAAGGTCAAGGTCCCACTGAATGATCTCAGACCCATTGAGGTTAAAGTGGCTGACGTGGTGAATAAAAACGAGCTCACCAATGACAAGTGACTGACAGATGTATGTCTCTATGTGACATCGGTTACTGTGTGCGATGTGAACTAAAAGGGAGTAACACAATGTTTATACGTGGTCTTTGTTGAAGTTGAATAAAGGTTCACGATTATTCACTAGGGTTAGAGGGAAACTCGGCAGAGGTATGATAATAACAAAAAAATATAAAACCAATTTGAAAAAAACCCCAAATGCAATTACTGCACAAGTGCACCAGGCAACTAAGCGGTGTGAACTAAATGATGGACCATTCTTGTACCTTATGTGGGTCCCATACAGTGATAAATATTCATAGACTGTTATTCAAATGTGTTATAAAACAGAATTATGGCTTATCTTGTCTTACGAAATTTGGTTTTAGTCAAGGCACATTTATATAATCCTCAAGCACCCAAGCCCCAAAGAGCTTCACAGACCCATATTTGACAAAAATGATGACATACCTTGATCCAAACCCCAGAAAAAAATAGTCAATTGTTTTCTGGAAATGCCACTTTAATGTTAAAATGGGTGTAATCTCACAGGACTGCTCCGTCCCCTAGGTGTTGGCCCCCTGTGGCCTGGTAACCTTCAGTTATTTGTTTGTGCCTTTTTTGCTAGTATGTTTTTGTGATTTGTTTTGGATTCCAGTTCATTTCTGTGGTTAGACCACTATCTTGCGGCATATTTCCGTTTCTTTCATGTTTGTTAGTTTTTTGTCCCTGTGTTGTAGTGTATTTTGTAATATTAAGCTGTCTTTACACATTTGATTAGGTAGGTTCTAGAGACACGTTTAAAAAAAAAATTATTTCAAATGCCAGCCCAGTAAATGTAGACTTTTCAGGACGACGCGCCATATACAGTGGTTTGTAAAAGTATCTGAACTTTTTGGAATTTCTCACATTTCTGCAAAAAAAACACCATCAAATGTGATCTGATCTTTGTCAAAATCACAGATGAAAAAACAGTGTCTGCTTTAATTAAAACCACCCAAACATTTATAGGTTTTCATATTTCAATAAGGATAGCAAGCAAACAATGACAGAAGGGGGAAAAATAAGTAAGTGAACCATCACATTTATTATTTTGTTGCCCCCCCTTTGGCAGCAATAACTTCAACCAGACCCCTCCTGTAGCTGCTGATCAGTCTGGCACATCAATCAGGACTAATCTTGGCCCGTTGTCCTCTACAAAACGGCTTTAGTTCAGTCAGATTCCTGAAATGTCTGGCATGAATCGCTGTCTTTAGGTCATGCCACAGCATCTCAATGGGGTTCAAGTCTGAACCACTCAACGTGTATTCTTTCCTTCCGAAACCATTTTGAAGTTGATTTAGTTCTATGTTTGGGATCATTGTCTTGTTGCAGCATCCATCCTCGTTTTAGCTTCAACTGTCTGACAGATGGCCTCAGGTTTTTCTGGAAAACATCCTGATAAACTTTTGAATTAATTCTTTCATTAATGACTGCAAGTTGTCCAGGCCCTGAAACAACAAACAGCCCCAAATCATGATGCTCCCTCCACCATGCTTCAAGGTGGGGATGAGGTGTTGATGTTGGTGAGCTGTTCCATTTTTCCTCCACACATGACGTTGTGAGTTACTCCCAAACTATTCAACTTTGGTTTCATCAGTTCACAAAATATTTTGCCAAAACTGGTGTGCGGCGTCCGAAGTGCCTTTTTGCGAACATTAAACGAGTAACATTGTTTTTTTAGACAGCAGTGGCTTCCTCCGTGGAGTCGTCCCATGAGCACCATTCTTGGCCATAATTTTACATATAGTTGATGTGTGCACAGAGATATTAGACTGTGCCAGTAATTTCTGCAAGTCTTTAGCACACACTCTAGGGTTCCTTTTTTTACCTCTGAGTATTTTGCGCTGAACTCTTGGCGTTATCTTAAGTGTATGGCCACTCCTTGGGAGAAAAGCAACAGTGCCAAACTCTCTCCATTTGTAGACAACTTCTCTGACTGTCGATTGATGGACATCCAGACTTTCAGAGATGGTTTTGTACCTATCCCAGCTTTACACAAATCAACAATCCTTGATCGTGGGTCTTCAGACAGCTCTTTTGACTGAGGCATGATGCACATCAGACACTGCTTCTCATCAAGACAATTCTTACCAGGTGTGTGTTTTATAGTGGGCAGGGCAGCTTTAAGCCACTCATCACTGATTGGGCACACACCTGACCTAAATTGTTTGGTAAATATTGTTTTCAATTGCTCTTTAAGTGTCCTTTGGCAGAGGGTTCACTTGCTTATTTTTCCCCCTTTTGTCATTGTTTGCATGCTATCCTCAATAAAATATGAAAACTAGGGTTGTTCAAGATCATGTTTTTTTGCTCCCGATCCGATTCCGATCGTTTTAGTTTGAGTATCTGCCGATCCTGATATTTCCTGATCCGATTGCTTTTTTTTTGTGCTCCCGATTCAATTCCAATCATTCCCGATAATTTTTCCCGATCATATACATTTTGGCAATGCATTAAGAAAAAAATCAATAAAACTCGGATGAATATATACATTCAACATACAATACATAAGTACTGTATTTGTTTATTATGACAATAAATCCTCAAGATGGCATTTACATTATTAACATTCTTTCTGTGAGAGGGATCCACGGATAGAAAGGCTTGTAATTCTTAAAGGATAAATGTGACTTTGTATATTGTGACTAATTATTGCCATCTAGTGTATTTGTTGAGCTTTCAGGAAATGATACTGTAGCCATTTAACTGTTCTGCCCAAATGCATGATGGGAAGTGCAACCATGAATGTGCATAGTGGCACCAATTGATATATCTTCTCTGCGTTGGGAAATAACGTAGGGTGTTAAGAAAAAGATGAACTACTACCTACTGCCAAAATCCGCTGTACTCATTTCACGCTGCCTTTTAGCTCTATAAATAGGTAAAACGGCGCCATTATAGATTGAACGCGACAATGCGTAGGTAGGTCGTGCAGCGCATGCGTTAATTGCGTTAAATATTTTAACGTGATTAATTTAAAAAAAAAAAAATAATTACCGCCGTTAGCGCGATACATTTGATAGCCCTACTTTAAGCCAAAACTAAAGACTCTGGATGAGTGTAAGACATTTTGTCTGTAACGTTAAATACAATTAGAAAACGATTTAATTAAAAAAGATATACATATTAAAAAAAGGCATGTCCAATATTTTTTTGCTGATTCCGATACTTTGAAAATGACGAGATCTGACCCGATCGATCGGCATCATCTTTAATGAAAACCTTTAACTGTTTGGGGGTTTTTTAGTTAAAGAAGACACTTTTTACAACTGTGTGATTTAGACAAAGATCAGATCCCATCTGATGGAGATTTTATGCAGAAATGTGAGGAATTCCAAAAGGTTCAGATACTTTTTCATACCACTCTAATAAAATGAAAGATCTCTGAATACGAGTTAAAGCACTTTTGGTTTTGTTTTTTTAAATCCTTTTTCAGGAAGTGATACGATTCCATGAAATTGGTAACTTTGACAAGAGTGCCGATTTGTCAAACATTATCTTGGTGTCTAGTCAAGCTTATAGTACTTGACAACAGCTTCAACAGTCATGACTCAAAAATATTCCTTTCTGTTTGTGCAATTACATTCTCATAAAATAACCACTTTTTCACTGAATTCAACTCTAGTCCAGTAGCATGAAATGTGATGATCTGAACAATGATGAGGATAATCATTCTCACTGAGAAAGAAAGGAACTGTTCTAATCACATGTTGTGACATGACCACTTTGTTGCAATGATCTAGTGAAAGGAATGTATACAATAATTGATATTCATTGCAATGATCAATTAGGCAAAGAGCTGCACGTTCAGGACTAGAATGGAACATTATGTTCTTGCATGCCTTAATTGTCGTGTTTTTATTATTATTTTTTTTTTTTTAGTTTGTCAAGACACTCATGTTTAGGATTGTTTTATTTGGCAGAGGTCCGTGATTTACTGTGTCTTGTAAGTAGAATCCTTGGACAATTTTAATAACTCGTTAAATTCCTGGGCCACTAACAAGGTAATGGTGACATGGATTTTAGAAAATTCATCAGTAAGCTATCAAACAAATAAAACACAATCAACATATGCCTCCTGGTAATATGACAAACCAAAACAATAGTATAGTAAAAACTAACAATTTTTCATAAGTTCAGGTCAGAAAGGCTGTATTTTTTTCTTTTTTAAACGGATCAACACAATGTATTAAAAAATGGGATCGAAAAAATGATCAGTGCAAGCAGAAGCAGTGTGAAAGATTTCCTTCGACAACTCATTTCCAGAAGTGCTGGCAGGAAAATATCTGAGCCAAAATTTGGAGGGAAATGATCTCACCGCCCGTACCTCTGACCTCGTCCCATTGTTGCTTTACTACCGTTTTGTTGTAATGCGCTCTCTTCAGTACGCTATCAAGTCACTAATGTACAATAAAGCAAGTCATCACATTGTTACCTTGTTCGACGCTATTATCCGGAGGAAGGAAAAAAAAAAAAGCCGTGTCAGACTTACCTTGCCGAAGGATGCCGTCGCAGCATTGGAACTGAAGAGGCCACTGAAGCGGCCGGCAGCTCGGTTTTTCCAGCTGTCAGGACCGGAGCCCACGCTGGGAAGCGAGCCACCCAACTGCCCAAGCGTATCCGGTGTGGGAATGTTCGTCTCCCCTAAAAACTCTGTCATGTTCTTCCTCCGCCGAGATTGACCCTGCAAGAATGGAGTAGATGAAAGTTAGGAGAAACTCGACAAAAAAAACGCATGACTAAATCCCGATGAAAACACATGTTGTTTTCGTCAACGATGACGATAATGTAAATATTTCGTCAACAAATACTTTTTTCATGACGTTGACGAGAACGTAACAAGCTCAAAACGTGCTTTGGGAAACGAAAACATAAGACGAATGCTAGTTTTGTCTGGAGAGATGAGAATGAGATGAAAATGCGCAATAATTTCCCTCACGTTCACAATGTGTGACATTAAATGTAGCGTTAGCCAGCATCGTTGCATTCTCTGGCTGTCTCTCCTGATGTGCTGCACCCCCCCCCTCCCTTCCAGACTTACCATTGTTTCATCTCCAGTGTCCATGCAGGCTTCTTGGCCAGAGAGGATATGTAATGTACCGTATTGGCCCGAATATAAGATGTGTTTTTTGCATTGAAATAAGACTGAATAAGTGGGGGTCGTCTTATAGTTGCGGTGTAGACGTTATACCCATTCAAAACGCTAGATGGCGCCAGATATCATTGAAGCGATGTTCTGTCATGACAGATCTCAGCTACTGTGAAGTTTAACCAGTTTGCATTACTTTATTGCAATGTTTTTCCTTATTCAGATTTGTTTCAAGACTACAGTTAGTTAGACTTCACTTTGATGGTTAAAGCAGTTATTGCAATTTTGTTGTTTTATCACAATAGATTGGTTTATTTACATTTCAAAAACCAGAAGCCATTCATTTACGAATGTGATTGCACTTTAGATTACATATTTAAATGTTCAGATATAAAGATTTGAATGAGGCCAAATAACATGCTTTTTCTCTCAAATATATCGTTATAATCATTTGTTTCAGATGTACTGTAGTTACTTGCTGTATAAAATTTAATTTGGTGTTCATAAAGTCTTTTTTCAAACTTGAGTCTTGAAAATGAGGGGGTCGTCTTATAATCAGGGCCGTCTTATATTCGGGCCAATACGGTACTTTACCCTTTAAAGGTCTGTGCTGAGTGATCATCACACACTAAATGTAACTCGTAGCGTTAGCATAGCATTCACAAGCGCGTAAGCATTAACGGCAAGCATTCTCTTAAACTCTCGGACAATTTTTTTTACATATGGTTCGTGGTGTCTAGGTGAGTATAATTAATTGAAAATGATGTACTGTTTTCCTGCTGAGTGTATATAATCACCAAGTTGACATTGTCCTTGTCGACGCTACAATAGTGTATGTGCTCATCTGTCAATGTTCACTTGAAATAGATGGAAACTTATTTATTTTTGGATAATTTAAAAAAAAATTTAAAGACAAAAACGTTTGTAGTAAACATTGACTAAAACTAGACAAATTTAGTCTTGAGTTTTCGCCAAGAAAAACTAGACACCTTTTGAGATGACTAAAATATGACTGAGACTAAAAGGGATTAACGTCCAAAAGACGAACATTAAAAGGGCTGCCATAAACAACACTGAACCACACGCGTCTGAATTGTTATAAAATGTGTTTATCTGATCGTAAGAAAAACATTACATGATAGCTACATGAAAATGAAAGAATTAGCCTCATCTCCAGGGAAAACAAACTTTCCAGATGGATGAATGGAAAGAAGAAACTACACAAAGGGGGGACACAAACAGGAAGTTGTCAGGGGAATTTAGCGTTAAAGATGACATCAGCAAGATCATTAACGTATTCAGACACAAACAGGAGCGGGAAGGACACCCACTTCCTCGCGGAGAATGCTCATTACATCACAGAAAAGTTGCTCCATTCCAAGACTGACCATACTCCCCCACCATTGTTACCCTGTCAACATGCCCTGCCGTGCACCGTTCACTTTACGAGCACCAACAGAACAAACAAACAGGGGCTGCCGCTGTATCTGAGGAAGCACTTGTTTTTACCGCTGCACTGTCAGTGATGAGGAATCTCCCGGTGGGGGGTCGCCGAGAGAATCCCCCCCACTAACAACTTCAATTGTCGTTCCAAGGACTTCACATTCCAGAACATTGACACCAGCAAAGAAACAACGACAATACCAAACGAATTCCTTTGCATACGCAAACAAACACCAATGAGGTGTTTGCGCTCAAAGCTGATTGGCTGAAAGGTTATAGTCAGGCTCTGGAGAGTTTTCAAGTCCTTGACCAATACCCTTGGAGGCTATCAATTACACAAAACACGTGTACATGGAGAATGATAGGAATAATGTAGCTTTGAGCATTGTTTACCAGTGAAGCATTGAAACCATGAAAACATTAAAAAAAAAAAAATGTTTCAATCAGAAACCTAAAAAGTCATTAAAGTTCGCTTAAGTAGTTCATAGAACAAAAACTTGAGAGTGATTGTCTGTTTCATGTCTAAAAACCTAAATCAAAATACAGTGACATCTCGTGCAACGTAAGTGACTTGATGATAGCCTATTTTGGAAACTCACAGCGTCATTTTTTTCGCTGATAAATTAATTTCCATATAGTTCATGTGATGGTAAAAACAGCACCATATGTTGAACTGCCTGAAAGAAACTAGAAATAAAAGAAACCTTATTTAGAGAAAAAGTTTGATTTTTCGCTTCAAGAGGCAAACTAGCCATACTGACCGCGGCTACGAAGTATTAGGAAGAAATAAATCTGTCGAGACTAAAAGAGAAAGACTGGACATCAGTACAAAATGTGTAAAACTTCACCCCACTTCACTTCTAACTTCCTCCACTTTGTTTGTAGGAAAAGCAAAGAAACTGTAGAACAAAGTGAGGATGAGAAACACTCATCATTCTCATTTCTGAGAATTAAGTGCCGACAAGCATGGTATGTCCAAAATGCAAGTTAATTAAAAACATTGAGACTTCCTGTCTTGATGTTATAAAAATCCAAAATCAAGAACAAAGACTTGAGATTATCAACAAAATTCCAATAATTCTGTCATAAACTGCAGCAATTCATAAAGGAATATTTATTATTTGAATCACTCAATTGTTGCTTTACTCTCCTGTTCGTCAAACTACTACAATCTACTGTTTTTCCCATCAGGTTCAGTGTTTACACTAAATTTTGAGTTAATGGTGCCAACAAAGCGCTTTTCTATTCAAACAAACAACATTCAGGAAGTTGTGATTAGCTTCCTTCTTTACTCACCATTGAAGCCAGAGGCATGTCAAAGGTAACAAAAACCATAATGATCCCTTCAATGGACTCAAGGGTTGCAGTCCATTTGGGAACCAGCTTCCGTTCTCATTCAGTTTTCTCGTTCAAACACTGTCCTGCATCCAGACAATTTGTCTATCTGAAGGGTTTAACGTCCAGCACTCGGTTGGAGTGACCACAGGGTAATGCCGTTTCCTAAGTTGTGTTTATTTCCTTAAAAGGGGGATTGCCATACGAAGTTCCGAAGATCTTTGCTGCTTGCATATCACGCAGATACTGGCTTGATTTCATAGCGACCAGAAGGATCCTGCCTCATTGTGTTGGTCAGGAAAGAGGAGGGAAGGCAGTAGACCCATGCCCACCCTCACCTCCACCCTAAACAAGAGGGTGATTTGAATAGGTGCAGGCAGACCTTCAAAGTAATAGCTTCTACTGCTATGGTACGAATAAAGATTTTTTGAACAGGGCTGGGAAATATTAATGTTTTAATGATTTTCTTCTATTTGTTTCAATATATGAACTATTCAGATGTGACCACCCCTTAACTTTCATGTGTTCAGACAAGCTTCCAGTATAACCAGGCTCTTACAGTGTGAACTTGCCCTACACAACAACAATACCTCCATTTACCAGTAGGAAAGTCAGAGGGACCTTCCAGGTTAATGATATCAAACCTTGCTCTCAGCCTTATCTTATCATGGCCATTTGTGGCAGTAACCTTGCCCGAGAAACAGGAAAATCTTTACATGGGAGAGGACTGTATGGTAACAAGCATTGGAAGAGTCTCCCCTCCCACCCTAGTGACTGATAACAATCCTCCTTGATCAGGCAGGTTTGATTAACGATGGGAAAACACTGCTAACTTCCTGAAATCTTCAAACCAAACACTAGCCTTTTCAAAACTAATGTGCACAACCAGGAAATGGACAGGACGACAAACCCCTTTCCACGGAGGTGCATCACACTGAAGAGGAGGGACACATTGTCTGGATGATAATAATTTAAAAAGAAGTTACGTAAGTGAACTACATTGATTGTCTTCCTCTTCTAACTAAAATGACACCTACGGGCCACAATAAGTCCACAATGAATTAATGTAACTACTCAGCCCTCAGCACTTTCATCAGCCCTGAAGACGGGAATTAAAAAAAAAACATTTTTTTTTTTTTTTTTTAAATCAGGCTCTCAGGATCAATGTGTATCCATCCGTAGAATATGCATACTGAACTTTTAACAGCAATTTTAACTTTGTGAATACTGTAATATATCATCCTTGAGACAAAAAAATAAAAGTCTGGCTCCAAGGCTCAATGCTAATACATGCCGAAAATATACCTACCAAAATTTCATTCTCCTCAGTCCACCAATAACAGCAATTTTAGTTAGCGTTAGGCCTGAACGATATTGGAAGAAAACTATTGCTGCGATTTTTTGGGGGTTTGCGATATATAGCGATATTATATTGCAATATTAAAAAAAGTATATATATATTTTTTTTTTTAAAGACATTTTTACTAGATGACTTGAATAGCTAATTGGAAAGACTTTGGATGACTCATCATGACCACAGTGTACAGTATTCCATAGTTTTTCGCGGTCAATAGGGACCAGTACCCGCCGCGGTAAGTGAAAAACCGCGAAGTAGTGCATACCCCCCCATTTTTTTGTGTGCGTGTGCGTGTGTCCTCAATGTATTTATTTAGATCTAGCACTGGAAAGAGATACATATAAGACATGTTTTTTCTCACCTTTTTCCCCAAAGCATGATTTTTTTAAAAAAGTATATATATCTATATTTTAATAAATGCTTTTTAAGCACTTCAAGTGTAAGAATTATGATCAGTTTTAAACATAACTGTCCCACCGAATCATTTTCAAACAAGAATAAAGTACTGTAGTAGAAAAATGCTTGGCTTTATTAAATGCTTCTATTTACCTAACATGGCTGTGACTCTTGGAGTGACATGTAGAAATTACAAACTCCTCATAATCATTTCTGGCGTTTATTTTATATGTCTCGAACGTCTCCACATCCCCACCCCACAGATACACACATTCATTCCAGCCCGCGCTTCCTTGCAGAAACTGTTTAACAAGTTAAACGATGATTGACAGATTGCTGCCCGTGTGATGTCGGCTTCTTTGGCCAGATCAAAGCCATCGTTAACTTTAATAAGCAAGTGCCGCAGTGACTGAGAGCTGGAAGAGGGGGTGAGGGAGGCTGTGCGAGCGAATAAAGCAGAACAAAGGTTTGTGGATTGGAATTCTTTTTTTAAAACTATCGCACGTCCTTGTGATGGGACTATCGCGAATGCGCACATCGCGATGCCGATGTTTAAACGATATATTGTTCAGGCTTAGTTAGCGCAATTCCCAAGAACAACAACAAGAAGAGTATGTAAATAAGTAGAGAGCGAGAACTTGAGACCTCCCTCTGGGCAGGCTAAAAAAACTGACTGACTGAAACTATAGACTATAGCTTCTAGATCGTAGTTTTTAGTGTGGCACACTTTTCCCCCTGCAGCTGCGGCAAAGGGGCCACCGTCATCCTCCCGGGACCCAGGGCGGTCCCCCGGACCATCAACCCTCAAGGAAGGGACGAAGGGACGCGCCCCGCAACCGCCCATCCGGACCCCCCAGCCCCCGCTGCAAGCCCCCAACCTACGTGGCACATCGTGGGACCCCCATGGCCCACTCGGCCGGGGGCAGGAAAGTTATTTTTAACACATGTACAAATATGAGTGTTTTTAATGCGTTTCGTTTTGGACATATAGAATGATAATTTTGGCACATTCTTTTTTAATCACCCTGTATTAGGGGTGTGACAAAATCTCAAAATGGTGATAGATCATTATACTTATCCCAAAACGTTATCGATATGCTCCTGCCATAAATCAACACATCTTTTTAAAAAGGGGTCACTGTTAAAAAAAAATTTTAAAAAGGAAGGAAGGAACCAAAAAGATGCTACCAAAATATTTTACTAAAATAGTGTCTCTGTTAACCCAATGGCTGACATTGACTGTGCTAGATGCCCAATCCGTTTAGATTGGGAGAAGTGAATGAATGTTCGTTCCAGAAACCAGAGCAATTTCCGGGCATTCTGGGTCACTTTCTGTTCATTTTAGGGCATTTACCAGTATCTTCCTGTTGAGTTTGAGTAACTGCCTATTCCTTTGAGGGGATTCCCAGGTCACCTCATTTGTTGGAACCCTAAATCCACAGAAATGACCCAGAAATGACCCAAAATCAACAGTAAGTGGCCAAAAAAAATCTATATATTGGAGGAAGATTTCCTGACCCATGTATCGATAATTGGTGCATCACCATATCGTGAGCCTTGTATTGCAAATCGTGTTGTATCGTGAGCCACCCATAGGTTCCCACCCCTATTTTGCTAGTGAGCACTTGAAAAACGAAATGCGCATTTTCTATATTAGTGCACAATACAGTTTACCTCACCTGATGTGATGTGTAGACTGCTTGAAAACCATTAATATCGGACTCTTCTAGAGGGCTGGATCAAAATCTGCCAAACTAGTCAATTTTCATCTGCATATAGTTGATTTATGACCTGGCTGATCTGAGATTGATCGGATTTTTTTTCCCAATCAGCCAGCTCTAGTCTTCAGTTGGTTTTATTGCTACAACCAACAATCATCAATAAAACCAAACAAATCCAACCTAACGTACATGACAAACACTGTCAAAGTTCAATCATTTTTTTCCCCAAGTTTACCTCAGAGTTTGTTAGCACTTTTTGTTACTGCAGAAAACATTGTTTTTTATTATTGAGCCTCAAGAGTCCAATGATTAGGCCTGTGTGAACAATCACGAGGTATCTTTAAAGCGCTATAAAAAATAAACTTTCACATAGAGCACTGCTGTCAGCATAACTCAAAAGTGAGGCATCAAACTTGTTTATATTTGGTGCCAATAGATCACAGAAAACCGGAGATAGGATCGTTTTAATCTGATGGAAGAAAATGTCTTAATGGGACGGGACATCTGAGAGCTTCACTAAATAAATACAAATTTTCGTTTATTATTTGGACCAATATGGTTCTATAATAGGTTATTGTGCTATAGTAACAATTCATATAAGACGTTGTGCTGAGAAAAAAAAAAGATTCCAAGCAAGATACCCAGGGTATGTTAAACATCTTTACATGCTATGAAGAGACAAATTAAGTTGTTTTTTAAACGGCCAAAAAGGGTTAAATTATACAGAACAGATATTCATTTTACTCTAGTATATCTCTTAAATATTGTATTAAAATAGTTTGCTGAAAATTATTGGTTTTCTATGGGCTTATATCACTCAGATACACAACTAATTAATTTAGGTTTCAGTCAATTAAAAATAAAATCTCACTTTTCACATACTGTACAACAAAAAACCTAAAGGGTGATGGTTATCGGGCCTGCCAGCTTTACCAATGAGGTGTCCCTTATTTAGTGTTGGCAACCCTAATGTTAATGCGAGTTGACAAATAGGAAAAATGCCATTTATGTGACTTGAGCATTTCTAGAGATAGTTTTGTTAAATGAGACTTAAAGGGAAAAGTTTTTTCAAAACGCTAATTTTATTGATCCAGTGTCACTCATTGAATAGTAAAGAAACATTACTCAAATTCCCTATTCGAATGTACCAAATATTTAAATCAGGACTTGGGGGAAAAAAAAAAAAAAAAAAAAAAAAAAAAAAAAAACGAGATCAGCAGCAACTGACAGACACCTGAGATGTGACATTGCCAATTATTTGCATGACAGTCATTTTTGAACATTTGTGTGAACAGTTTTTGACAACATCACCTGAAGGTCAAATTTCTCAAAAAAGGTAACACGTCTAACATGAATCCTAACGACAAGTTAGCAAGGCTCAGTACTTCCCACCTGACAGTCAGTTGCTTGGTTATCTTGCTGTGGTGACTCTGGGATCTCTTGAAGAAGGTCCCAGCTGTGCCATGACGACAGGCGGCTAAAGCGCATTCTTTGCTCACAAACACACACAAAAATACTATTCCCTCAGAGATACAGTGCTAACAATGATAGTAGTATAGTTCCAAACTGAGACTGTCGCTGGTAGCCTGCCCTAATGCGACCTGATCCTGCAGGTACGCAGTGCTACAGGCCAAAGGTCACACACGCAAACAGTCATGTGGCGTCAGGAGATCCTTTTTGTGCTACGACGTACACACAAAACACCACTAAACACACCTCTACTGCTCCACCCACGTATACTGACACTTTGCAGGATCATTTCAGCTAGTAGAGAGGTTAAAGTCCTTTTAAGGGCAACTATACTATTTTTTTTTGTCTGGGACTGGTTGCAAAAAAAAAAAAATCTCCATCTGAAAGATGCATCCGTTTTTTTTTTTTTTTAAAGGAATTGAATATTCCTTTTCAAACAAAAACACAGTTAATACAGTATTACGATCTCTTAACTCATCAAATTCAAATCATGACTACATTACATACAATATCACTGTCAGAATCTAATGTTTCCAATATTTATGCGTAACGTAAATCAAAATGAGCGTGACATGGTTGCACTTTGACATTTAAGCGGTTTGAAAGTAATTGCATTTCCGAGTGAAACATCCCTGCAAACGTGCAGATTTTATTTTAGGTGACAATGTGGGCATATATAGTGAGCCAAAACTGCGTCACTGTAACCTGTCACTCTATTTACATCTCACTGGAGAGTGTAGTCAGATCAAAAGCAGCAATGAAGACACATTTGGCCGCAACTCAGTCATCGAGTGAAATGCAACAGCCCCCCCCCCCCCCACCTCTGCGCTGGCCAACAAGCAACTGAAACTTCCCATTGTAAACCATCAGACAGCTCTGATATTCGCTGTCGAGTGCTATAGAAACATAGGAAAGTTGATTCAAGAGTCAACTGCACTGTTTGTAAAGGAGGAAGTCACTTAAGACAATAGCTTTACATAAAAAAGAAAGAAAAAAATGAATACAATAAGAGTGCGCTTGAATATGTTTTTTAGTTTGACTAATGTATCCTTTACATGGGGATGAGGGTGTATTTCCACAGTGTAGAATTCATTATGCAAAAACTGGAACCACCTCGATTGTCAAAAAACCTATAGTGGTCTTTAACGAGAATCAGAAACTGTGCCCACAAAATATTTATTCTTGGAAGGCCTTTTGTTCACTTGATCTTTAGCCTTATGACCAGGGGTGAAAGTGGCTAGAATTTCTTGCCGGAACTCTCCGACGTGAAGGTCGCCACGGAGCCAGAAATTTTATTTATTTAATTATTTTCATTATTATTATTTATTTATTTATTTATTTATTTTTCCATTTTTTGGGGGGAGGTCAAACCTCTTAAACTACTGAAATGCAAAGAAAACTGTTTTAGCATAGTTACTTCTATAAACCATACAAAAAATGATTTTCATTCAAAATTGTATTTCTTCAATGATTTGCAAAATAAAAAGTTAACAAAAACAGCAATAACTCCAACCTCCATCTCCTAATTTTTATTATCCCTCATTTCCGCACATACTAAATGCCAAATCTCAATTTTAACTACTTAAGAACATAGGATATACGTATATTCAAATTGAAAATGTAAACTTTTTTTTTTTTAAGTAATAAAGATATAAGTAACATACATTCAGAAAAAAAGTACTAATGACTTATATTATGCAAGGTGAAATGGAATATATTTTGAAGATCGCGCAAACATTGACTTTTTTAAATCATAAGGAAATGAATAAGTTGCCTAACATAAATGAACAAATATAAGTCCAAAGTGCACATTGACAGCTAAGATGTTCTGAACCTCCCCATCAGAGTAAATAAAACTAAATATGATAAATAAGCCTCCTCAACTCTTTCGTCGCTCTTAAAGATTTGATCTATTTTATGTTGTATTGCCCCTTTTTTTTTTTTTTTTGCTGTTCCAGAAAACATGCACATTTGAACCAATCACAGCTAACCATCTCTGTTGATCACATGTCAGTATGTCAGCCAATTGAATGGATAAATTGAGTCCAGGCGTTTTGCTTTGCTGCGTGCATTCGCATATTGACGTGACTCATCATCATCAAACTCAGATAACTCCAGCAGCTGGGGAAACCTCCATGCCGTCCATGGAATAAAATCAATAATAAATATTGGTGGATACTGATTACGCTACACAAGCACTTTATTATGCTTGTTGTTAACACTTGTGTATGTAAATCTGATGTTGGTAGATTGTTTTCTTCTTGGAGATGAAATGCATGTGTGGCAGCTTAGCTTTTTTTTTTTTTTTTTTTTAACATAGCGTTTCGACAGTTGCTGTCATATTTTCGGAAACAAAGCACCATGTACCGGACGATCATTCTGGCCCTGAATCTTATAACGGAACTGCGTTCCTGACCGTTCAGGCCCACTTTCACCCCTGCTTATGACAAGAGGTATTGTATAAACTTGGTGGAGCATGACAGAATGTTAATGTCGTAGCCTCTTATATTTTATAACAGGAACAAACTAGTAAAAGAATGATTGTTTACCAGAAGTTACAAGGTCTGAAAGTGCTTAGATAACTTTATAGACTGTAATACTTGCACTTTCACTTCTTGACAAAAAGTTGGGGCCTGAAACGTGCACACTTGTGTCAAAAACAAGCAGAGATCTCCCTCCATTCTTAAAAGTGACTTCACTTACAGCCATACACATGATCAACATTGAGGGGAAGAGCCTTAGGGTTGGATGATAACACTAGGTTACAGCCTCTGAATGTAATGATTTTATGTGTCTGCATTGCTAAACTGCAATCGCTGCAATTAACTTTGCAGGCAAGTGTGATGAGAGGGATGTAAACTGTATTCTTTGGGGGAATATCATCATGGAAATGTTGATTTTGAATCAGCAAATCATGAATTAAAGTAGTGAATTCCCAAAATGTTTGTTTTAGTAATATTGGTACCTATGACATCCAAGCCAAAGTCAGTTCAACTAACGGTTAGTGGATCTGGTAACTGGCTGGGTGGGTTTTAAATAATGGGAATTAACATGTTAATAGGCGCTAATCTTTTCTGATTACAATAGTAATTATTTAAGACTTTAAATGGTGATTAAAATAGCCAGAGGGCGACTACCAGACTTACATTCATGTTTTTTTAAAAATTGAATTTCTTATAATACAAAGAAAACAAAACTGGTACAAAACAAATGATAATAAAGAGGAAGGCAGTGGATATCGGAGAGGCTGTTGGCTGAATTCATAAATTAAAACTTGTGCATTTCTACATGAGACTCCACCCATGACTTTCGCATACATTTTGGATATTATTTATTAATGCAGCTGGGCGATGGTCAGCTGGATCTCACATTTTACAAACATTTTTTGTTGTGAAATCAAGTGATGACAAGACATGACAATTTTGATTGACTGTTACAACTGCAATCTTGTGACACTGACTCACCACTAAACGAATGATCAGAACTGAGCACTATTTTCAGTTACTTTATGTAGGCTGGGCCTCACAAATGTGTAGCGCAATGTTTTTAGTTGAGCAGTGCAATGCTAGACTGTAAAATGTGAATCTAGTTATGTCATCTAAGTAAAAGTTGAACTTGAGGTCAGTTTAAAAGTTGAGTCTGTGTCTTTACAGCATATATTAAAAGAGAGAGAAAAAAAAAAAAAAAAAAAAAAAAAAAGGGGTATGGGAAGAATGTTGCTTTAATCAGCAAGGGCGGCTTATCCCAACATTAAGAGGACGATAACATGCAGCAGGATGGTAATGAAAGAATAAACACGTAATCTACACAAAAGGGATCAAACATATCTAAAATATAGAAAGTATGGAATTCCCAGTCTCGGACGAGCACTCACTCAGACATTTTATTCAGTAGAACAAACTCAGATAAAAACCTTGAAAAAATGATGAATTAGTTCAAAAGAGCAACTCTTTAGCATTCAGAAACACTAAAAGAAATGAATAAAAAACATTGTGGTGATCAGTAAATGTTACTTTTATAGCGCAAGTTCAGGGGCATAAATATAGAATCACTCCATTCTGAAGAAAAAAATATGCAATCACTCCATTTTGAGTAGAAAATACAGACACACCCAGTCAATTTCCTTTCCTTAATTTGGCCCCTGCCTCAGATTAGATCTGCTCGTTAGTCAGCAGTTAAAAACAGTACAGTTATCACACGTTGGAGGGCTGCTGGACCAAGTAGATTCACAAGAATCATGGCTCCAACAAGAGAGATGTCTCTTGAGACCAAGGAGAGGAATATCAAACTTGAAGAAGGTAACGCTACACGTATGGTCGCCAAAGATGTTGGCTGTTCACAGTCAGCTGTATCAAAAATCTGGACCAAGTACAAACAGCATGGCAGGGTTGTTAAAGTTAAGCATACTGGTAGACTGAGGAAGACATACAAACGTCATGACAAACACAGGCATGAAAATCTCTCACCTTTCGGCGAAATTCGCCGTTTTGAAGTCAAAAAGGGCGACCTACGTGAATTGCGTAGATCCGAGGAGAAATTCTTTTTGGGAGGGGGGGGGGGGGGGGGTCGGGAGGTTTTATTTATTTATTATTATCATCATGTGATTAACTTAGTACGTAAACTGAGCACTTAAGAAATCCAGTCAGCAAACCCTTCTAGATGCTTCGCTGACGAGAACCAATCATCGGCCCAAACTGCGTTCCATTATTCCAGTCGCGCGCACTCTTTACGTGTACATGGAGTGCTTGGAGAGCCTTTGGTTGCATTGCAAAGCTGCGAAAACAGCTTGATTTAACACCATGCTTATCCAGAGCGGGGCAGACCAGAGCGCAGCATACACACTTCCCTGTATTTGCCAGCAGATTGAATTTGGTGAGTAATGCTTTCAATCGTTTTCATATTTTGCGATATAATAAAGTTACTGCCATTCGTTGCCGCTTGCGTTGAACACTGCCAGAGCTAGCCAAATCTCCCGTGAAAAAATAGCTCCCGTTAAATTGGCGTCAAGCTCGTGTATTTAGCGGTAATATTAACGAAAAAACGCAGTGTTGAGTCAAATTAAGCGGCATGCTCTAGGACGGAGTGGGGCGCCTCGCATCGCTCTCGTCGTCCGCCTGAGACACGTTATTTTCGGCTGAGACTTGAGCTGACGGCCGGTGTCGGCACAACACCGGCCCGACGAGTGGTGGGAATGACTCTTGCTTCTTGAAGCTTTTCAGAAATACAGGGATCCCTCGTTTTTCGCGGTTAATGAGGACCAGAACCCGCCGCAATAAGTGAAAACCGCGAAGTAGCGCCCCCCCACCCCCCATTTTTTGGTGCGTGTTCAATGTATTTATTCAGATTTTACATTGGAAAAAAGATACATATATATATAAAACATGTTTTTTCACTTTTTTCACCAAAGTATCATTTATAAATGGTTTTCAAGCACTTCAAAATGTAAGAATTAAGATAAGTTATAAACATGTTACTGCCCCACCGAATTATTTTTAAACAGAATAAAGTAGTAAGAAAATGCTTGGGTTTATTAAATGCTTCATAGTGAGTCTACTCAAACCCTCTCAGGCTTTGTTAAACGGTGATTGACACATGTGCAAAGTTTTTCTTTTTATATATATTTTTTTGTTTGAAGCAACTCATTTGATTGAATAATAAAGACACAAATGTCCTAGCCAAAATGCAGCCCAAACGCAAAACATTACTTCAATGGAAAAATTTGTTTCAGTCAAGACAAAGTTTTCAAATGCTTTTTTTGTCTCAAATTTATTTTTGCAATCAAAAACAATTTTTTGTTGTTGAAGTGACTTTTTTGGGATTAAAAGTATATCCTGTATTTTGATTGAAGCAACTTTGTTTTTGAAAGAAGTAACTTTTTTTTTGATTGAATAACAAAAACACAAATCTACCTCCATCGTTATTGAGAGAGAAAGAAATTAAGAAAGCTTTAAAACTAAAAGCCACCAGGGAGTCTTTTTTTTTTTTTTTTAAATATTTATATTTCATTACATAGACATGCCTCATAGGGAAAGGAGATTGAGGGATAAAAAAAGGAGTTGGATGAGGCTGCTAAAGGCAGTGGATACCTCATCAGCTGGGTGAATAGCAGACCTGGTAAGAACAAGTTTGCAAGGATAGTCGGGTATTAAATACAATTATAAACACAATTACAATGTTCTTTTTCTATAAGATTTTATGTCATTGCTTTATTAATCATTAGGTGCTAGAGTTGTTAAGTATGGATAATAATGAAATAATAGTTTTGAGAAAACTGTGCTGTTGGTGGCTCAGTGACCATCTGATGTGGTTTGTTCCCAGATGAACAAGTTGAGGAAGGAAGTTTTGATGCAGAGGTTGAAGGAAGAAAAGAGGCAGACTGACTTGAGTCACAGCCAGAAAGTGTTGATGGCAGTTTTGATTTCTATTCACTGTTGCCCCTTCCCAATTAAAGTATGTCACAGTCGCAGCCAATTATTATCTAAAGCTGGTTAAAATTGAAGTTATGTTGTTTTAAGGTGTATTAAATACTTGTTCATGTGCCCCTTCTGATCTACGAGCACCCGCCCCTCCACCGGTCTCTACACAGCCCTGCTGAAACACAGTGTGGGTCGACAGAGCTCAATATTTTGTTGGGGTGTACAGTGTACTGGAACATATTTCCTCCACACCCTTCTCACCTTTTTAACCCCTGACCCATTTTCATGCCTGCAAACAACTCAAGGCCATATGTCTTAAAAACAGAAGATGTACAACAAGACAAATGAAGAAATGGGAGGAAGCTGGAGTCAAGGTATGTTACAGAACTTCGCAAAATCGCAAAAAAAGGAAATGGGATTTTCATATAGGAAAGCTCAAAGGAAACCATCATTGACACTTAAACAGAAAAGAACAAGACTGCAAAAGGCTAAGGAGAGGCAATCACAGACTGTGAATGACTGGATAAAGGTTATTTTCAGTGATGAGTCAAGAATCTTCATTGGACAAGGTGATGATGCTGGAACTTTTGTTTGGTGCCGTTCCAGTGAGATTTACAAAGATGACTGCCTGAAGAATACATCAAAATTCCCTGAGTCCTTGATGATATGGGGCTGCATGTCAGGCAAAGGCACTGAGGAGATGGCCATGGTTAAATCTTCAATAAATGCACAAGTTTACATTGAAATTTTAGACCGCTTTCTTATCCCTTCATTTGAAAATATGTTTGGAGATAATGAAATCATTTTCCAAGATGACAATGAATCATGCTGCAGAGCAAAAACTGTTAAAGCATTCCTTGGAGAAAGACTCATCCAGTCAATGTCATGGCCTGCAAATAGCCCAGATCTCAACCCTATTGAAAACTTGTGGTGGAAATTGAAAAAAGAAAAAGGTCCACAGCAAGGCTCCGACCTGCAAGGATGATCTGGCAACGGCAATCAAAGAGAGTTGGCACCGAATTGATGAAGAATACTGTTTGTCACTCATCAAGTCCATGCCTCAGAGACTGCAAGCTTTTATAAAAGCCAGAAGCGGTGCAACTAAATACTAGAGATGTGTTTTGATTATTATTTGTTTTGTCATGATTGCATATTTTTCCACAGAATGGAGTGATTCTATATTTCCCTGCACTTGCTTTATAAATGTAACATTTACTGACCACCACAATGATTTTTATTCATTTCTTTTTAGTGTTTCTGAATGCTAAAGAGTTGCACTTTTGAACTAATTCATTATTTTTAAAGCTTTTTATCTGAGTTTGTTCTACATAATAAAATGTCTGAGTGAGTGCTCGTCCGAGACTGGTGATTCCATACTTTTTGACAGGGGTTGTATTATTTTGAGAAAAGCATGCTGAAATTCTAAAATCATTTCCCGTAGGTAGCGAGGACGAGTTTCTTTATGTTTTTGTGTGTTGTTGTTTGATACACCCAAGTATACGTCACTAACTTTGTCATCTCTACATTAAGACTCTTGACTGGACAACTAGCCATAATGACTACCTTTGTGTTTCCAGAGAAAAAAGACAATGACATCAGACCATGATGCAACAGCAGGTTTGAAACTCATTCTTTCAAAGAGACTACCTTAGCAACATATTTGCTTGTGTGTGAATGCTTGTGTGCGTGCATGTTTGGGCGTTTATGACTAATTTTACAGACTTGCTGCAACAGCTGTCGGTAAAGTATTCAACCGTTTTTTTCCGCGCCCTAAGCAATGACATCAGCACCTTTGTACATTTCTTACATCTTATCAGCCTCACTTGTGACAACTGGTTTGGACAGAGTACGGTACAGCCACATTTCAACAACAAATTATCAGGTTGTAGCACTACTTCAGAGTTGGCATGGCAAAGATTAAGCTTCTATACAGTTGCTTACAGTTTTTTTATTTTATTTTAAATACATGTCATTTAACAGCTAATTAGGGTTTGTTTTCGATAAAACATGAGTGGTAGAACTGCTATAGCATTTGTTGGCTAAAGCCAATGTATTCTTTCTAACAGCCAGCAGGGGGAGACTGAAAGCAAGGATTTTTCCTTAAATTTGATGGTATGTGGCCTTTCTAGACACTACAAAATATCAGGTAATAAAGGCACTCAAGATTTTTTTTTAATTATTCAGTTTTTTTTTTTTTTTTTTAATTACCTGGCATAACAACCCCACATGCAAATTTACGTAAATCCAAACAGGGGTCTTGTTAGGTAGACAACAAACCCAAGTACAGTAGACATTTAATGCTAAAGCTAATCCGAAGTGACATGCTGAAAACTGGAAGCTAGTTGTTCATCTTTAAGAAATAGTACTTAGGCTTGTGTGACAAGGGTTATTAGCTCCGATCAACTTGATGACTGGACTGTCCTACTTCCATGCAGCCAAGCACTTCAGTGTGAAACAAGTGGACTTTAAATATGATTCATATTATACTAGGGCGGGCACCTCAAATCTACAAACACATTCCCACAGTTCCACTGAATACGAAGTCCCAATGGGATTACAAATAGGGATGTACCAGCACAAGGCTTGATGGGACAACAACAATAGAAGGTGAAGTGATGGAAAGGAGAGAAGGGTGTGTATATATGACTCACCAATGGATCTGCACCCTCGCGACGTCCCAGAGATCCGTGCTCCACCCTCCCGGTTGCTGGCGTGAGTATGTAGGGGGTCTGACTCTCGGTGGGCTTCATGTTGGGCAGGCTCAGTGACCTCATGTCCTTTACCCCCTGCTCCACTTTTAGCTCGTCGCCAGGCCGTGCTTCATGACAAAGGAGAATTGTTAAAATCAACACAATGAACTAGCCTACCATATGGATGTTACAGTATACTACGTTATCAAGGCAAGGCAAGGCAAATTTATTCATATAGCACAATTCAACACAAGGCAATTCAAAGTGCTTTACATCACATGAAGACCATAAAAATCACATTTAAATCAACACAACGTAAAAACCAAGACAAAAGATCGCATTTAATCACAGAATAAAAATAAATAAATAAAAATAAAACAAAAACTACTACTAATAATAATAATTGAAATCAGCAATGGAGATAAGCACAAGAGGAATAGAAAGCAGATAGATAGTTATGGATATGCAGTGCTAAACAAAAGCGTTTTTAGCCCTGATTTAAAGGAGCTAACAGTTTGAGCATACTTCAGACGTTCGGGTAACTTGTTCCAGAGGTGAGGAGCATAATAACTAAATGCTGCCTCACCCTGCTTGGTTCTTGTTCTTGGAACATGGAGAATACCGGTTCCAGACGACCTTAGGGGTCTAGATGTCTCATAGGAATCTAACAAGTCAAGCATGTATTTTGTTCCAAGGCCATTAAGTGTTTTGTAGACGAGCAGTAGTATTTTATAGTCTATCCTTTGACTCACTGGAAGCCAGTGTAGCGATTTCAAAACCGGTGTAATGTGGTCCAGCTTCCTTGTATTTGTGAGGACTCTGGCTGCAGCATTCTGTACTAGCTGCAGCTTCCTGACTGTTTTTTTATCAAGACCTGTAAATATACCGTTGCAGTAGTCCAATCTGCTGAAAATGAATGCATGCATAAGTTTTTCCATGTCTTGTTGAGTCAGTAGCCCCTTAATTCTGGTTATATTTTTTAGGTGGTAATAAGCGGATTTAGTGACGGACTTTAGATGGCTATCAAATTTTAGGTCTGAGTCAATAATTACGCCAAGGTTTCTGACTTGATTTGTAGCTGTAAGTGACATTGTGCTAAGTTGGCCGCTTATCTTTGACCTTTCCTTTTTTGGCCCAAAAATGATCACCTGTCTTCTCCACATTTGACTGGAGAAAATTCTGGCACATCCATTCATTGATTTGATGAATGCATTTGCTCAGGGAGACTAAGGGACTATGATCATGTGGGGACACAGAAATGTACAGTTGTGTGTCATCTGCATAGGCGTGATATGAGATGTCATACTGTTCTAGTATCTGAGCTAACGGAAGCATATAGATGTTAAATAAGAGTGGTCCAAGAATTGACCCTTGAGGGACTCCACACGTGAATTTGGTTCGTTCTGACTGATAGTTTCCGATCGACACAAAGAAATCCCTATCATGTAAATAGGATGTGAACCACTGAAGAATAGTGTCAAGCTGCAATACACATTTGTTTGATAGACCTATGTGATACCCTGTCATTAATTTGATTTGTAGTTCACCTTCTACCTGTATCATTTAAACAATTAGCAACTTTGCTATGCTTGTTCTTAACATACTCTCTTTCATTCTCAACACACTGTCATCAAGCATAACGTCATGTGAGCACAGCTCATGGAAGCTCAACTGGATAAACTCTACACGTTAGACATTTTCTTTGTCTTTTGTCACAACATTTATTTTGAAAGAAAATGTAGCACAAACAATGAAAACTTCTGAGAGGTATAATATGCACACATTGATAGATGTGAAAACTCAATTTTCACCGTACAAATGTCACTTTTTTTTAATCAAAGGACAATTTTTTTGTTGAAATAATCATAAATTCATAAATGTTTAAATTAGGGCTGTCAAACGATTACAATTTTTAATCGAGTTAATCACAGCTTAAAAATTAATTAATCATAATTAATCGCAATTCAAACCATCTCTAAAATATGCAATATTTTTCTGTAAATTATTGTTGGAATTGAAAGATAAGACGGATATATACATTCAACATACTGTACATAAGTACTGTATTTGTTTATTATAACAATAAATCCACAAGATGGCATTAACATTATTAACATTCTTTCTGTTAAAGGGATTCATGAATAGAAAGACTTGTAGTTCTTAAAAGTTCGTACAAGTTATAGAAATTTTATATTAAAACCCCTCTTAATGTTTTCGTTTTAATAACATTTTTAAAATTTCCAATCAAAAAATAAACTAGTAGCTCGCCATTGTTGACGTCGCCGAGCACATGGGCTCCCTGCTGTTCTTCCACGGTGTCTTGAACTATGTAAGGTAGTGATTGAAATACACCACAAGGTGTCAATGACAAGTTTTAAATTACTTAGAAATCAAACCAATGACTGTGTTTTGTCCCTCGACTGACGCCGTAGTTCCTTGTTTACTGGTCCATACGTTGTACACGGACATTTGAGTGCTGGCTTCACAACGTAGGAGATCTCTGATAGTTTGTATATTGTGACTAAATATTGCCATCCAGTGTATTTGTTGAGCTAAACGAAATGTTTGAATAGAGTATGACCAAAGTCTCAGTAAGTTTTATCTATATTTTTCATAGCTATTTTAATTGGGAATGAACTTTTTTGTTTTGAGAGATAGGAATATTATTTTTGTTGTGCTTTCACTAAATGATACTTATTTTTGTTGTGAAGGAGTTGCCGAAGCTCATGCTAATAAACGGTGCGGTCCAATGAACGCCTGTGTCCACTCGCCTTTCTCTGCCTCTTAGCTCTCAATGTGCAAAAAAAACGGCATCATTGTAATCTGTTTGAGGCAATGCATGAGCGGGTCATTCTGTGCATACGTTAAAGGCGTCAAATATTTTAACGTGATTAATTAAAAAAAATAATTACTGCCTGTTAATGCGATAAATTTGACAGCACTAGCTAAAATACAAAAATATTCAGCTCAGACCGGAAGCACAACTATTTTTCTGTCCTGTAGACAAACAGTATTTCTTACATTGCCCTAATTGTCTGCAGCACAGATGTATTGTGAATGAGAAGACCAGGTTGCACATCTATTGCTCGCTGTATTGACTTTTTAGGGAGTCCACTCCTTTTCCTCTTTTAGTCAGGACGATGGGTGTGAAAGGAAACTGGGCCGCACAGATTACCCTCAACATTGTAAAGGTCAGTTGAGATAAGAGTACACATGTCAAATAAACCACTTGGCATTGAATCAAAAGGCTCCTTACTTTCTACGAACAAAGTGGTATTGTTGATACCAATGTCATGAGTCTCTTTTTAGCTCATTAAGAACAATAACATGTGGCTGACAGAAGCTTTTGAACACAAACACAATTTCATAGTTTGGGTTCTATGCTTGCAAGCTTCAGCTGATACTCAGAGATGACTATCAATTAGACATGACACAATGAGGCGTGTTTTACCTTTGACTTTGAGGTAGTGTCCGCCAAATCGATAGGCCTCAAAGTTAAGAGACAGTGGTGTGTTGGACTGATCAAGGAACAAGTCGACACGTGATAGTTCGATACCATTCCTCTCAAACACTGGACCTAGAACCTCTCTGGCAATTGAAGACAATTTGCAAAGACATACCTGAATTAATTTAAGTCATTAGCTCTGTGGACGTTTGCCAAGAAATTAAAAAAAAACATCACAAAAACAACACAAAGATGTCATATTGTTGGGGAACACCATATTAAAAATCTCCTGACCTCAAGGTTTTCTTTTTCATAGCAGGTACTATTTCAGTGTTGATGTCCACATTGAGGTCAAACTTGAGACTGAAGCACTCTTTGCTGGGGTCCTGGAAGAAGGAAGGAGATAAACATGCAGTTTACACAGAAGCTTCCACAAGGAGGCTCATGACCTACATCAGTGTGTCTCCTCCTTGGCTTCTTCTTTACCAGCTTCATTCCCCCAGCTTTCCTCTCCCTGCAAATAAGGGACGGTTATGTAAAATATTTAAAAAAAAAAAAAAAAAAAAAAAAGTTATATAAGTCTACAGCAAAAGTAAACAGCAATAACAGGTTTACCAACCCGCGGTCACAGCTCCCTTCATCCTCTTCTTCCAGGTCAGAGGGGCCGCTGGTACGAGGGGGGCAGGATCGAGTAGACACGTTCCGGGCCAGGATGGAAGCTGGAGAGATGGTGCAAAAAGAATTTGTTGACCGTAAAAACATTCATCTTCTGTGCAGCCTATCCTCATGAGGGTCACGTGGGTGTTGGAGCCTATCGCAGCTAATACAATATAAAAATAACATCTACATTGTCATGCTGTGGAAACTGGATTTCTCTTTCTTTTGTAATATGCTTGACCCACCGCTATACAAAGTTTTATCACAATTAGTTGTGCATTTTTTGTGTAATCCTGCTGAGATACAACCAAATCACTATAATGGGAGAGCAAAAAAAACAATACTACCTTGAGGTTGTAAGTCAAATCGGGGGTGCCGATCAAAGTGCATATTGTCGTTCTTCTCTGAGTGGCAGCGTGAGTCACATGACTCACACAGGTGAAGGGGGCTGTTGCTATTCGGGCCTTGGCAGTCAGGGTGATGGCAAACCTGCAATTGACAAATTTAAACATACAAGAAACCATGTTAAACAATATTACAAACACTTCATGCAAGAACTGTTCAAATGACAACTGAAATAGTCCCAACGTGTTACAATAGGCTGATATAAAAACAGAGGTTACAGGGTATTAATATTGGAAATAAAGTGAGTGACTCACAGAAAGTGGTGAGGTAGTAATATAACAGTGCATATATGACAATTTACAGTACTTAGACTAAGAGGCAGATGGCTGATTTGATGACAGTGCAAATGCCAGTTTGTGCATAGATATTGACAGTAACAGTGCAAAAAGAGTTATTATAATACTACAAGTGTTGTTTTTGGTAGCCCTTTTAATTTTGGTCTTAATTCTTTTTTTGTCTTATCGTCTTTTGGACGATAATACTGGTCTTAGTCATATTTTAGTCATCTAAAAATGTGTTTGTCCTTGTTTTTGTTGATGAAAACTCAAGACTAATTTGATCTAGTTTTAGTCGACGTTTGCTAAAGAAAGGTTTTCAACTAGTTCGATATATAAAGGTTTTCAACTAGTTCGAAAGAACATTGACAGATGAGCGCATCTTGTAGTGTTTATAAGGACAACGCCAACTAATGCTAACGCGAATGCTATGCTACGAGCAGTGTTGTTAATCTTGCTTTAAAAAAGAAATTAATAACAGTTCCAAATTACTACTCCCAAAAAGTAATTGCGTTAGTAACTCAGTTACCTGAATGTAAGAGTAATTAGTTACTTGGCAAAGTAACTGGTGATAATTTTCATGTTTTTTTTTTTTTCCTCCTCAAAAAAAAAAAAAAAAACGGGTCAGTAGAAGTTTTAAAGGGTTTTGGGGACAATTGGCCCTAGCCCAATTCTTTACCCTAAACTTAACTAGACACAGGGGTATTGCGGATAATGCGATAACTAGATAGTAACCTTTGCTATGTGTGGAAGTCATTTAATGTTGTGAATCAACCGTTAAAGTTGTTAGAATTGCTCCCGTTATTGCATTAGTTCCCTTCTCTGTACTTTCGACATGTGTAAGTTTTAAAACTGTTTCATCAAAGATAGATTTGAGTCAAGATTTTGGCGATTTGGGAGCATTTTAGATAAAAACACTAAGGAAGTTTCTCTACAACAGAGCCTTTCTGAGAGGTCTAATGCTTTAAGATGGCGGCTGTTTGCTATCGCATCTAGTTCTTCTATACATGTTGCTAATGCCGCCATGCCCGTCATTTGCATCTAGTTCTATATTATGTGATATCTACCGTAGCATCATCATGTGGGCGTAGTTTGTAGGCTATCGGCTACAGTCAGGTATTATTGGAGCCACCAAGCATCGCGTTTGCAACGCCGTCACAATTCCCTTGCCTCCTAACCAGTCCTGCTCTGCTCTCTCGTCTCTGTGAGTCCGTCTCTATGAGTCCGTCTCAGACTTTTCTCGCATCATTCAACCAACATAGTAAGGCGTAGTAATGCATGGCTTTCCTGCCTCAGTAACAGTAACGGCGTTGCCAAGATGAGAAAAGTAATTAATTAGATTACTCACTACTGAAAGAAATAACGCTGTTAGTAACGCCGTTATATTCTAACGCCGTTATTAACAACACTGGCTACGAGTTACAATTGGTGTGTGACGATCACTTAGCACAGACCTTTAAAGGCTAAAGAAAAATTGCATATTCTCTCTGGCCAAGAAAACAAAACTTACCATGTGTGCAAGCCTGCATGGAGACTGGAGATCACACACTAGTGAGTCGGGAAAGGGTGGGGGGCACAACACGTCACGAGTGACATAACCAGACACTGCTATGATGCAGGCTAACTACACATAAATGTCAAACATTGTGAACATGTGACGAAAACTATGGCGCATTTTCTTCTCATCAGACGAGAACTGGCATTCGTCTCGTTATTTTCTAATCTCACTAAACATGTTTTTAGCTCGTTATCGTCTCGTCATTGTCATGAAAAAAGTGTTCGTTGACCAAATATTTTCGTTGTAGTCATCGTTGACGAAAACAACACTGAATACTACCCAAGAGTTACTCAACAAAGCTGACTTGAGACCAGTGCTGAACTAGGAGAAGCTTTTTCCCAACCCAGACAACAAGCAGCAGAAGGTTGTAGGATTAAGGAGATCCGTCTCGAACCAGACAGATCCAACACCCGCACAAACTAAGCTCTGCGACCTCTTCTCATCCCTCACCTCAAGGGGTGGTGGGATGATAAACACCAGGGGGCTTTTGTAGGCCTACGCCTCCATCACGCACAACAACGTCAGGATAGGACCATGTATTGGGAGATACAATGGAGGTCCCGCTAATGTACTTCCTGTCATTGTGTGTATATTGTGTGCAAGAGTGTATGCTTGATATTCCCGTTTTTATAAGTGTCATCACTGACATTTAAGATTTTCCTGCAGTGACTTTGTGCTTTGAGATAACTTCTGCTGTCAAATGGTTGTACAGCAATACATTGAAATAAATCCCTAGTCATCACGGAAGGTAAAAAGGTCATAATAATTTTTCTATATGAATATAATCAATCGTATTTACAATAGACAAAAAAAATATGTGATGTGTAAAACCTCCTAAAACCACAGAAATAGGGAAAAAACATGTTTTACACATTCATTACACTTACTGTAACAGGGCAAACATGAGAAACTGATTTTCTTTCATATTTGTAATTTAAAGTAACATACATGAATAAAATAAGTACAAAAGACATTATGCACAGTGAAATGGAATATATTTTGAAAATAACGCAAACATGGACTTTTTATAAGGAAATAAGTAGCCTAACATGGGTAAATGGGAAAAAAAAAAAAGTCCAAAGTGCACATTAACTATATTGCCAAATATATCACATTTGAGACAAGCATTTCTGGACTTCATTGTCAGTTTAAAACCCTATTGTGTTGATTCTCACTTCAGTTATATTCCTTTCACCGTGAGAACCATGTAATGCTTAATGTATCATTTATGATAAAAATTAGAGATTATATATACAATTTTTTATAAAATGTTCAATTTTTTAAAATTACATTTAAGGACCACATAAAGCTTTGAAATTGAAAGAATCTGAATTTTCTGTTCAGTATTTCTGCGGTCAGTCATTATAGAGTTAACAAGTTCTAAACCTCTCCATCAGAGAAAATAAAATGAAGTCTCTTCAAATATTTCCTTTCTCTTAGAGAGCTGATGAATTGCCCCTTTTTTAATCGCATTAATTCAACAAGCTTGTTCTTTTTTTTTTTTTTTTTTTTTGGTCCTAGAAAAAATGTGCATTTGAACCAATCAGAGCTGACTATCCATGCTAAACACATGTCAGTATGTCAGCCAATTGAACGGATAACTGGAGTCCAGGCCAGGGAGGGTAGTTAGCTGAGCCCATGCGCCCATCGACACGACTTGTCAGACTCCGATATATGCTGTAGCTGTGGAGCTCCATGCTGTCCGTGAAATAAATAAATAATAAATACGGTGGAAATGGATGACATTACACAAGCACTTTATTAGGCTTTTTAACACTCGTGGAGAGATGTGTGTGGCAGCCTGGCAGTTTTTTTTTTTTTTTTTAACATAGAGGTTTGACCGTTGCCGCCATATTTTCGGGATCAAAGCACTGTTCCGCCCTGAATTTCATATCGGAACGGCGTTCCGGACCGTCCCGGCACACTTTTACCACTGATTCTAACAAAAAGCCTCCACTGTTCTATGATACTATATCTTTGATATAGTTCTTTGTCACATGTTGCCTATTGACATATAAGTTGCAATGCTAAATCAGACAACAGGAGTCATACATTTCACCAGAGCAGCTGATACCTCAAATAAATTGTCTTTATAGCTAATTTGACACCAACTCATCATGTCTTCACTTAAACAGCTAACAGAGAAGAGGGAAAACAACAGTGATTTCACATCTTAAAGTGTGACTCAAATGAGTTCATTGCCATTTAAACAGGAGGTAAGGATATACTACTTCCTGTCAAATAGGAAGTGATCCCGTGATGTCACTGGCAATGGCGAAGTACATCACAAAGCTGAGGCAACCTTTATTTGACACTGCTCCCTATCTATGCTAGCTAAATGTCCAGTTGGCCACCTCTCCAGGCTTCTTACAACCTGCCCCCACCTCATTAATTAATAATCCCTGCCTCTCAATGTCTAGCCAGGTATAATCGCAGCTCGGAAGGGACAAGAGTGGGGGTGGAGAATGAGAAATCCCACTGAAAATATAACAACACAGGAAGGGGGGGGGGGAAAGTACAAACTTTCGTCCAGAAGTTTTTGAGAAACAGTTCCTCGCCTAATCTTGGGGTCTAATTGATGCCTGTGCTCTGTCAAAACCATCTGACGGTCCAACAGAGATTAAACAGAGCTGATCGACCCACCACGAGCCAGAACCACCTCCTCCCTCCTTCCCTTTCTCATGGCACCCTCCCTTCCTCGCCTTTCCAGTCAGGCTTACAATGGAAGGCCCAGACTGAGCTGGGCGCAGAGCGAGAAAATGTTATATTTAGAAACTAGAGGAGCTTTCGGTCAATGCGCCAGTGTCCAAAACAGATTTATTGTACTGCAGATCTACCTAATGCTCTCCTTTAAGGTGGATTCAATTTGCTTTACTTGAACAATGTAAGTGCTTGAACAATGTAAGTGATTGTCTTACTTTAGCAAAAAAATATTCAGTTTAATTTGGTATGAAACAGAATACTGTAATTCCCAGGCTTTGAACTCTGGTGTTTAAAAATTATGCAGCTAATTTATCGATTTTTACAGCCTAACTAGCTTCATGGCGCCATTTCATTCATCTCTATGTGTGCCAAACAACTGCAGCCATTCGGTGCAGTCATCGTTACGTTGCTACTTTAAGTGCTTTTAGAACTCTGTAACTACTCTGAGAGTGTGAAGGATCTTGACAACACTCTTGAGTTACTCAGTGTAAACAGTGCACGCTCTGAGTGGATTTCCAAATGCAAACGCTTAGTGACTGGTAGCAATTGCATGCCGACTCTGTTAAGAGAAGAAACTTGGTTCAAGATCAGATCAGTTACCAGGTAGCGATGGGTGGTTACATGAAAAAAAAAAAAAAGGGCTGTCAAAATCGCGTTAACGGGCAGTAATTTTAATTTTTAAAATTAATCACGTTAAAATATTTGAAGCATTTAACTAGGCCTGCAGCTATCGATTATTTTAGTAGTTGATTAATCGATGAACTAGTTCGAATAATCGAGTAATCAGATATGGAACATAAAAAATTAAAATACCTGACCTGAGCCTCAAACGGTATAAAAAAATAAATGAATGAGGCTATATGCACAACAAAAGAACAATTGGCTAACTTACATAGCAAAAGTCCGCTAGTTTAAATTCCATAAAATGCCAAGGTTTTTTTTTTTTTTAACAATGCTTTTAACAAATAGTTAAAACACATATTCCCACAAAAAATGGCTAAATATACCTTTAAATTAAGAATGCATAAAAAAAAAAACTAGCTCAAACAAAAACTTAGCTTATATTGGTCTTAACAGGGAGCAGCTGGATTCAGCCATGTGAAATGAGGCAGACTAGAGGGCAGTGTATCCACCCAAATCAATGAAACTAAAAGCAAACACTTTCAAAAATCAAACCCTTGCAATGCCACTTCAATTAAACGAATACTCGAGGCAGGAAAATTTAATTCGAATATTTTTTTTCTAATCGAATACTCGAGTTAATCGATTAATCGTTGCAGCACTAAATTTAACGCACATGCCCAGCTCAAACAGATTAAAATGACAGCACAGTGTCATGTGCACTTGTTACTTGTGTTTTGTCGCCCTCTGCTGGCACTTGGGTGCGACTGATTTTATGGGTTTCAGCACCATTATGTAATTATTGACATCAACAATGGCGAGCTACTAGTTTATTTTTTGATTGAAAGTTTTACAAATTTTAATAAAACGAATACATTAAGAGGGGTTTTAATATAAAATTTCTATAACTTGTACTAACCTTTATCTTTTAAGAACTACAAGTCTTTCTATCCATGGATCGCTTTAACAGAATGTTAATAATGTTAATGCCATCTTGTTGATTTATTGTTATAATAAACATATACAGTACTTACAGTGGGGAGAACAAGTATTTGATACACTGCCAATGGGAAAACCCACTAGCAGTGTATCAAATACTTGTTCTCCCCACTGTATGTACAGTATGTTGAATGTATATATCCGTCTTGTGCAGGGGTCCCCAAATCTTTTCCTGTGAGGGCCACATAACTTTTGCCTTGTCTGATGAGGGGCCGGGGTCAGTTTGTAACAGAAAAAGTGTGACGATTGCAGGAGTGCCTAAATGTAAAAATTTATTGTTTTTCAGAAAGCCACAATCAAATAACCCTTTCTGGATTCTTCACGGAACAAAAGTAAATAAAATAAAAATTATAATATAATATATAATATAATATAATAATAACACTATTAATTAAATAGATAATAACCAAATAACCCTCTCTGGGTTCTTCCCAGAAAAAGCCAGGAAATAACACAAGTAAAAAAGAAGAAAAACCCTGGTCTTGTGTCTTATCTTTCCATTCCAACAATAATTTATAGAAAAATATAGCATAAATTATAGATGGTTTGAAGTGCGATTGATTACGATTAATTAATTTTTAAGCTGTGATTAACTCGATTAAAAATTGTAATCGTTTGACAGCCCTAAAAAAAATAAACTAAAATAAAGAATAGATAGCCACAATCTTTATTTATTAAGAGGTCCAAGACGTAAAACTAGATTTTATTTTTTTGTAGCTTTTAAAAATAATGTCTGTTGTGATTTCAGACTAGCTGTGAATGCACTAGAAGAACTTGTAAGACTGTTGACAGGGCAATCCTTGTTACAATGTAGACACCTGGAGCACATAGACTGGGTTGTATGGCTTGTATATGTCCAAAAAAACCTTTTCTTATCAACTTTTGGACCAAAACATAAAAACTGTAATTAACATTTGGTTTGCTTGCATCTGTAACAAAATGATAATGATTCTCCCCTCAAGCTCCAATACTATCCATCCTGTCAGAGCACACCTTACACTTACAGTTTGTAACAGCATGCATCACTGTGCGCATGCTTTTGTCTGTCTGGTCTAAGAGGGACAAGGGGGTGGCACAGGTCATAATACTTCCTGTCACAGTCAAGGAGAGTTCTCAGAGTGTCTCATTGTTTCTGCTCAATAAACTTAAAACTTTACAGGTTTACATCAGTATTAGAGCATTAATTATAATACAAATAGGGAAACAGAGGCACACATAGAATTAGGCTGGATTGACACATTAATATTGCATGTTAGCATCTTTGTGATACAGTTTGTGCTGCAACGATTAATCGATTAACTCGAATATTCGATTAGAAAAGAAGATTCGAATTAAATTTAGCTGCTTCCATTATTCGTTTAAAGTGGCGTTGTAATGGCTTATTTTGAAAGTGTTTGCATTCAGTTTTATTGATTTGGGTGGATACACTGCCTTCTTGTCTGCCTCATTTCACATGGCTAAATCCAGGTACTTCCTGTTAAGACCAACATAAGCTAAGTTTTTGTCTGAGCTAATGTTTTTTTTATGCATTCGTAATTTAGTTTATAGATATATTTAGCCTATTTTTGTGGGAATACGTATGTGTTTGAACCATTTGTTAAGCATATAGCATTTAAACTAGATCCTCATTTATTTAATTTTTTATACCGTTAGAGGCTCAGCTCAGGTATTTTAATTTTTCATGTTCCTTATCCGATTACTCGATTATTCGAACTAATGGTTCATTGATTAATCGACTACTAAAATAGTCCATAGCTGCAGCCCTAGATACAGTGTGTTATCTGTAGGAAGAGTGCTCATGTGATTTTTGAACTATGAAATGAATAATTATGACTCATCATGTAAATCTAGTACGTGACAGCATTTTGATATGATGAATATACTGGAAATATAGTGCACTTGAGGTACTGTATATAAACATTAAATACAGTATAATGTACATATGGTCACCTTCTTGAAATTGATTGTTAGTAAATTCAAAAAATGGGTCAGTTATTTTTTTTCATTTTTTGAAAAATCTGGAGGAAAAAAAATTAAAACATGACCAAGGCAGGTGTAATAATAATAAGGCGTCGATATGGTACATTACACTGTTATATGAAGCACACAATGTCGACTATGGTGCAGGTTCCTTCCTTTAAAGCTATGGGGGAAAAGAGTCATCTTCCAAGATTTAAATTCAACCATAGAGAATTGTTTTATTTGTATATTCTGCAATATTCCTTTCGTTTTGTTTTTTAAACATTATTCTATCGAAATTGCTTCTTTATAGCTTTCATTTTAGATTTAAAAACAGGAAAAGAAAATAATTCAACACAAAACCCCAAATCACCAATTGGCCTTTGAAACCTGATGGGTCAATTCGGCCTAATTTGACTGCAGAGTCAGCGACACTAATAAAACATGTAACTATCGTCATCCATTTTATTCTCAAATAAAAATAAATTCAATAGTGATTGCTCAGCATTTCAGTCTTCTGACTAGTTGGAATATAGGTAGAAAGCTCACACATGGTCTGACTAGAGCAGACACTACATCCATCAGCACTGTCGGAGGACAACTAATTTACTAACAGTCAGCGTCTGCATGGCCAGCCTTTGAGGTGCATCTGCTCGAAGTTACTTTCCCTACTTTTGTCTTCCAGGCAGACTGCATTGTCCTCTTGGGAACAGAACACCAGACCCGACGGGCCGTTAGAAGTGTTTGCTGGTAAGCCCTAAACTTTAAAGCATTTGTATTTTACCTTGGTCCAATTGGTGAGAGGAGGGGATTGTGCCCAGCTACAGATTACAGAAATCATGGGGGGCCAAGCAAGGCTGTGCCTTTTTCTGATTTATTATCAATAAATAGAGGGAACATGTGTTGAGCAGGGCAGAGCAGATACTGTAACCCTGAGAAACGCTTAAGCAACAAGACTGGCCATAGGTCTTCGCGTCTGCTTCACATTAAACAACTTGATTGTGGCTGTGCACATGTGGAGCTACTCAAACAGAGGCACTTGTGTTTGATCCTTCAAGGTGAAAACAAAACGACCGGGAGAGACTTTGTCTGTCTGTTTATCTTACATGTACAAAATTACACAGCCGACATCAACACAATCTGAATGCTGGCCTATGCTTTTTTCTTTCTGAAGAAATAATAGAACTTTCCGTTCAGCCACCATATATTTTTTGCAGACTTTACAAGTAGTTTTAAGAAACATTTTTTAGTATGTTTAGCATTCATTTGCTCTTACCGCTTTTGGTGGTAACTAGGCTTGTCATGAAAATTACTATATCAACTCATTGTTCAATATATAAAACACCCAACGATTGTTTTTCAGAGCGCAATAATGATGCTGCATATTTTAGAATTGATGTCGTTCAAGTGACTACTGGGCCAATAAAAAATTTCCATGACACTCAAGTGTTTCTGTGATTATTAAAAAATACAAATATATCAACAATACTCAGGTTGATCATAATAGTTTCTGGGAAATATGTATCATCCTAAAAAGCTGTTATCGTGACAGGCTTAAAGACAACTTTCATCACAGTCAATGTCATTTTCAATGTCATTACCCCTAATCTTAGTTCCCCTAGGGTAAACACTGATTGAGTCAATCAGTCACGATTATGTCAACAATCAAAATATTCATTAATATAATAGTCATCATTCATTCATTAGGGTTTAGGGTTTTCCATGCCGCTTTTTCCTCATGAGGGTCACGGAGGTGCTGGAGCCTATCCCAGCTAAATACGGGCAAGTAGGCTGGGTAAGCCATGAATCGGTTGCCAGACAATCACAGGCACAATGAGACGTATGGCCATTTACACACAAAACCATACCTATGGACAATTTAGAGTGTTCAATCAGCCTACCACGCATGTTTTTGGGACGTGGGAGGAAACCCACACAGGCACGGGGAGAACATGGGAACTCCACACAGGAAGGCCGGAGCCCAGGATTGAACTTTGATCTCAGAACTGTGAGGCAGACGTGCTAACCACTCTGCCATGGTGCTGCATAGTCATCATTTTTTTAATTTTGAAAATTTCTCTTAATGATCAGCAGTGTGCGAATTTAACATTGTGATGGAAAATCTGCGAGACAGAACTCCACAAGTCACTCAGGACTCAAGTCACCTGATCCTATCCATTCCATCATTCAAGATTTGCCGTGGTATGAAAACGTCACGGTTTCAAAAGCACTAAAATTTTCCACAATCCGTAGTATGGTATTAGCTATTTTTCATGTCTAAAAAATGCAGTGAGAAACCCGTGGCTTGGAGTTGCAGTGCTCACCCCTACCCCTCCGGCTGTTGCTCGGTCCTGTGTCTGTCGGTGACACTACACCTCTCCCCTCCTAAAATACAATGTCGCTAGTATGGGAGTACGTCGGCTACCGAAAAGAAACAGACGGCTGTGGGTTAGAGGACGAAGGACAGCTAACATGATTTCACATTTACGTGACCATCATCTGTCACTTTACACAAAATTTAAGGTAAGTAAACACAGTCGTGAACGTTTCCCCCCAGCTACGAGAGTTCACTCCAGCGTGTTTAGTGTGTTTAGCGATGGTAAAACAAATACAATAATGTAAGCTTTTTAACAAGGCAGAAAAAGTGGCTTGTTAGCATGCCAAGACGGCTAACAAGTTTCCTCTCTATCATTAACTTACTTTTATGAAGTCTTCCGCAATTGTAAACATCTGTCAAAATAACATTTTCATAATACAGCCTGTGTTTTTTTTTTTCTGTCGAGGGTGTGTGTGTGTGTATATATAATGTGTAAATAATGATACGAGTCATACATTCTTACTCTGGCTCTCCATTAATATTCAACTAATTAATATTAATAGCAGTATTGGTATGTGTTTTACATAAATCAATTTGATCATATACTTTTAAGTCCAGTTCTATATTACCAAGGGTTCTTGTTCTAATGCTGAACAACTTGAGCAGTGGCTGTGGGTTTAATCTATAAATTCTATTTTCATTTTATTTAAAATATTTCAGTTATTTATTTTTTGTTATTTTATTTATTTAACATTATGTTCATGTTGATGTTCCAATTTGCAAATATGTTATGAAAAATAAAAGAAATGTACAAAAGTCTTTATACATACCCATACATCTCAAAATAACACATTTTAGAGCTATAATTGCATAACCGTGATACCGTGAAACCGTGGTATTTTTGCTAAAGGTTATCATACGATCAAAATCTTATACCAGCATATGCCTATTACTACGGTAATACGATACTACTTATTAACCATCCCTTTATTATTACTATTATTTATTACTATTACTGAATACTAATAAAAATGTACATCAGGTAGCAATGTCACACTTGAATATGAAGTGAACTAAAAATAAACAAGGCAATAATAAACATGTGTAGTAAATACGAATTCAAGTAGTACAAGTAGTTACTGTCTAAAGCGTTCAAAAGGGTATCGGTAGGGTCTCATTGTGACTCAATGCAAGGATATAAGTCTGATTACTATCCTGCTATCCAAGTTTGAGATTTCCAAAAAAAAAAAAAAAAAATTGCTTACACATAGCTTGTGTGTTGACCGAAAGTCAAACAAGAAAACTACATGGACTTTGCAGCCATGTGTGTCTGCCAGCATGTGCACGTTAGACACAAAATAAACAACCTGCATAATTCAGTGACTGACTAAATTTAACACCAGTTTTCTTACTTCTGCCGGTAAAAGGTAGAACATTTAATCTAGGAACTACGAATTCAGATTCCTCGGAAATCAGTGTCGTTTGTAATCATCATACTAATAATCTAAGATGGAGACAACCTATTTGCTGTGGCAACCCCTGAAGGGAAAAGCCGAAAGGAAAAGAAGGTGATCACCTACATCTTCTCTCCAAATAGAGAAATAAAATACTGCCCATCTTTTGCTAAAATGATTAAGATTCAGGTACAATTAGTATTTCTAGTTCAACCTTTCATCAGTTAACTGACTGATTTGCACTGTATTGTGTGTCAATCCAAGGACGTAAAGACCACTTGACAATTCAATGATCCCTACAATATAATGAAAACATGGTTCAACAAATGAGGGTCATATTTATAATGGACCTAAATTCATGTGACTCACTGTCTGAGGTAAACTATTATAAAGTCCTGCTTCTTTAATATGATCACCTGCTCGGTGATGCATCATGACAAAACTTTACCGGATTGGGAAATAGAAAACTTTCCTTTCAAAAAGCAGTGACAAAATGGTTACTTCAAAACATGAGCAGACACTCATCAGTACTAGTGATAAAGTTATTAGCGTGTTTTTAAACATTGTTCCATTTTCTTGAAACCACAAATACAATGCCATTATAGTCACCAGGTTTGGTTGTTATGGCACTAATCTTTTGCGTGTGCCATATTTGTTTCACTATTATTAATTTTCTATATTTGTCATTTTAACAAGTGTACTATTCAATTCAATTTCAACTAGTAGTGCGACTAGAATTACGTCATTTTATGTCTGTTGGAGGAAATAAACCCATCTAATCAATTTCTATAAGACTATAATTCTAGGTTTTCATTACACACCTTTAACATTGGCTGCCTTCATTGCCTCTATATTGTTAACTAGGGGTTTGACAAAATATCGAAATTGCGATATATCGTGATACTTTGTATCCCAAAAGGTTATCGATATGCTCCTGTCAAGAATCGAAATATCGTTTTAAAAAGGTGTCAATGTTAAAAAAAAAAAAAAAAACAATCAGGAACCATCAAGTTGCTACCAAAATCTTCCACTATAATAGTGTCTCAGTTAACTCTAAGGCTGCCATTGACGGTGCTTGACGCCCAATCCATTTAGACTGAGAACGTTCGTTCATTCAAAACCAGAGCATTCACAGTCATTCGGTCTGCTTTTCGGGGCATTTACAGGTCACTTGCTGTTAATTTTAGGGCATTTACAGGTTCCTGTTGAGTCTAACTCACTGCCTATTCATTTGGGTGATTCCCAGGTCACTTCTTGTTCTGTAAATCAAAATAAACAGGAAGTGACCCATAAAATACCACAAAATCAACAGGAAGTAACTGAAAATCAACAGGTAAATGACCTTAAATGGCCCAAAATTACCTCATTGCCGCATTGGTAGCCACAGACGTTCAAGCCGTTTGAAGTGGGAGGGATGGCAGCGAATGAACGAATGTTCATTCGCTGCCACCCTCCCAGTTCAAATGGATTGGACGTCTACTAGTGATAAACTCATTCCAATTCACAGCAGACACTTGTTTTTCTGTTTATTAGTTGTTTGTAGAAAATCCTAGACCAATGTACCAATGTATCGATAATCGTTGTATCGCCATATCGCCAGACCATCGTTATCGTGATCTTTGTATCGCAAATCGTATCGTTTCGTGAGGTACCAAGAGGTTCCCACTCCAATTGTCAACTATATACAAGACTGAAAAGCACAACTATCCCTCTGCCTAAATGCAACAACTATTCACGGGTTGAAGAATAGTATGTGAATTGAAGCTTACACTGTACTTTAAGTGTCCCCTCTGGCAATGAGAAACAGATAAACCCTACAAGTTAAAACCTCTCCAAGCCATGTTAATCACAGTGGATGAAGAAAATATATTGACAATATTTGATACATCGCTAATGAAGTCATAAAAACAACCAATAACCAGAGAATCATCGAAAGTGGAAACGACGCATATTTGACGGACTGTTTCCAAAGAAAACTGGAAAACATTCCAACAGGAAGCACAGCGACACCGGTTTAGTGAGCCTGATGACGCGCTGTAGCAACTGATCTGTTTCAACTCGCAGTAATCTTCCTTCAGAAAATTATTACGTCCACTTCCATAGCTTTTCTTTCAGTTGCACGTTCTGACTAACAGTTAAATAAGTGAAAGTTTAGTTTATAAATCTATATAAGATTTGGATACCTTGGATACACTTAAACTGCCCTATTGTCATCATAGAAAAAAAGGACACTTAAAATTTATCTTGACATCAAAATTCTCTGCGACTTAAAGAACTAAACCTTGGCCACCGAAACCCTGACAGCAATACAAGTGCCACTCACCTGCAGCTGGGGCTCACACAAACTCAAGTGTACCCGCAGTTGTTCTATCCATAGCCTGAGGGCAGGCAAACAGATAGACACAAGGGGGATGGTGCTCAAGGCCCAGGAATATTCAAATCTGAATACTGAATGCTTATTTAAATAAGAACTGTTCCAAATTTAACACAGAGAAGGATTTGTTTTAAACTTTTTTTTTTTTTTTTTTTTTGGGTAATGTTTAGGAGAAGGGTGACGTGTGCCAGAGGGAAGCTGGTGTGTTAATATAAGAAGCAGATGTGAAATATGCACACTTGGGAAGAAAAACAGACAACGTGCTGTTCCACTCAGATGTGGAAAAACAAAAGCCGGCGTTGTAAATTCTAATGTCACACACCTGCTTTTACTTTGACCAAGAATGAATGGAAACTTAATGAGAAGTAAAAGTTGAACTACAATCAAAATTAAATGCACATTCAAGAGTTACCTACCATGGAAAATGGCAACTTCCCAGAAAAAACAAGCGTTCAAAATTTCAGCGGAAGAATTGATCAATATCGACAAGGTCCAAAAGAATGCAGCAGGGAAGGTCAAAGTTCCAGATCCAACCTGATTCAAATGTGCTCTTCTGCGTTTGAGGCTGCGATAAGTCACGTTCCGGCTTGTATGATATTCCTGGTCCACAAATTATGACAGTGGATGTGTTCACTTTGTTTATGACACCAGTCTGGTAGTCACACATGCTAATACACAGGCAGAAAGTCATAGGCACCGCCCACCTTCGCATTCACACCCCCACAAGGTCAAACACATCCAAGCTGACTCACAAAAAAACTCACATATTGCGCCCTAACACATTATTGCATAGTCATTTCAGTTCCAACTTAAAAGACCAACTTTACTGGCAAATGTTGCTGTCTTTGTTTGGAGTTTCACTTCAAACCTTGAAGAGTTAATTCTGATATCACCTTTTTTCACATGAAAACAGCTCAGTCTTTGCCATACGAAGCGGACAAATGTGTCTTTCTAGTTGTCAAATAAGAAGTCTGAATGGTATAAAATGAGGTTTGGACAGAACTCTGAACTGAAACAAGTATTTACTACTTAACTAAACTATACAAGAGTGCTACAAGAATGATCATCTGGCCCAAAATCTGAAAAGTGAATTGCACAATCAAAATCAAAACTATTATAACAGGAGGCCTTTCATTTTTGCTTTTATCACTTTGTATTGCACAAGGAACCATATTTGGTGAGGCAACAGCCTTCCTCCCTATGAGGCAGTCTAATCATTTCAGGCAATTCCTGGTTTCTATTTGGTTTTACTACAGCACGGTTGAAACAGCACAGTAATACAATTAGTACCTGGTTATGTGCAGGAAAACAGGCATTGACATTTAATTTAAAAACGACTGCTATGTAAAATGTTAGGAAAAAAGAAAAAGCAGTAAGCGGAATAATTCCAATCTCACTAAAACAGGGCAATTTTCATGTGGAACTAGCACATTAAATCAAAGAATAAAAGGTAAAATAATTAATATTGGAGTGATGTCATTCTCAAATTCAAGTTCTGAATTCCAAAATAAAGGGCGGCACAGTAAAATCGCTCTTTTGTTTTTCGGGCTAATCCGAGATGACTACATTTAAATCCCTCGCAATTAGCTAGCTCACAAAAACAAGAGGGCGCCCCAAAGGCAGAAGTTCGGGGGTGGGGGTGTTACATGTTTGATGTAGGGTGAAGGAGCGGGTGGTTCTTAATACCTAACCCCCCACATGAGTAGTTCAAAATAAAGCAACCTGTTGAATCTATATCCCCCACTGTCAGTCTTAATTAGAGGAGGCTACTCTTAAAAGAGGGGAGGGCAGCAATGCAATTACCATGAAGGATTAGACCCAACTGGCAATACCATTGTTGGGTGAGGAATGAAGAGTGGGTGAGGGGGGCTCGCCTTGGTGACACGACCTTGGCATTAACCCCCTGACCGACAATGAGCTTTGAATTCCACTATGTCTTCCTGGGAAGTGTGCAATGTGAGGGCAAACAAAGGAAAGCAGTAGTGTGAGGATAACGAGGATGAGCACGTCGGCATGGAAGACAAAGCACGGACGCACAAAGAGGATTAAAAGCACATATTTCCCCGGAGATACTGCTGGAAGTTTCCACATATTCTTGGCCAGCTGACTGGTTGCTTAGTTGTCTCCAATTTCAGAAATTGTGCTGGACTCAGGCAGCCATAATGATACAGTACATTGTGAGTTATGTAGGCAAGCCATGCAGACTATCCATTTAATTAAGCTGCAGTTTGCATGGGCAAAACATGATTGTGGGCTTGTTTTGGGGGGGTTGTTATCTTTACCCCTTCTTGCTTGGGGCCTCCTCTTAAGTCTCTGAACACCGACTAGTGGGCCCATACAAGGAACGTTTTAATTGAAGCACCAGTCAGTCTCTTCGTTTTATTCCCTATCTGTGATAACCAACCTGCTGGTGACCTTCTACTGGTCAGCCATTGAGAGCCTGCTGACCTATGCTGTGCCAGTGTGGCACTCAAGCTGCACAGAGGAAGACAGTGGAAGGCTGGAGAGGGTGACCAAAACTGCACAAAAAGTCATCAGCTGCCCCATTCCTCGCTTGTCCACCATCTACAACTCCAACTCTGTGCCTAGAAGGGGCAAGGATCATCATGAAAGACTGTGCACACCCCAGCTTCCACCTCTTCAACCGGTTGCCCTCTAGCAAGCTGTACAGGGTTATACCAGCCAAAACAACCGGAATGACAGACAGTTTCTTTCCAAGAGATGTCACATTACTCAACTCTGCACTGAAATACTGACATGCTGTACACCACTGGCAATGTCACTGCCATTGCACTGCTAATGCCACAACATTGTCACATGCATCTCACTATGTAACACTATATGTTCTCAGACACTGTCCCAATCTGGGTGCTGCATATGCAATATTTGCACTGTAGCCTCAATATCTATGCACAAACTGTCCTCTGCACTATTAAAAGACGTCAGCCATCTGCCTCCTATTGTGACTACAGTAAATTGTTATAACCACACCACAACCATATTACTACTACCTCACCACTTGTTCACTTTATTCCCAATCTGTGCACCCTGTAACTTGTGTTTTTTATATTAAACTTTTGTTTTATGTGGTACACTTTATGGTGAAACTTTAAATCTCACTGTATTGATAATAAAAGCTTTCTATTCTACTCTATTCTAATGCTTCCCAAATTTTGACTGACAAGCTCTTGAGGAGGTTGCGTCCGACTGTGTTGTGTTAAAGCAAAAACACCTACAATATGACATGTTCATTCCAGCGGAAAGAATGTTTAATAAATTGAAAAAAATCCACGGAATTTATTTTTGAATTTTTCTGAAAAAAAAAAAAAAAAACGACATAGGGGAAGCCATTTCAAATTGTGCTCCAACTGGTGTTTTGCCAGGTTTTATTTTGTTCAGCAATTTCCACTGAACCGCTACTGGCAAACCACAGCGAAAACTACTGTGAAAATACAAACAGCATTTTTGGCAATAAAACTAAATAAACATCCTCATTCTCAATGATACAATTACAGTGATCCCTCATTTTTCGTGGTTAATGGGGGAACCCCCCCCCCCCCCCGCAGAAATTGAAAAACCGCGAAGCAAAGGCTGAGTCTTTTTTTTTTTTGTGTGTGTTCACTCTATTTAATTAGATTTAACAGCATTGGAAGGAGGTACATATAAGACATTTTCCCCTTTTTTCCCCAATATATAATTAAAAAAAACAACCTTAAATGGTTTTGAAGCACTACAAATGTAATAATTATGATATGTCAGATATTATATATAAAAGAAAACAATGATTTGTACATATATAAGTGCATATATCTTAACATTCTTTAATAAAATTCTGTATTTATTTAATTAGGCGAAAAAAATCCACGATAAACTGAGGGCGAGGGATTATTGTACATACTTTGTGCGGCTTCTCAAATATTCAGGGGTAAACTGTTTTTTAAAAAAATACTGTATTCATTTATTTAATTCGGAAGAAAATCCACGAAGGACTGAGGGATCACTGTACATACTTTGTACCGCTTCTTCTCAAATATTCAGGAAGGAGTAGTACAATTCTCTTGCTTTCTTCTATTTTGCACAGTACTTTTTTGATATTTTTTTCTGCGTGTATCAATGTACATTTTTCAGAAATGTCCTTTATGCTGCTTTTTTGTCAAATTTGATTTCTTTTTTGGCTATTTTTGCAACATTTGATGTAGAGCTGTAGGGCTTCAACTATCGAAAATTTTAGTAGTCGATTAATCGATGGACTAGTTAGTTCGAATAATCGAGTAATCGGACAAGGAACATGAACATTTAAAATACCTGAACTGAGCCTCAAATGATATAAAAACAATTAAAAATGATGATCTATGTACAACAAAAGAACAATTGGCTAACTTACATAGAAAAAGTCCACTAGCTTAAATGCTATAAAATGCAATTAAAAAAATTTTTTTTTTTTTTTTTTTTTTTTTTTACAATGCTCTTAACAAAAGGTTCGGACACATATTCCCACAAAAAACGGCTAAATATACATATAAACTATATTAAGAATGTATTAAAAAACATTAGCTCAAACAAAAACTTCACTTAACAGGGAGCAGTTGGATTCAGCCTGTGAAAAGAGGCAGACCAGAGGTCAGTGTATCCACCCTCATCAATAAAACTAAATGCAAACACTTTCAAAACAAACCATTACAACGCCACTCTAATTAAACGAATACTCGAAGCAACAAAATTAAATTGGAGTATTTTTTCTAATCGAACACTCGAGTTAATTGATTAGTCGTTGGAGCACTATAGACCCTACCCACCGACGTCACAAAACCACGTGCTCGCTGTATGGTTCCGCCCACTTGTCCGTCATTTTGTCTCTGTATTAGCATTGGTTTCAATTGATCGAGGAATTTAAAATGCATTTCATGGAAGACCCGGTGCTTTCTGATGCCGTAAACTCCCTGGATGTGTTGCATAAAAGGCGCTATGTGGAAAAGCTTCGTTCTATACAGTCGCCAGATCCATATTTGATGCCCAAATCGATGTTTTTCGACCCACTGTCTTTGCCCTGTCTGCCTGACATCTGCTACGCTGATATTTACAATTATCTTGTCCACACAAAATCAGCCTATTCTCACGAAAATTTGAAAAACTTCAAGAGCTTGGAGGCTTATAAATACTTCGTTGCTGGTTGGGTGAAACAGGTCCTCGTCCAAGAAAATTCGGCAGGAATCTATCTTGTGCTTGGAAAGGTGAGTTACGAAATTTTCAATTCAAAATCTTTTGTTATTGCTAACATCCACTGTCAAGTCTAATGTATTTCATGTCGTTTGTCAATGGAGTTAAGGCTTTTAATGTTTATATGGTTTAGCGATAGCACTCTCACTACATATATACGTGTATGTTGTCGGCGATTAGTCTAGCAATTATCTTAATTGTGGTTATTTGTCAGCCCAAAACCCTCTTAGTATATCTTAAATGCATCTTACCGGATATAAAATGACTACTACATAGTCTGTGGTGATTTTTTGGTGCCCAGTTTTCACGTCGAATTGCAGCCGTCCATTTCGCTCTCCTCTTTGGATCCCTCGGAATACGGTAAAACTTCAAGTCTCTCCTTCCATCTTCTCTGTTAGTGCAACCAACAGCCACACACGCCTTCACCATTTTGATTATTAATGTTAACGAGCAGAAAAACACGCCGTAAATAGGAGGAATGTACGTAGCCGTAACAGGTTAACACTATGTTTTGACGGACAATTGGGCGGTACCATTCAGGAGAGCGGAGTTGTGACGTCACGTGGGTAGGGTCTATAGTGTTGTCCTGATCCAATACGCCTATAATGATATTTTTGGAGTATTGGACAGTATCACATTTCGTCACAAGATTGGATCAGATCTAGTCGTCACGTGTGTTCAGCATGGTAGAGCTTTTCGGCTGCTAAAAATAAAACCACCAGACTAGCGGTTCATAAAGTTTTTCTGCAGCACATCCTTACAGAGATTCAATTATTTTCAGCACCCCCACAGAAACAAAATTTTCAATAAATACACATACGCTTAGCTTGCAAACATTCATTCTTGGGAGTCATCAGAAACATGAACAAAAAACATAACTCAAATAATCACTGCATCGGTCACTATTGTATTTGAAAATCAGCCTGGCAACTTTGTTCCTGTATCATTTACTTTTTTCTCAACAGCCCTCCTGCGGTGGTGTTTTTAAGATTCGCGGTAGTAAAATTAGCGCCATCAGCTGGTATGACTTCATAATAAAAAGTGTTCATGGTAACCACTCACATCCCCACTGTAAAACCACTGCACTAGTCTGCTGTACTTCTTCTGTAGCTGTCATAATAGCAGACTTACTGTATTTTGAAGCAGTCATTACCATCATCATCATCAGTGGATGGAAAAGTACTAAGCGGCTGTGATTAATACGCAACTGTGCAGCCGACAAAATGTGTGTCATGTAGGAGATCAGTGGAAAAGCCTGTTGGTGCGTGCTGATGCTGTGATTCAAAATTTCTACATTTATCCATTAGTTCATCTTCTGTTCTGCTTATTTTGTTTTAATGTCTTTACAAAAGAAAAACAAGCATTAGTTGACTTGCTTAGGATGGGAAAGCAAATTGCCATTCCTGATAACGTTTCTGTCCAAAAGACCAGATTAGAAGGGAAGGGATTTTTGGGTGATGGTCTTTACCTGATCATAACTTGAAAACTGTGTCGCTGTTATTATTGTTAATGGTATGATTATTATCACCACTATAGGATGTTATTTATTCTTCCTGTAATTAATAAAATTGTAATGAAATATACCATTGAGAAGCAAAAATTGATTTTAAATGTCATTTCAACAGAATAACTGTGATGTCAGATGAAAAATAGATTCACTATAGAGTCATAGTCAGTCTGTCTAGTGAGATTATCAGCATTGGAGGCAAAACAAAAGGTTTAAAGACCAATCTGGGACAAAAGAAGGTGAGAAAGGATAAAAATTAGGTAATCTACGTAAATAGTGAACCAAGGAGGTGAACACGACAACAAGAGAGCCTTAGGCCACAGCTGTTTGAAGGGAAGGGCCCGTTTCCATGACAAGACAAACCTAATGACCTGTCTTGTCTGGTCCTGTTGAGGCTTACAGGAAGGTGGGGGATGCAAAAATGACTAAATGTTACTAGCACCATGTGCTAACTGGTACAAATCTGGTGAGGATTGCTTCAATTTGAGATGAAACAAAGTGTACCGCCACTATGCAGCCTGCAGGTGTTTTTCAATCTCCTGGATTTACAGTAAACTACAGAAATGTATTCAAAAAAAAAAACAAATAGGAAACCCCGGGAATAGTGAGTAAACTAATGTGGATGTCCAACTTCATCCACAAGTTGAGGAGAACAATAAATCCAGTGGCAGGACTGTAGTTTAGTAACAGTAACATTGCCTCTTTGCTCTTTACAGATTGTTAAAATTCATAAATGACCCCTACGATCGACTGATAAGAAGAGTACATGATCTGATAATAAATCTTTTATTCATGGCCCAGAAATACAATAACAAACACAAGCGGGTGTATTCCTGCTCTTACATCACACCCCCAAGTCATAAATTCAGGGGAAACATAAAAAAATTGTGACATGGGGGAAATTCACATCCTGGAAGTTCTTTGAAATAGTGAAACAGGCCATGAAATGTGTACGCAAATGTTGTCGTAATTAGAATGTCTTTACTGAGGCACTTATACGATTGTTGATATTAACTCTCCTATTTTTATTATTACTGACAAATTTATGACAAATTTAAAGCTCATCATTTGATGAACTCTCGCGTATTGATTACCTTTTAATTGCAAACCAATTAAACACATTGCTTCCTAATGAAGGTTAACTGATATATCGGTCAGCCGAAATATGAATGTTTTTCAAGATCGCCCATCGGCCAAGTTATGTTAGCAATTTGGGTGCTCATCTTTCTCATAAAGGTCGACTGAAATGTTGACCGGCTAATACAGTATATCGGGCCGATATATGGACTTTATTTCCAAGATTGCCCGATATTAGCCAATATAATGGGATAACTGTTATGTTCACCGTTTTGGTGATGTTTCTTAAAAAGGTCGACCGATATATTGGCCGGCCGATATATTGGGCCGATTGATGGAATTTTTTTCCCCATTATCGGCTGACTCACTGTTTGGGTGATGATCTTTGTTAATTGTGATTTTGCACTATTTTGTTGTCAAAGTTACAAAAAGAAGTACCAGATTTTTTTGTTTACCTCCAAAAAAGACATTCATATAATGAGTTTTTCAATTACCTTTAATAAACAACATTCGTTAAGAAAAAAAAATATTGGCCTCAAATATCAGCGAATAAAATCGTCTTTAGACATTGGCAATCTGCTGAATTTTTCAAAAATAGGAATCGCCCTTTGAAAATCCCATATTGGTTGACTTCTACTTTCTCATGTCAACCATAGACTTCACTGTGAGATGACGAGAAACTGGGTGCGGGGCTTTTCCGTAGAGGGCCTATTTTCAAAAACTCCCTTAGGTATATATGGGTCTCCGTGAGCAGCTACAGTACAAGTATAACAAAATTTAAAATGGATATAAAATTATCAGATTTTACACTAGATCCACAAAAATCACCTAATGCAGAGAATCACCTATATTTTTAAGCCTAATGGCAATATTTAACATATCATATACGTTTTTGCCCAAAATAGTGACAATTTTTTTTTTTTTTATTTAGTGCAATTTTGACGCAAGTTTTCAACAGCTACTAAATCACAGTTTTCACATCAGAAACGTAATACGTGAGGAAAGCATGCGGAATCATCTTGATTTTACTCAACAAAAGCAAAATTTGTATTTGTCTATACACAATCACAACTAATTTAGGTTGATTTCTGATGTCACTATTGCCTCAGCACGTCTTTCCGGCTACCTGGCCCTTGTCATTTTCAGATTTGAAATTTAACATAAAATAAAACACGTAAAAGCCTAATTTGTTTTTTGTATGGGCGTAGAAATGTCTACATTACTATTTTTTTGCCTAAAAACGGGCAGTTTGCCGAAAATGGCCTGATTATTTGAATGCAAAGTTACGCTATTGTGTATAGATACAAAATCCAACATGGCTGCTGTCACAAAACAATAAATGTGTAAATAAATGTGTCAATTCCTAAATTTCTATAAATAGGAACGTAAAAAAGTCTAGATTCTTGGTTAAAACAAACAAAAAAACTGGAAGTTATTGATCATTTTTTTCTAAGTATTTCAAGCTAAAGTTATGCTATTTTTTCCCCCATTCATTTCATTTTTTTTGCAACATTTCAAAGTGCATGCATGGTGCATTTTTGTATAACAATTACCTTGAATCCTCGACCAAATCACTCTCAAGACACACCTGCCTGCTTGTATGCACTAAAAATTTCATCCTATTTCCACCTAAATTCAGCGTTAGAACGCTGCGTGTTTGAGTTTATCACAGTGAAAGCCGACACGATGCTCTGCCTGGCCCGGCTGCTTAAAAACAGTAACACTAGTAAACAAAAACAAAGTTTTTATTAGTAACACTAGTAAACAAAAACAAAGTTTTTATTGATCCAGGAATATTTTATCACAATAAATTTTCTAAGACATAATGCTATACATCCTTTTTGTTTATGACACTACGAAGACATTAGCTACATTTGAGACTTTGACAACTGTACAATTAGTTCAATGTGTAATCGGATGGATGTGCCAATGTTGTCTGACGGATGATAAGTGTGTAAATTCTTTGTCTTTTTCCACTACGTTATTCAGGTCAGTTACCATGGAAAAACGTGATATACAAAAGCTCACATTCTCCATATTTTCTCTACCTTTTGGCTCCAAAGATTGGGCTATTCAATTGAAAAGAGGAAGGGGGGGAATCCACATGATGCCAGGGTGGAGAGTTAGCAGGAGGGAGCAAAGCAACCAAAACAAGCAAGCAGCAAGCAGGCACCGTGTCTGTCCCCCTCAGTCTTCTGGCCAGACTCCCATTGTCAAAACTGGCAGGTTCAAAGCACTAATTCATTAAATGGTCCAGTGGTCATACACAAGAGGCCCGTCACCCCTTTTCAACCACCTAAAAGAAGTACATCAGCTTTAGCCCTCAGTGTGACCTTGTTGATGTAGTTTAGTGTTGCTAAATCTGATGAGGAAATTAACAGGGGAGGGAGGTCGTCATGTGCTGGCTACTTATTTCCGTTTAATTTCACTAACTGTCTGTAAATCTCAGAAAACGTGTAAGAGGTGACAGGTAGTGTTTACTGCATTGTGGAAAAAAATAACCACATGATAATAAGGCGTTTAAAAATTGCCTGATGTGGTGATTTTTTTTGTGCGATATCACTTAAAATCTGGTCCAAAAAACATCTTAAAATTAGTGCAAAACAGGAGAACCTACAGTATAAAAGTAATATACAGTATACTGATATGAGTTGCATATCATTTCCATGTTTTCAAAAATTATCTATGGTAATCATTTTCTTTACCGCCTATTCAGTAAAGTTGGGAATCTCTGGCATGAAGCAGATTCGATATGTATCTAGATACACAGGTTACGATTACATTAAAAAACGATACATTTTTATGGCCGAGAGATTCGATACAGTTTAAGAACGATACGGTTCGATACAGAGTGAAAACGATACGGTAGTAAACATTTGTTGTGTGTGTTTGTACAGTATTTTAAACATATAAAAAAAGACCACATTTCAAATAGCAAAATTAAACAACAAACTTTCATAGCAATGTTATGTTTTATTTTTTATGAAAAAAAATTAAGGCTTACTATATGACCGTCATTTTGTTGGATGGGATTGATAATAAAATAAAACTCCAGTGACAGACAACAATAAAGTGCAGTAATTCAAGTACTGTATTTCCTGGTGTTTTGAACACAATAGGTAAGTAATTTAAGTGCAAACTTTCAATGTAAACATCTTACAAGCAAAAAATATTCATTATATGCAGCAGCTCTAGAAAAAAAGAATTAAACCTGCAATCTTATCATAAATAAATAAGAAATTATGCTTTACCACTGATATAACTGGGGGAATAAAAAAAATGGCATTTTAGACAGGTCAATAATCATTACTTTAACCTAATACACAGCAAAGTCTTTCACTTATGCCTGTGTTTCCATATTTTTTACTCCTCATCACTGTCCATATCTTTTTTGAAGGGCAGATTTTTTCTTGAGGAAGATCAACTAATCCACATGTTCATGTTTAGGTAGACTGCGTTTCGTGGAAAAAAAAATCTCCAGAGGGTCGTGCTGCCCTTTCCACCATTGTAGTGGGTTATTTTTCAGGGTTAAAAACTCACGATCTCTGTACTGCTCCACACTTCACACTAGCTCTGTCCCATGCGAACAGATCTGGCTGCCTTCCTCACTTCAAAGTCCGACTTTTGTTTCCTGGGTGCGTTGAAAATCAATCGCTGCACGTCGCTGGCATCGGTGCTCAAACTGTCCATTGTTTTAGCATGTTGCTTCGTTGCCACTACTAGTTTTGTTTTGGGCTGTGAAGAAAACGCTATGGAGCGTGCGTTACAGTGGTTTTGTTAGCTCTCGCATTGTTATGACACGCCCGTGACGATCGGGTAATGACGGCGACTTGTAGCAGTTCTTCTGAGGCAACCACGACCCGACTTTTGAGTTGTGCTTGTTCATATTATATCATGCGTGCGGTCTCAAGCTAAGTGCGCTGTGTGGTGAATGACACAAACGCATCATGTGAAGTAAAAGCTAAATTATTATACCATTAAGCAATGCATTGAACTAGGCATTAGAAGCTGATTCTTGTGCTCGCGATAGCCGAATTCTATCTCTACTATCAGTTCATTGAATATTTAATGGCTAATTACTGTCGAATGGTGACTTTACTATCGATACAGCTGTATCTCTCACCTGTAAAACCGGATACCCGGTCGTATCGGTTTATCGTTCTCAAGCTTGCTATTCAGGCAAGAGGCTGACTTCACCCAACACTGGTCGCCATTCAGTGGCATGAAACTGATACAGATAGACCAGAGGTTGCGCTAGACATTTTCGTTGTCTGTCATTTTGACTGACAGGGTCATAAAAATCCGGTCATAGTCTATTTTTACCCGTCACTTAAATTTTTAAAATTATAATGATGACATATTCAATAGTATTTAGTTTTCATTCATTTTTAATTAATATTGTAACGCTTGCTTGGCGGCGAAAAATTAGACACGGAAGTCGTGGTATTTTTCTCCCTTTTTACTCTGCTTACCGCCAACAACTCCGCCCCCAAAGAAAAAGAGGCAACGATATAGACCCCAGTCACCAACGTCGCACAATGATCTTAATTGTGGTTGTCAGCCCAAAATCTTCTAAATATATATTAAATGCATCTTACCAGATATAAAATGACTACTACACAGTCTGTGGTGATCGTTTGGTGCCCAGATTTCTTGTCGAATTACAGCAGTCCATCTCGCTCTCATCTTCGGGTCTCTCAGAATACGGTAGAACTTCAAGTCTCTCCGTCTATCTTCTCTGTTACAGCAACCAACCACACACGCCTTCACCATTTTCATTATTAACGAGCAGAAAAACACGCCGTAATAGGAGGCATGTACGTCGCGGTAATGTGTAAACATGACGAGCTGACACACAATATGGCGGCTCCAGTCAAGGGGGCGGAGTTGTGACGTCATGTGATTGGGGTCTATACACAAGCGGCAATCTTGTCCATCAATTGGATGACGCGCTGGCACACCGGGTGCACCAATAAGAACCTCGCGTTGATGTGTCAATCACGGTGCCGCCGCCAGACCCCGGTGACGCTACAATATTCTGACAGAAGAGCCAACGACGTCATGCATTAAGAGAGACAATAGCTAATTAATGTGCTAACTCGCCACCCTGTGGTCTGGGGTGTGAATTGCAACCTGTCAAAATGACGGACGGACGTCAGTTTTTTCCGTCACTGTTTTAAAAAACCGGTCAACGACGGAAAATATCCGGTTAACGCGACCCCTGAGATAGACAACCAATCGTTCTCACACTCACACAGTCATTGAGGAGGAAGTAAACCCACCTTCCTTCCAACTAAATAAAGCAGCTAATGTACCATTACCCAATCATGCCTAAATGTAATTAAACTGTAATATTAGCCGTTATGTTAAAGAATTCTCAAACAGAATAATACAGGTTCAACATTTGAAATTGGTTTCTCAAAACAATTTAAACCAAACACCATAATAGGATGCGCCATTAACTTTACAGATCACTCTGAATAAGCAATCACAATAAACGCTCACACAGATGAAAAGGACAACGATGTTACAGGCCTGAGTAAACGGCAGCCTGCAATTACAGGAAAAAGTTCATCGGGTAAAAAAAGAAAACTACTGTAAAATAAAACAATGAATGCTGCTTTTTTTAAGTATATGACATGAGTTTTAAAAGACTTTAATAAATGTCACAATAAATCTTTTAATTATTAGTCAATGGCGTACCGCACGCATGCTATTTTTAGACCGTGACGTCGCATCGTAATGTGGAAATAAAGCAACAGTGGGACATTATAGACCCGCCCTTGCATAGAAAGAATGTTAATTCTGCTACTTTTCTCCGGTAATCTTTCAAAAACGACCATGCCGATCACACATTGCTTTTTTGGAACATGTAGAAACAACTCTAGACATTACGACATATGAAGGAATTTTTCTTCATACGTTTCCCGAAACCAAAAACTAGGGAGGAAAAAATGTGAAGAAAGAATTACTGGTGCACAATAATTATCGGTGCAATAATTATCGGTCCGATAATAGGAATTATGACGTCATCCTGATAAATCCAATAACATTATTAATTGGACCGATAATATGTACTGTGCTGGCTTTACGGTTTACAGTATACACTAGTATGAGAAATCAGTTGACCATTTGCGTGGCATTGCTGCCACCTGCTGGTCAGAATAATTCACTGCATCTATTTTTTGTTACAGTGGTTTGGTTCATTCACTTACACATTGCGGTGTCTAGCGGTAGCATTGACAATCGTGAGCGCTTTCTGTTACGTTTCCGCCTCGGAAATATATGTTTGTAAGTATTTTATGTTTACTATAACATATGGATGTGCAATATATGTTTACTTCTGTGGTGAAGGGTCATATGTACAGAACTTCAAAAGTTCTTGTGTTATAGAAGCCAGCCAATACTTCAGTAGCTCAAGCTAGTGTGCTATGCTATACATATAATAGTTCTGTATATATGTGTATTGTGCAGTTTGTTGTATATTGAGTATTGAATATGTATTTTTCTGTTGTACTTTCACAATATTAAGACGAGTGTCTTCCCATAAAAGCAAGAAAAGACCAAGCCACAATTCATTCTTAGCTGGCTGTTGGGCAGTGCAGAAGTGAAACACACTGTTTTGTTCATGTCATTATGAAAAATCTGGTGAGATCAAAGGCAAATCTATGTTGAATCCACTTTTTTTCTTTTCTTTTCTTTTTTAAACCTCCAGGTGTTCAAAAACTCAGGTTATGCCTTTTTTAAAAATTTTATCAGTATTCGATGTCGGTATCGGCTTTGAGGAGCAGGACGTTTCTGATGTCGGTATCGGTTTCAAAAAATGGATATCGTGCACCCCTAGAAAGAATCAACTTGCGCGGACTTTTAACGGCAGCTCGGTGACTCCATTCACATTTCATATGCAATTCACATTTTGTGGGGTCGGCATGGTCTTTCAGAGGACAAAGAGGTTGAGATTTTTAACTAATTTTTTAGTGTGACGCTGTGCCGTGCTGCTTCTGTCCGACAATGAATGACCTGAAAAGAATTAAAATGGTACCTGCCTGCCAGTTATCTTTAAAAAAAAAAAAAAAAAAAAAAAAAAAACTTTAGTAACGGGGAAGTGTAAATACATTATAGAATTAAGATTTGTTATCAATGAAAAAATTAAAAGTGTTCGCTGGCTGCCACTGACTAGCATTCGCGATCGCTACACAAAACTAACTAAATTACCCCCAAGAACGGTCAGAGATGACAACCAGAGGATATAATATATAAGAAAGACAGGGCTGGTGGTAAAGGATAGCTTGTTGAAACAGGAGAATGTCATTGTCAGTCGCGTAAGAAAAAGGTGTCAATAAAAAAAGCTAAGGCTATGCTTAGGTCGGCTCGTTTTTTTTCGTCTTTTTCAGCCCTCGACACTCAAGCCATCTCTTTAACAACACTTTTATGTTCTTCCACATCTTTGCCAGTGAATTTGGCACCAGGGACATCATTTTCGGAGAGAATTGGTAGGGTTAGCTCAGTAAACTATCAGTAAAAATCTTCGTACACGATTTCCATTCATTTCCTATTAGGGACAAACAGTGGCGTATCCCCCCTTAGCAACAGTAGCTAACATCATGAATATTAACGGGCGGAAGTGACGTGCTGCTTGCGGTACACTATTAGCAATCATAATAAATTAATTTTGTTTAGTATATTCAAGGCGTCACACATCAAAGTTGCCTGCCTTTACCTGCACTGTTAACACCAAAGCGATGCCAACAGCTATGAAAACGGGCACACAAAATTAAGGTTTGTTCTGTGCTCTAATACAGTACCAACCTTTGAAACTTTTTTTTTTTTTTTTTTTAAATGGCATACTATATTTAATTTAGTAGTGAGGTGACAAATGTACACTTTGCGTAGCACAAACAAAGGCACTCTGGTCCAGCTTTGCTGTTATGGTTGTGACATACTCGCTAATGTCAATATTTACCTACACATTTTCTATACTAGTCCTTCCAAAAAATTTGTAATGTGATAACCTCATTTATATGTGTCTTTGGATTCTTAAACGTGCATTGTGTAAATGTCCGATGAAAAGTTGTGATATTTATTTTCTTACCTTTGAGGCCCTGCGACGATCGGGGCATTCTGGGTGCTGGCACACAACCCAGTCCTCCTCTTGGACGGGCTTGTCATCTGAGAAAAAAAAAAAAAAAAAAAAAAAAAAAAAGGTACATTTAATCATCTCTGTCACTCCCAAAATAATCGTATCTCGATCTAATTACATGAATTCAGTAATACTCCTTTCTTGGTGAAAATGTTTAAAGTACTCACCACCTCAATTTGTAATGAACAAAGTGGGGTAGGGGGTGGGAGGCAAGACTGACCTCAAGGCAAAAGAGTGCAAAGCGAGAGAGTAAACACAAGCTTGGGGGGCAGGCGAGATGCATTAATAGGAGATCAGAGGGACATGAATAATGAGTGACAGGACAGGAAGAAAATGGAGCAAAGGAGTAGAAAGCTCGATCCCGCTTTCTTCAATAAAGTGCACTCACTCGATGGTCCAAAATAACAAATCACTAATGTCAAATAAACCTCTGAAAGCTACACCGCAAGTCAGTACTGAGTACTGATTAAAGGCTTTGTTTACATCTACATCTTGTGCGGGTACATACATGAGATAAAGACACGATAAAGTTTGGTCATATTTATCCGCCTGACTAATGAAGCCCACTTTGCACACAGAGTGGTCAGGATAGTGCAGTCAGTGTCACCTGTTCCCTTTCAAAAGAAGCCAACTACACCACAAAGTCTAAACTCAGACCCTTTCAAGAGGTCACTCCTGAAACACAAAGACACTTTTAGACCAAGCTGGAGGGGGGAAAAAAAAAAAAAAAAAAAAAAGAAAAACCGGAGGCCCTGTTCCATACGGAAAGTCTCTTTGAATCATCCATTAGGCCACAATTACACTGAGGGGTCAAATGTGCTTGTTCGAATGAGACAGTTTAACACTACCATAATTGCGAAAACCTCATGGTCAGCTGTTTCCCTGCAAGTACAAGGGACAATTTGTCTGTGGTGGACTTCCTCTAGCAGAGAGCTTCTCAATTATATTCTGTATTGCCTCCTTCCCCCCAGGAAGATGTGAAAGTTTCGCGTCCCACCCAACTCTCTGCCGCCACCATCACTTGTCTACAAAATTATTATTAGTAGAGATGTCCCGATCGATCGGGATGTCCGATCACGTAATTTTCAAAGTATCAGAAACGGCAAAAAAATATCGGCCATGCCTTTTTTTAATATAATTTTTTTTTTTAATTAAAGCGTTTTCTAATTGTATTTAACGTTACAGACATAATATGTTTCACTCTTCCAGAGTCTTTAGTTTAGGCTTAAGGTAGGGTTATCAGATTTATACTAATAACGGCGTTAATTATTTTTTAAAAAAATGTATCACGTTAAAATATTTAACGCAATGAATGCATGCGCTGCACGACCCACTCACGCATTGTCGCGCTCAATCTTTAATGGCACCGTTTTACCTATATAACGAGATAAAAGGCAGCGTAAAATGAGTAGAGTGAATTTTGGCAGCCTTTGGAGCCTTTTTGTAATTGGCTTAAGCCTTACAATCCCTCTCCCTACGATTAGAAATATTATGGGAAGCAATTTGGGGAAGCAAGGTAGCAATTGATCTTTTTCTTAACACCTTATGTTATTTCCCAACGCAGAGAAGATATATCAATTGGTAGCACTACGCACAGCCATGGTTCCACTTCCCATCATGCATTTGGGCATGACTACAGTATCATTTACCCAAAGCTCAACAAATACACTAGATGGCAATACTTAGTCACAATATACAAAGTCACAAGTCTTTCTATCCGTGGATCCCTCTCACAGAAAGAATGTTAATAATGTAAATGCCATTTTGAGGATTTATTGTCATAATAAACAAATACAGTACTTATGTACTGTATGTTGAATGCATATATTCGTCTGAGTTTTAGTCTTTTTTTTTTAATGCATTGCCAAAATGTATATGATCGGGAAAAATTATCGGGAATGATTGGAATTGAATCGGGAGCAAAAAACAGCAATCGGATCGGGAAATATCGGGATCGGCAGATACTCAAACTAAAACGATCGGGATCGGATCGGGAGCAAAAAAACATGATCGGAACAACCCTAATTATTAGGAGTAGTACACCTCTGCAAAGATGACTGACATCACTGAGAAGACAGAAGAATAAATTATACAGACATCTGCTATCTTTTGGTGCAAAGTAGTAATTACATGAGACACCATATTTGCAGCTCTGGCTTGTGAAAGCACTGTTCTTGTCGTAATTTTGCGACTTTGGCGCTTAAAGGGTTAAGAGGACTCTGTCCACAACAAGTTAAGACAAGTAAGGTCGATTTTTTTCCCCCCTTCTTCACAATTGTAGTGCCCTGCTTTTTTGTTGGTGTAAGTGCTTTTGTGGTTATAGATTGGCTGTAAAATCATCAGTGGGTACTGTGGCACTGTTTGGCTGCCCAGACAGGTTGCTGCATATGATTTTTAAATTTTATATATATTTATTTTTTATTCAAATCTTTCTTTGTAAGATCCGTCTATGTAAATATCTCATATAAGTTTAAGCTTATGCGTTCAATTTTTAAAAAAAATTAGGTGCTGTGGTTCTTCATCAGATGTGCTCCAAAGTGTGTAACATTTAGTAATTGTGAGACCTCTACTTAAGGTATAAATGACTTACAAGACATGACATAATGTAACTTTTGGGCTGCCGGTTATGGTAATCCCTAACATACAGTGGGGCAAATAAGTATTTAGTCAACCACTAATTGTGCAAGTTCTTCCACTTGAAAATATTAGAGAGGCCTGTAATTGTACACATGGGTATACCTCAACCATGAGAGACAGAATGTGGGAAAAAAAAAAAAAACAGAAAATCACATTGTTTGATTTTTAAAGAATTTATTTGCAAATCATGGTGGAAAATAAGTATTTGGTCAATACCAAAACTTCATCTCAATACTTTGTTATGTACCCTTTGTTGGCAATAACGGAGACCAAACGTTTTCTGTAACTCTTCACAAGCTTTTCACACACTGTTTCTGGTATTTTGGCCCATTCCTCCATGCAGATCTCTTCTAGAGCAGTGATGTTTTGGGGCTGTCGTTGGGCAACACGGACTTTCAACTCCCTCCACAGATTTTCTATGGGGTTGTGATCTGGAGACTGGCTAGGCCACTCCAGGACCTTGAAATGCTTCTTACGAATCCACTCCTTTGTTGTCCTGGCTGTGTGTTTCGGATCATTGTCATGCTGAAAGACCCAGTCATGTCTCATCTTCAATGCCCTTGCTGATGGAAGGAGATTTTCACTCAAAATCTCTCGATACATGGCCTCATTCATTCTTTCCTTGACACAGATCAGTCGTCCTGGTCCCTTTGCAGAAAAACAGCCCCAAAGCATGATGTTTCCACCCCCATGCTTCACAGTGGGTACGGTGTTCTTCGGATGCAATGCAGTATTCTTTCTCCTCCAAACACGAGAACCTGTGTTGCTACCAAAAAGTTCTATTTTGGTTTCATCTGACCATAACACATTCTCCCAGTCCTCTTCTGGATCATCCAAATGCTTTCTAGCGAAACGGACAAGTACTTTCTTCAGAAGGGGAACACGTCTGGCAGTGCAGGATTTGAGTCCCTGGCAGCGCATTGAGTTACTGATCGTAGCCTTTGTTACTGTGGTCCCAGCTCTCTGTAAGTCACTCACTAGGTCCCCCCGTGTGGTTCTGGGATTTTTCCTCACCGTTCTTGTTATCATTTTGACGCCACGGGGTGAGATCTTGCATGGAGCCCCAGATCGAGGGAGATTATCAGTGGGCTTGTATGTCTTCCATTTTCTAATAATTGCTCCCACAGTTGATTTCTTTACACCAAGCGTTTTACCTATTGCAGATTCAGTCTTCCCAGCCTCTTGCAGGTCTACAATTTTGTCTCTGGTGTCCTTCGACAGCACTTTGGTCTTGGCCATAGTGGAGTTTGGAGTGTGACTGACTGAGTGTTGTGGACAGGTGTCTTTTATACCGATGAGTTAAAACAGGTGCCATTAATACAGTTAACAAGTGGAGCCTCGTTAAACCTCGTTAGAAGAAGTTAGACCTCTTTGATAGCCAGAAATCTTGCTTGTTTGTAGGTGACCAAATACTTATTTTCCACTCTAATTTGGAAATAAATTCTTTAAAAATCAAACAATGTGATTTTCTGTTTTTTTCCACATTCTGTCTCTCATGGTTGAGGTTTACCCATGTTGACAATTACAGGCCTCTCCAATCTTTTGAAGTAGAACTTGCACAATTGGTGGTTGACTAAATACTTATTTGCCCCACTGTATCTACTGTAAGTGTCAGAAGTGCTAAATGGAAGAAATGTCATAATCCTCTTAAAATGTATGACAAAAAGTGGACGGATCACGTCTCTTGTATTTTCTGTATTTATACATTACGCCCCTGTCTTCCCGTCGACTTCCTTCAAATCATGCTGACATTTCGTCTCGCGCTCTCTGTTTCTCTCCCTCTCTTTGATGAATCAAAATCACTCAACTCAGCATTGCTGACGAAGCCAAACGCTCACACAATTATACGGATGCACACGTGATGATGCACAAAGAGAACACACACAAAAGACACACTGGAGAATCACATTTATGCCACTAACTGCAGTAGCAAAGCTGTGAGGGGACACTACCGTTATTATTTTTAATGATTTGTATGTGTGCAACATTAAAAACAAGTGTGAGAATATTAAACACTGTATGGATGAAAGAACTTCCCACTTGAAATTCGTATTTGGATTGCAAATTACACATGCATACATTTGCATTTTAATGTTTCGCGTATGACACACAAATAGAGGTGGCCTGACCATTCAGCAAATACTGAATTATGCATTATTGCAACACTGTGAATTGGATCGAGGGCACCGTGTGTGCGTGTGCTCGTGTATGTGTCAACTTCTGAAAATATCACCTCATGTGATCATTGATAAAACAAGATATTTCTTTAGAAAAACTTTCTATACGATCAAATTACAAGAATCTAACTACAATCAGCAGATATTTGGGAGTAAGAACCCACACAATACCAAATGCTCTAAAGGTGACCATCTCTGATTGTGATGGGGGACAGCCATTTTGATCAGTGGCTGAGTGAACAGAACTGAATGTTCCTTTCTTTCCTGTTGTTTAACCCCCAGAGTAGATGAATCCGGTATGTCGCCATCACGTTCCTGAATCCACATTAATTGCTGCACACCCTCGGCTCTCATCCACATTCAACTACAAAGCCACATAACACCAAGCGTAAACTGTTCCAGAGATGGGTGTTGGAGGAGGACACGTGACAGGTTGAAAGATGTTGACAAGTTTCATTCGACCGACTCACTCCTTATGGAATGGTTAGATGACGGCGACGCCGTCTGCTGGGGCAAGTTTGGTCACCATGTTCAAGAACAATCACGAGGAGATTAGTGCATAGCTGAAATCACTGAGGGTATTTGTGTCACAAGATACAGTAATTGGACATAAGAAAAATTATTATTATGTAACACTGCGGCAATCTTAAATGTCGACGTTCCAGGTCAACTGCCAACCCAGAAAAATTTTCCCAGAAAAAAATGTTTTTTGGATTTTTTTGTTTTAGATTTGCACAGTGGTAATGTTGGTTCACCAAAAGAGTAAAGTCTTGTTTGACATTACTGCTCTGTGTACAGTATATACTGTATGTACTAGGGTGACCAAATGTCCTCTTTTGCCCGGACAAGTCCTACTTTCATGTAGTGTCCTCGTGGTCCGGGCGGGTTTTATAAATTCATAAAAATGTCCGGTTTTGATGATTTTTTTTAAATGATTTTTCACGGGACCAATTTGAAGAGAATCCCTCCGACCGCTGGGTGGCAGCAGTTGACATGGCTCCTACGAGAATGGAGGGAAGTAGTAGTAGTAGTAGTTCTTGTTTTTGTTGGCAGTTTACCCCTATCATGAGGCATTACCGCCATCTACTGGGTTGACGATTTGGCCACAATGCCTGAATTTAAAAAATTTTTTTTTAATGATAAATACGTATATAATGGCAACTGTTGACTTCTGTCGGAGCTTTGACTGTAAAATCCCGTTTGGTGTCGCATCGGCGCGCTGCCGATGATTGTAAACTTTTATAGCAAAGTTTGAATTTTGCCTCAGCTAGCTATCAGTAAGCTAAACCGCGCTAGGCATTATGGGAAACGTAGTTTTGAACTGCTACTTTTGGAATCATGCTGATTGAATAGTTTGTCAGTTTATTTCGGTTTTTGTTTGTGTGCAATCTAGAACATTGAATGAGAACATCAATTGAATGGGAATAACAATTTGTTAAGGACAATTGTGATAGTAATTTATAAAAATGTTTAGTTGGCACATAGCCTACTGTGTGTATATGTATTGACTGGACTACATTTCTATGGGTCTGCATTTTTTATATATATAATTTTTTTTTTTTTAAGTTATTATTTATTTTTTTTCAAACTGCATTTTTCCCATCCAGAGTGAGGGGGCACACTTTAAATACATTAAAGTGATATAGCCATCTTTGAGTGAACTTCGAGTAAAATTCAAGTATCTTGAGGCCGGGCTGAGGCTGGGCTGAGTGTCCTCTTTTTTAGAAATCAAAATATGGTCACCCTAGTATGTACTCCAACGGCCACATATATTTGGAACTTTAAATTACAAATTAGGTGTACAGTGGCCCCTCGACATACAAACGCATCGATATACATTCCTTTCAACATCCGGCATAAAATTCAACTTGTCATTTGCAGTGTAGCAATTTCATTGTTTTCTCGCAAGAAGGCAGCACGGCGGATTTTCTTGTGAGAGAAGTCCACATAGGTCCCAAGAAAGTTAGTGCAAGTGGTGAAAAAAGGAAAAAGGTAACACTTCCCATTGAAATTAAGAAGGAAATTATTAAAAAATGTGAAGGTGGTGTGCACGTCAGTGAACTGGCCCGACAATACGGCCGGAATATGTCTACTATCTCTCTCTAAAGCAGATGGAAGCCAAGCATCCAAGGGGACGTCTATTCTCTCTAAATGTCGTAGCGCTATTTAGGAGGAGATGGAACGCCTTTTGCTTATATGGATTAAGGATAAGGAGACCGCCACCCGCCATCTCCTCCGAAATCCATTCGCCAGTCTAAGTTAAGGTTGTCGCGCGGCGCAAGGGCAGGAGTCTGAGGCAGTGTGTGAAAATATGCCGCCAAAATGCACATTATTATTATGCACTTTATTGACATTCCAGCAGCAACATTACACACAAGTTAACCAGCATAGACAAAGTTAAAAACTAACAACCTACGGCTTTCATCCCCCCTCCTCCCCCCGGATCATCATAACCTTAATTGTAGTTTCATGCAGTGTTGTTTTCGTCAACGATGACGATAACGAAAATAATTCATCGACGATCGATTTTTTTTCATGACGATGACATCACGATGACGAGTTTTGGGAGACAAACTTAACGAGATGGATGCCAGTTGTCGTCTCACGAGACGAGATTAAAATTCACCATCATTTCCGTCATGAGTTCGCAACGTGTGATATTTTGTTATCGTATGTGTAGTTAGCAAGCATCTTATCTGTTTGGTAGTGTCACTCATGTGACGAACTGCGACCCCACCCCACCCGACTCCCTAGCACCAAACACAGGCTTACTCACCGGCTGGTGTGCCAATTCGTGGCTCTTTTTGTGAAACACATGTGTCAAGTGCTGTTACTAAGTTTTGTTTTCTTATTTTGGCTATGCCATGTTGCTTTAGCCTTTACAGATCTGTGCTGGGTGATCATCACGCATTAAACTAACTTGTAGCACTAGCGTCGTGTTCACGTTAGTGTTAGCATTTAGCGGGGTGACTTGGGGAGTTTTTTTTTTCTTTTTTTTTTTCCCCCAAATAAACCCATCCTGTTTGGCTGTTTGACACGGAGAATGGAAGTCTAATGTCCGGTGGGTCTGAACATTTTTAATGTTTCACATTGAGAAAATGACTTACTCCTGTCGTGATCATTCAACATATTTTGTTTATTATGACAAAACAGCGAACAGGAAGGGGTTTATGGGGGACAGAAGAAACACAAGAAAAAATAAACACAAACAACAACAAGAAAAAATACATTGAACACCTACACCAACTATAAATATGTTGGTGCTATTGTCAGCTAGATGTATTTCCCGTTGCCACCATGTGGGGGGCCTGTTGACCAGGGAAAGAAGGGGAGGGGGTGGGGAAGTCTAAGCAAAGTGATTGGGAGGGGTAGAATGTACACAAATCAGCTCTGTAATCTAGAACCCAGTAATCGTGTGAATCCCTTGTGAGTATAAACCCGTTGGCAACCGACCCTACGCTGCCACACTGCCAGTCCCGGCACCTGGACCCCCCACCCGAGCGCACCCAAATCACATTCAGCCGCACGCGAGCCCCACCAATAACGCAACAGCCACGCAGACGAGCGGAGACACCGCGCAGGCGCCAAACCAGAGCCAAGGCCCCCACCAAGCCAGCCCGGGGAGGGAGGGTGGGCGTGGAAGGGTTTCAGCGCAGCCCATCCCTCCTCCCGCAGCCCAGCAAAGGAGCCATCGTCACACCCCCGGGATCCAGGGTGGTCCCCAGGGCCACCGGTGCGCCCATCAACAGGCCCTCAGGAATGGGAAGAGGGGACGCACCACCAACCCCTAGATGAAATTTGTCTGAGTTTTCATTGACTAAAACTAGAAGACGAGCACATTTTGAAATAACGAAAACAAGACTAAGACTAATAAGTATTTTCGTCCCAAAAACTAAGACAAAAATTAAAAGGGCTGCAGAAAACAACACCGGTTCCGCGGGTGAATTATGTAAATACCACTACAACGTGATAATAACACTTTTTGATTTTCGATTTATCATTATTATTCTGGTTTGTATTTGTTTTACTGTGTGTATTTCCTATTTATAATTGTACCTGCAGTATTTATGAAGGATTTAGCGTAGGGTTTTGGGTTGTGGAACGAATTAATCGAATTATGTATTCTTATGAGAAAATCCCGCTCAACATACATCCATTTTGACTTACAAACCAGGTCCTGGAACGAATTAAATTCGTATGTAGAGGTACTACTGTACAATGTTTAACATGAAGATATAAAATGTTGGGGGGAGGGGCGGGTTTGTATTTTATTGACAGATAATACTCTATAATAATTTGCCAAACAGCTTGAAATCAGTAGACGTCATACTTAAAGATGGCTGGAAAGTTCCAGCACTTTCAGGCTGGCTGGCAGGAGTTTGAGGAACATTCCTTCGCAGGTCTGTGTTATCACATCCCTTTCACTAATAGCATGAATGAGGAAGGGCAGCGGAAAGCGAATGCCCTGCGCCACATCATGCACAAGAGGGAAAAAAAGCAGAGACAGGATACAGAGAAGTGTTTCAAGGCAGCTCCCTACTTTCTTGGGCAGTAAATATTTAATTTTACCCTGTCTTTTGTGTTCATGTGTGGTTATCTTCATTCCAGGTGGCAATTTCCAGGAGAGATGCAAGAAACGGGTGGGAATTGGGATAAAAAGCCCGTTCGATGACCGAGATGGAATGCTTTTTAAAATAACATTAACAATTAAAAAAAAAAAAAACTGACAGACAAAATCAAGTCATGTATGTTGCCAAGTGTGGCATCATTAAAAAAATAATCACAATACACAGTCACATGCTTGAGAAATGTCTAACAGGACACTTAAGTTTAGCTGTATCAATCATTTAATTAAAATTCAGGAAAACCAGGAAAAGTCACAGAAGATGCGGAATATTGACCTCATTGTAGACCAAAGTAACTGATGACGCACATGTTTTTATGCCAAATGCTCCGGCTGACGCAAGTTTACCACTTATCCAGGCTTAGGACCAGCACTGGAGATTCCTAGTGGTTGGTTGCTGGGGCACTGGCCAGGAACTGATGACAGTGACTGGTGACAAGGCAACAATATGTACCACAAAACTTCCAATGTCTAGAATGCGTGCAGTACTAGAGGTCACCCCGCTTAGATGCCAAAGTGAAGGGTTTGGCAAATAACTTATTACACCAAATCGGTACAAAATTAACAGACGTTTAGTATAACCTAAAATAATCCACAATCTAACCAGCGACTTCACTTTTAAAGCACACAGACTAGGATCAGTTAATTATCTTACCACACAGATCATGGATGGCGTCCAGGGATGATGACCAGAAGTAGCGCTCTATTCCGATTTGTGAGCAAGGTGGTGGTGGTGGCTCTAGCTCATAAGTGCCGCGTTTCTTCCAGTGCAGGAACATTGTCGGACATGAAACAGTTTAACTCTGTACTCATTAATGACAAGGCAAATCTTTTAACTTATGCTAAAAAGTGATATTTGACCCAGCTGTGAGCCACGTGTGGAGCTGCTGACCAGCCTGTGCACTCCCCAGAATGAGCTCATCTTTCAAAATAATAAACTTCCCAGTTCAAACACAGCTTTAAATGCCTGCCAATTCACCCATTCCAAATATCCACCTGTACGATGAGCTCATGCAGGAAAATGGCCAACTCTGTCAAGGTTCTTCTTTCTGCACCTCAAGGACGGTGCAGAAGCAGAAAGAAGGTCCTCGTATTAAATCAACTTTTAGACTCAAATCAAGAGGTAGCAGAATCAAACGGTGCGATAAGTCATTCCCATATGTCCTTCCGTTGAGACCACCAGTCACCACCTTGACAGACTTCACAAAGCAATTCAAGACTGATTCGTTCCGCTGCTCTCACTGGGACTGAACCTCGTCTGTGTCAAAGTTTCTCTAACTGTACAACACTTGTGCGAGCAGAGCTGCATGAGTAGGATGTCTGGACCATTGGGGGGCTTTCGGGCCCACGCCATCAGACAAGTACTGTATTCATGAAGGGGTGAGATACATGCTGGGGCAGTCTGGCCCACTGGCCTTTGGACCAGACTGCACAAAGATCTCTTTTAAACATGCCTCCTACATACAGAGTGGACTCTCTTTATGTTTCGCACTAGCTGTAACGGGCTGACATATTCTGCATTAATTTGTCTGTGCCCTTTATGTTTTTTTTTTTTTTTTTGAATGAGCATCCTGTGTGGGGTGAGAATGCACATTATGCAAATGAAAGGCAAGCAATGATGACGACAATAATGATGAAGGGAGACGCACAATGACAATGCCAAAGGTTAAAGCAACAAGTAATACCATATAGGACAAAATATCGAAATGGTGATATATCGTGATACTTTTGTTTCCCAAAAGGTTATCCATATGCGCCTGCCAAGAATCGAGATATCGTTTTAAAAAGGTGTCAATGTCTAATAAAAATAAAAAGGAACCAACAAGTTGCTACCAAAATCTTCCACCATAAAAGTGTCTCAGTTAACTCTAAGGCTGCATTGACGGTGCTCGACGCCCAATCCATTTAGACTGGGAACGTTTGTTCATTCGAAACCAGAGCATTCACATTCATTCTGTCCGATTTTCAGGGCACTTACAGATCATTTCCTGTTGAGTTTGAGTCACTGCTTATTTATTTGGGTGATTCCCAGGTCACTTCCTGTTTTACAACTCAAAATAAACAGGAAGTGACCTATAAAATACCACAAAATCAACAAGAAGTAACTGAAAATCAACAAGTAAATGACCTTAAATGGCCCAAAATTACCTCATTGCCTGGCATTGGCTGCCACTGACGGCCATAGACGTTCAATCCGTTTGAAGTGGGAGGGATGGCAGCGAATGAACCAATGTTCATTCGCTGCCACCCTCCCAGTTCAAATGGATTGGACGTCTACTAGTGATAAAATCATTCCAATTCACAGCAGAAGCTCGTTTTTCTGTTTATTAGTTGTTTGTAGAAAATCCTACGATGATTTCCTGACCAATGTATCGATAACTGTTGTATCACCATATCGTCAGATCATCGTTATCGTGAGCTTTGTATCGCAAATCGTATCATATCGTGAGGTACCAAGAGGTTCCCACTCCTAGTACTGTATACATCTGAACTGCACATATGCTACGTTTATTCTGCAGGTCAAATCCAATTTCTTTGCCCATATCCATATGTGTCTGATTTTATTTTATTCAGATTATTTTTTCAAATCTGACCTGGGTTTATTCGTGAATGGATATAAATCGGATATCAGTCCGATGTCTCTGTTGTATGAACGCGATCCGTACGCATCTGACCTGTACGTCATCAATCGGTGAAAAATGTCACCACTGTTTGACAAAACAAACAACAAAAGCAAACAAGCAATAGCAGATAACGTTCTAGGAAATACATATCCCTCTTAATTCCACACGTGACAATATCAAGTTCAGTGCAAAAATTCTCAAAATTGTAGCGTTGGAGACCTACTGAATTGCAATGTGAACGGAAACACAAAAAAATTGGAAGTTAAGAAAAAATCTGAATTGGACAACACGATTTGCATTGTGAATATAGCACTAGTTTCAACTCTGTTGGTGTGATGGTGTGGTCTAGTGCTGCAATGATTTATCGATTAACTCGAGTATTCGATTAGAAAAAAATATTCGAATTAAATTTGCTGCTTCGAGTATTCGTTTAATTATAGTGGCGTTGTAATGGTTACGAAAGTGTTTGCATTTAGTTGTATTGACTTGGGTGGATACACTGCCCTCTAGTGTGCCTCATTTCACATGGCTGAATCCAGCTGCTCTCTGTTAAGACCAATATGAGCTAAGTTTTTGTTTGAGCTAACGTTTTTTTTTTTTTAAATGCATTTCTATTATAGTTTATAGGTATATTTAACTGTTTTTTGTGGGCATATGTGTTAGAACCATTTGTTAAGAGCACGGTAAAAAAAAAACATTAGCATTTTAGAACATTTAAGCTAGCGGACTTTTGCTATGTAAGTTAGCCAATTGTTTTTTTGTTGTACATACTGTAGATCCTCTTTTTTTTTTTTTTATACCGTTTGAGGCTCAGCTCAGGTATTTTCATTTTTTATCTTCCTTATCCGATTACTTTATTATTCGAACTAAGTAGTTCATCGATTAATCGACTACTAAAATAATCGATAGCTGCAGCACTATTTTGAACACTGCAAAAACACAAAATCCTATCAGGACTTACAATTTAGACTAACTGAAAACTTAACTAGAACTTAAAAATAGTTCCACAAATGGAAATTCTATTAAAACACGTGGGGAAAGCACCTAACTTTTAAAGTGATGTGTGTAAGCGTAATAAAATATTTTGGTGAGAAATATGACTTTTTAAAAAAAATTTTAAATAAGATCTGGAAGTTTTTTGAGTGTAAGCCGTGAATTAGTTTTTTTTCTAGTCACATCTGAGATGCAATTGTTTGCTGTTTTCAACAAGTTACATTGAAAATAAAGGCATTGTTGTCTGAAAATGGTTCAATCTTAGGTGAAATGTCTTGTTTTCTCATGTATATTTCTAATTGCTCTTTAACTAAAAAAATGTTTTATCCGATTACTCGATGAATCGATAGAATTTTCAGTTGAATGCTCGATTACTAAAATATTCGATAGCTGCAGCCCTAGTGTGGTCAATGTTTGCTAGAACTGTATTGGTCAAATGTTTTTCCCCCTTTGCTAGAATGTGTATGTTAGCTGTATTCCTTTGCTAAAACGGCTTTTGTCAAATATTTGTTATATTCCTTTGCCAGAACGCGTCTTGACATTGTAAACCTTTGCACTTCGATAACAGAAAAACAGCATTCTAATCGTTGTAATTTTACCAACGCAGTAAATAGTTCTCTACATACCGTATGTACGATTGACTGGTGACCAGTACAGTCTAGTTTGCCTTTTACCTATAGTCAGCTGGGGTACACATATAAGATGGACGGACACACATGGTAGGGTTATCTAAGTTTTCTAACAGTTTTCCAAGCGTTCTTCAAGGTCTAACGCACTTCTGTTGCACATCTAAAAACAAGAGAAAGAATACTGAGACAGCGTCTAGCTTGGCCGAGGGAAGGGAGGGATGCAGTCACATGTAGCGACCAACATGTCCAATTTGGGATGAGAAATTAGAGGGTAGGATAGAAGCCCGGATTGCTGCGCGGCTCTGGGCTTTGCAGACATGTGGTAATAATCAAAAGCAGCTTTGGGCATGAAGCTTCCCTTTTAATGAAGCAAGCAGATGTGCAGCATGAGAACTGGGCTGCCAATACAAGGGCCAATTTCCACCTCCTGCAAACAAAGGAGTGCTGGGGGGGGGCTGTGGGTAATGCAGATGAGATATTAGATTGCCACGCTTTCACCATCAGGTCACCCTTTCAGAATATGATTTTCTACAAATAACACACTTGCGTGGTGCTTTTGCAGTAGGGGTGCACGATATCCATTTTTTGAAACCGATACCGATAACTTCTTGTTCCTCAAAGCCGATACCGATACGATAACCGATGATATATATTAGTGCTGCAACGATTAATCGATTAACTTGAGTATTTGATTAGAAAAAAATATTCGAATTAAATTTTGTTGCCTCGAGTATTCGTTTAATTAAAGTGGCGTTGTAATGGTTTATTTTGAAAGTGTTTGGATTTAGTTTTATTCATTAGGGTGGATACACTGCCCTCTGGTCTGCCTCTTTTCACATGGCTGAATCCAACTGCTCCCTGTTAAGACCAACGTAAGCTAAGTTTTTGTTTGAGCTAATGTTTTTTAATGTATTCATAATTTAGTTTATAGGTATAATTTGGGAATATGTGTCTGAGCCATTTGTTTAGAGCAGGGGTTCCCAACCTATTCCACTAAGGCACACTGTGGGTGCAGGATTTCATTCTTACCAAACAAGATGACAACACTTTTTCCCCAATCTGGTGTTTTACAAGTGCAATCAGTTGATTGCAGTCAGGTGTGGCTTGTTTTAGCAGAAGCCTCATTGGTTCAACTGTCTCTGCTGGATCGGCTGGAACAAAAACCAGGACCCACAGTGTGCCTTGAGGACTGGGTTGAAAACCCCTGGTTTAGAGCATTGTTAAAAAAAAATAAAAATAAAAACTTTAGCATTTAAGCAAGTGGACTTTTTCTATTTAAGTTAGCCAATTGTTCTTTTGTTTTACATAGACCCTTTTTTTTTTTTTAATTTATACTGTTTGAGGCTCAGCTCAGGTATTTTAATTTTTCATGTTCCTTATCCGATTACTCGATTATTAGAACTAACTAGTCCATCGATTAATCGACTACAAAAATATTCGATAGCTGCAGCCCTAATATATATAATTTTTAAATGTATATTCACCCAAGTTTTTGAACACAGGTAAGTCAGAAATACTAGTGGTGGATTCAGCATATACTTGCCTTTGACCTAACCAGAATTTTCATGATGACATGAAGATTATACAAAGACTAGAACAGTTTTGACTTCAAATAAAGTGCCCATATTTTTTCAAATAAATATAATTTGAGTCAATCACAATCAGTCAATATCATTGACTATGTGTTCCCCTGAACAATGAGCACTGAACTAAAACAAACATAAACCAAACAGGTATTGTGCTTTGTCAGCAGATAAAACTTTTGGTGCAACAGGACAAGAGACTTTTGTGGTCTTGGCCCATTAAACAACTTTCTTAACCTGGCACTTATAGGACAGCAAGCCTATCAATAACCAAAAGGTCTCTCAATAACTTACTAACTTATAACTAACACTTTAAAATGCAAACATTTGCTAATAAATATAGTAAGGTTTATCACTCAGTGATGGAAAAATACGGCCTCTAAAACAGTCCAAAAAAACTTTGCATACTGGCAAAACAGGAGTGGAAACAAACGCACACATCCCAATCCACCAACACCGTGGCAAAAACATTATACAGTATATTATCGGACTGATAAATAATGTTATTGGATTTATTGGGATGACGTCATAATTCCTATTATTGGACCGATAATTATCGAACCAATAATCATCATGCACCTCTATTTTGCAGCAATTACATCAGAACTCAACCTCACAGGCTTTCCATTTGAAAGAAGAAAAATATTACAAGTAATCCTCAAGAACAACAAAATTTTTTGCCCAATTCAGACCAAAGCAATACGTGGAGCTATAACCAATTAATTGAAATCCTTTTTAGTTGTTGGATATTATAACACGGTAAATTTCTGGAAACAACATAATAACAAAAATTGGTAATAAAACTAGAAAATAATACAATGACCACCTTAAGGATAGGTTTGTTAATTCACTAGAGACTTTAGAACTAGTATCAGTTTCTATTCTGCTATGAAACTTCAGGCTCTTTAAAAGGAGACCGAAATTAAAATTGAATTGAATTGGAGGGTCAATGGTGATTTTTAAGAACTTTAAAAGGGCATGATCCAGTCTGATGACAGAGGGACAACAGATGTACACTGGGGCTAGGATATGCCCACATGTAGGTTATAATTAGCTCTGCAAGCCTTCAAAGGCACTGGCAATAAGCCATTACCAGCCAGCTATGACCATGTAAAAAATACTTGACAAACACTTGGTGACGTCACCCATAGCATTAGCCGGCCTCAATTTGCTCACCATGTAACACGTTAAGGGTGACGCCATGACAGTTCCCTATGTTTTTCTGCTATGTTTTTTAAGCCATGCAGATTTAATGAAAATAATTTGAGCACACCTCTGGGACAAAAACAACAGATCTGATATTCAGAGCTAAAAAACAAGATGCATTGAATCGATGTACCACAGAAACCAGAATAGTGACTTTAAAGAGCATTTGGGGTGGGTGGTGTAAGAGGAGCTCAGGAGTTAAGTTCAGCATTCACTATGAACCACGTTATGCAGAAAAGAATGATGGGAAAAGACGCGAAAGAAGGGAGGGGGAAAAGGCCTCCAGCTGTGAGCGTGTTTATGACGGTGACTTCATCAACGAATGAACACAGCCAAAGCGACACTATACTGAAGAGGCGCACCAGCGATTTTACAAGACTCAACCCTCACGCAACACTTGCACTGCTTGTAATCTGATATCTATATTAGCTCACACGAGCAAAACACAGCTAAAAATATATACATTATTAAAAGATTATTCGCTGTTAAAAGTCACTAATGATTACTATCAGCCTGGTGAGTGTTTGTGTGTGAAATTATCACAACAGTGAGTAACCTATCGCACATGGATCATTGACAGCCAACTAAGCATGTTTCAGTATGATATTCTGACAGTATGATAACCTTAAACCAAAAGATCACGGTTTCACAGTATCACGGTATTGCAATTACAGCTCTAAAACAGTGTTTTTCAACCTTTTCTGTGTCACGGCACCTTTTTACATCGGAAAAAAATCTCGTGGCACACCACAAACCAAAAATGTTCCAAAATTACGTTCTGAAGAGTATATTTAATTATGAAATCATTTCTCAATATTTATACTTACTCAGTGTGAAACTTGAGCCTGTATGGATGAACACAAAGCCGATATCCTTGCAGGAATCTTCGTTAACAGCTCTCTCTGTTATTTTTTTTTTTATAGCAGTTAGGCTTGAAAAGCTCAGAATTGTCAGACGGGGACTTTAGAAATGTCTTTAATCGCAAGCATCTCAGTGACAATGGCTCTGCAGGCAGGTAGTATTGCCGCTGTTTGGATTCAGCTTCAACAAGTTTAGCAACAAGGTAACTGGCTTTGAGGGATTTCTCATTTACCTTTGTAGCGTTTCTCAAAAAATGTGCCTTTTTTCTCTGTTTTAATGGAGGCGAACAAAATAGTCAATCGACTTGGTTTGAAACGAGAGCAAATGCAACTGCTCGTGTCACCTTCAAGAACTGCTCTGATTTTTAGCCATCAGCTACCTTGCTTTCTTCAACAATGTGTTGGAATAAAACACAGGCGGAGGATTGACGGTCTCAAATATGGATGAAATGGAAAGGACACTTCCGTGTATATTGACACTTGACGATTCTAATCAAATGATGTGCAGTAGACGTGCTGGGGTCCACATTTTCGCGGACAGCAAGGTAGCTGATGGCAAAAAATCTGAGCAGTTCTTGAACGCGACATGAGCAATACATTGCTCATTTGCACACGACCGCAAGCTTCTACCTACTCGTCCTTTCCTACTGCAACTTGAAACGCGTGGTAAGTAGGATGCATGCATAAAACTAACAAAAAGGGAAGAAGCTTCCACTTATGCACATTTATTAAAAAATAAATAAATCAATCAATCCATCTTGACCATTCTTCACTCGGGAGCTCAGCGGTTCGCACACACGGCACGCGTTCACAGAACTCCAACATAAAAGTAAGCAGCAACAGAAGAAGAACATATTTCAATGTAAATACTAGAGATGTCCCGATCCGACATTTGGATCGGATCGGACGCCGATATGGGCAAGAAAATGCACATCGGTATCGGATCGGCCGACACGGAAAAATTCCGATCCAGACTTCCGATCCATTTTTTTGGAAAATCCGGTCCCGGTTTTCCAGCACATCGATATACATAATCCATTCCAGTTTTTGCTACAGTTTCCCTAAAATCCGGTCCGTATTTTACGGCACACCTTCAACACACTACATTACCGTCTCCCAATTTACCGAGAGACTTTATCGGTAAAAATGTCAGCTGTGTGGGATCATTTCACCTTAAAAGACGACAAAGACGAAGAGGCAGAGTGCAACATATGCCACAAAGTCAAGCGTGGTGGTAAAGCTGTAAGAAGTTTTAATACAACCAACCTAATCAAGCATTTTGCGACATACAGGTACCACCACAAACAATATAAGGAGTATGTTAAGAAAACCGAAGACAAAAAGAAAGGTCCTACGCAACTAACACTGGCAGAAACTTTTGCTATGCGTGACAAACTGGCACTTGACAGTCCTAAAACTGCCTTTTTTTAGTTACATCCTTTGCTGATTGTCAATATAAAAACATAGCACAACAAAGATAATTCACTATATGAGGAAAAAATACATGGCGTCTCAAATAAACTTGATTTACTTCATTATTGTGTTATCATTTGTTTTCTTGAGCGCCATTTTGTCCAGTGACCTCAGATTGAAACAACTTGGAAGTCAGGGTAGTTATTTTTTCTCCGACTTCCCGACTTGGACCTCCCAGTTCGAGTGGTGTTCCAATGATATTTTCCTAGTCGGAGGTCGGAAAAGTCCGACATCCCACTTTTCTGGAACGCAGCATTAGAACCACGGTACAACATGCCCAGACGTCATTACATCCTTGAGCGATTCTGCCGTGGAAGATTCGAGAACGACTCACAAACATCCAAATTCCGATTATTGAAATATGTCAAGTAAAGCGGAACGAATACACAGCGCCGTCTTCGGGACGCAATGAGAAACGGACCGCATTGCGTCCCGAGAGCAAACATCATGCTTGTCTAATAGATATCATATGTATGTAGAACTAGATGCACAATGACAGAATCGACAGCATTAACAACACATGCATTGAAAACTAGGTGCGTTAGTGAACAGCCGCCATCTTAAAGCAGAAGACTTCCCTTGTAGGCGCTGTTGTAGTGAACCTTCCAAGCGAACCTAATTAACTTTTTATCTAAAATACTCCTAAATCGGCAAAATCTTGACTTGAATCTATCTTCAAAACAGTTTTAAAACTTTCACATGTCAAAAGTAGACAGAAGGGAAATTATGGAATAACGGGAGCAATTTTAACAACTTTAACAGTTGATTCGCAAAATTAAATGAATTGAATGTAGTTTAAAGCTGCTGATACAGAATGAGGACTTGAGTAGTTTATTTACTGTTTTAAAATGTTAACTTGAAACTGAAATAGTCGTTTATTTAAACCTGAGAGGCTTTTTATACAATTTTTGTAACTAATGCACGAAACATTAAAAGCATCTAATAGCTTGGGGGATTTGTGGGATTTTCAACTGACAGTTTACAATATTATTTGCAAGTTTTACTGACTGACTATGCCATTTCTGTTTGTTATTTATAATCTTTTGTGTTCGTCACTGAATATACAGGTCAGTTTCTTGTTACCAAAAATTGTGTGTTATTCAAACTCATCTAATTCAGCTGGCTAGTTGTTATCAAGAGTACTAAAACCCTTTTCAACATGAGTCTGACAACTAAGTAAGGAGGCTAAATAACTTTAAACTTTAATACATGCTCAGATAGGCCGGTATCGGTATCGGCCAGTATCGGTATCGGATCGGAAGTGCAAAACAATATCGGTATCGCATCGGAAGTGTAAAAACCTGGATCGGGACATCCCTAGTAAATACTGGTGCACGATAATTATCGGTCCGATAATAGGAATTATGACATCATCCCGATAAATCCAATAACATTCATAATAGGACTGTTAATATGTACTGTTCTGTCTTTGCAGTTTACACAATAGTATGGAAAATCAGTTGACCATTTGTGGGGCATTGCTCCCACCTGCTGGTCAGAATAATTCAATGCACCTATTTTTTGTTTGTTTAGTTTGGTTCAATCACTTACACATTGCGGTGTCTAGCGGTAGCATTGACAGTCGTGAATGCTTTCTGTTACGTTTCTGCCTCAGAAATATATGTATTTTATGTTTACTATTACATATGGATGTGCAAAATATGTTTACTTCTGTGGTGATGGGTCATATGTACAGAACTTCATAAGCTGTGTTATAGAAGCCAGCCAATGCTTTAGTAGCTCAAGCTAGTGTGCTATGCTATACAAATAATAGTTCTGTACCGTATATAAGTGGATTGTGCAGTTTGTTGTATATTGAGTATTGAATATGTGTATTTTTCTGTTGTACTTTCACAATATTAAGACGAATGTCTTCCCATTCTCCAACAATTTTTTTACTACAATAATACAGCTTTTGATTTTCATATTCTTCCCAAGAAATGAACATTCCCTGTGCACCAATCAACAACTTTCTCTGTACCTCAAAAAGGTGAATAATACAGATCACCTATTTCATTCTACACAAGACACATTTCCAAAATAAAATTAATGCTCTGATTAAATTAACAAAGAAAGGTTAAAGTTATGACCAAGTTTTTCAGTATGCAGAAATATAAACAATGTAACTGCATCAAACATGTAAATGACGTTATTCATCAAAGTAAAAAAAGAGTGTGTCAGTGACCTTGATGACCAGGATGAAGCAGACAACAGAGAAAGGAAATTACTGTCAAGAATAGAGCAAAACAATGGAAGAGGAAGTCTGAACTGTAACAAGTCACGCGGTGGGCCAGAACCTCCGCGTACACTGGTGGGTACGCACACACTTTTCTTCTGCTTGACTGAAAATATGAACCTCTTGACTTTTAACTTGTTGCTAAAGTGCTTTAAAGTCCAGAATATTGTGGTCCAAACGTGCTCCATCAGGGTAATTGTATGTTCAGATTATTGTCCATTTGAGTGCTGGTCAACACTTACAGGCTTACACACCAGGCTTGCACAAAAGAACTTTGCCACACCTGGAATATCATTTCCTTGTGAAAAGTCCTTGGCCCCTGGACTGAGAGCTGACAGTGTTGGGAGAGCTCAGGGAGACCACAGACTGAGATGATGATTTATGCCTTTTTTTTTTCTTCCGACAAAAGCCACCTGTACTTTCACTTTCTCACTGTTTGTGACGCAGTTTGCACGCTGCATTGTCACAAGCATCACAGCATATTGTTAGAAGACCAGTATTGTAAAGATCTCCCAAGGTCTTACCGCATATAGTTTATAGCATTTACAAAGCCCATTCCTATCTGAGTCTTTAAATGTTCTTTTTTAGGTTTTAATGATAACAGTGGTTAATTTACTTTTACATTTGTGTGACAGTTGAGATAATAAAAATGCTACAACAACAACGTGTTCCACATTGGAATGAGGCAGGCCAGAATTCAGAACATTAGTGTCACTGTAGTGATTAATGTGAAAGAAATACACTGTAACAGTGCCTAATTATACGCGATTCTCAAAAATTCTTAACATAGGTAGATGTGGGACTCACATTTGTCTTATGGTCACTCAACAGAGACCAGACAAGACATCTGGCCCCAGATTAGACCAGTGACTTTAAAACCAATTTAAGACTCCAGTGGCCTGGAACACTGAAGGGTTCCAGACTCAAACTATTAAGGCTGTTAAACCTAAACATCGTGTTGATGCTATGAACCCATTGAGTTCAGACAGTACCAACACGTGTAGTCAAGGTAGGGTGGTAGGGGGGGCTGAATAATTGAGGTAGCAATTAAGATGACAATTAAAATGGCAATTAGTGCACAAATAGTGGATCACTATCTGTCAATTCTGTGGCCCCACTACAGTGGTTTAAACAGGCTGATTATTACATTTAACCAAATAATAGGGATGTCCCTTGCAAAACCGTTTTGTGAATTTATGCACTGAAGTACTTACCGTGTATAAAACATTTCACCTAATTCAATGTACACATGAGTATTGTTTCTGTCAAAAATTGACAAATGATGTTACCCTTATGACAAATGTAGGCAAGATTTTGATCCAGTAATCACTGATCATTTATAATCTGTAAAGAATAATTCACCATCAATGCGGAATATATGTATTTTGAGTTTATTTAACGATGAGAGGAAATTTCTGCATTTGGATTGACCTTTTCAGTAACCTGATGATTTCTTTCAACATCAGTGCAAGGTCTCAGCTTTCAATTTTGACTTATTAAGGGTCAAGTACCGTATTTTCCGCACTGTAAGGCGCATCTAACTTCAATTTTCTTATAATGCGCCTTACATATGGATTAATATTGCTTAATCATGGTATGACATTCCCTTTAGCACAGCTCTATGTAGTGGATGCATAACACAACAGTTTTAAAATGGGCTATTTATTGAAGGTGCGCCCTGTACTCCGATGCGCCTTATAGTGCGGAAAATCAGTAATGCCAAATTAAAGACGTGTCTTGGAAATTACCCTTGGAATAGACAGATGAGGCTGCAATAAATAGAGGTGTGACAATAGATTAGTGCTGCATATTACATTTAACCAAATAATAGGGATGTCCCTTGCAAAACCGTTTTGTGAATTTATGCACTGAAGTACTTACCGTGTATAAAACATTTCACCTAATTCAATGTACACATGAGTATTGTTTCTGTCAAAAATTGACAAATGATGTTACCCTTATGACAAATGTAGGCAAGATTTTGATCCAGTAATCACTGATCATTTATAATCTGTAAAGAATAATTCACCATCAATGCGGAATATATGTATTTTGAGTTTATTTAACGATGAGAGGAAATTTCTGCATTTGGATTGACCTTTTCAGTAACCTGATGATTTCTTTCAACATCAGTGCAAGGTCTCAGCTTTCAATTTTGACTTATTAAGGGTCAAGTACCGTATTTTCCGCACTGTAAGGCGCATCTAACTTCAATTTTCTTATAATGCGCCTTACATATGGATTAATATTGCTTAATCATGGTATGACATTCCCTTTAGCACAGCTCTATGTAGTGGATGCATAACACAACAGTTTTAAAATGGGCTATTTATTGAAGGTGCGCCCTGTACTCCGATGCGCCTTATAGTGCGGAAAATCAGTAATGCCAAATTAAAGACGTGTCTTGGAAATTACCCTTGGAATAGACAGATGAGGCTGCAATAAATAGAGGTGTGACAATAGATTAGTGCTGCAACGATTAATCGATTAACTCAAGTATTCGATTGGAACAAAAGATTCGAATAAATTTTGCTGCTTCAAGTATTCGTTTAATTATTGTGGCGTTGTAATCGTTTATTTTGAAAGTGTTTGCATTCAGTTTTATTGATTTGAGTGGATACACTGCCCTCTAGTCTGCCTCATTTCACATGGCTGAATCCAGCTGTTCCATGTTAAAACCAACCTAAGTTTTTATTTGAGCTAATTTTTTTTTTAAAATGCATTCGTAATTTAGTTAACGGGTATATTTAGCTGTTTTTTGTGGGAATATGTGTCCGAACCATTTGTTAAAAGCATTGTAAAAAAAAAAAAAAAGAAAAAGTTAGCGTTTTATAGCATTTAAGCTAGTGGACCTTTGCTATGTACGTTAGCCAATTGTTCTTTTGTTGTACATAAATCCTTATTCAATTTTTTATACCGTTTGAGGCTCAGCTCAGGTATTTTAATATTTCATGTTTCTTATCCGATTACTCGATTAATCGACAAACTAGTTCAGGGGTGTCCAAACTTTTTGCCAAAGCGGCCAGATTTGGTGTGGTAAAAATGTGGGGGGCCGACCTTGGCTGACTTTACGTAGAATAATATATTTAAGCAAATTTTAGCAAGTCATTCTGTGTGTCACATTTGTTTTATTATTTTTTTAGTGCTGAAACGATTAATCGATTAACTCAAGTATTCGATGAAAGAAAAAAGATTTGAATTAAATTTTGCTGCTGCAAGTATTCGTTTAATTAAAGTGATACATTGCCCTCTAGTCTGCCTCATTTCACATGGCTGAATCCAGCTGCTCCATGTTAAGACCAACATAAGCCAAGTTTTTGTTTGAGCTAATGTTTTTTTTTTATATATAATGCATTCGTAATTATTTAGTTTATCGGTATATTTAGCAGTTTTTTGTTTTTTTGTGGGAATATGTGTCTTAACCATTTGTCAAGAGCATTGTAACAAAAAAAGCGTTAGCGTTGTAGAACATTTAAGCTAGCAGACTTTTGCTATGTAAGTTGCTGTTTTTTTTTGTTGATCCTTATTTATTTTTTATACCTTTTGAGGCTCAACTCAGGTATTTTAATTTTTCATGTTGCTTATCCGATTACTTAATTATTCGAACTAACTAGTTCATTGATTAATCAACTACTAAAATAATCGCTAGCTGCAGCACTAATTTATTTAAAAATTAATCATTTCAACAATCTCGCAATTAACTGTTGCTTCAATTTCTTGCTTCTTCTTCTTTTTTTTTTGTGACTGTTGCCATTTTAGAAAATTGGGACTAAAGGGTCACACGGGGTAATGTTGCTTAGAGTGCTGCTGCCTTTTAGTGGGTGAATGAGGATCAGCATTTAGTGTGTAAGCTACCTCATATGCTGGTAGAAGTACTGCTGACCAATATATTAAGTCTGTGTGCAGGCCAGATGTTAATGATTTTATGACAGAGGCTGGGGGCCGGATGAAATTTGACCACGGGCCGCATTTGGCCCCCAGGCCGGACTTTGGACATGTCTGAACTAGTTCATCGATTAATCGACTACTAAAATAATCGATAGCTGCAGCCCTACAATAGATCCATATAATCATATATCAGGAGACTTTATATAGCAATGGGTTATCGATATGCTCCTGCCAAGAATCCAAGAATGTTTTTTTTTAATGTCATTGTTGAACCCCTTCAGACCTGCATTTTTTCTGCTAGGCAAAACAAAAAAAGCTTTGCTGATTTTTACTCTACTAAAACAGCAGAACAAAGTCCTTTTTTTTGGGGGGGGGGGGGTCATGCTTTTATTGATTATTTTTAACATGCATACAGTGTATCACAAAAGTGAGTACACCCCTCGCATTTCTGCAGATATTTAACTTTATCTTTTCATGGGACAAAACTGACAAAATGACACTTTGGCACAATGAAAAGTAGTCTGTGCGCAGCTTATAGAACAGAGTTAATTTATTTTCCCCTCAAAATAACTCAAAATATAGCCATTAATATCTAAACCCCTGGCAACAAAACTGAGTACACCCCTTAGTAAATACGTACATCCCTAAATGTCCAAATTGAGTAGTGCTTGTCATTTTCCCTCCAAAATGTCATGTGACTCGTTACAGGAGTGCTGTCAGCATTGCTGCAGAGATTGAAGAGGAGCGGGGTCAGCCTGTTAGTGCTCAGACCATACACCGTACTCTACATCAAATTGGTGTGCATGGCTGTCACCCCAGGAGGAAGCCTCTTCTGAAGACAGTACACAAGAAAGCCCGCCCGTCTCATCAGATCTTAGGACATGGTTTCAGAAATCCATGTGCTTTGTTGACATGTTTTCAGCAAACTGTTTGCGGGGTTTCTTGTGTACCGTCTTCAGAAGAGTCTTCTTCCTGGGGTGACAGCCATGCACACCAGTTTGATGTAGAGTGCGGCGTATGGTCTGAGCACTAATAGGCTGACCCCCTACCTCTTAAATCTCTGCAGAAATGCTGACAGCATTCCTGTAACGAGTCACATGACATTTTAGAGGGAAAATGACAAGCAGTACTCAATTTGGACATTTAGGGATGTACATATTTACTAAGGGGTGTACTCACTTTTGTTGCCAGGAGTTTAGATATTAATGGCTATATTTTGAGGTATTTTGAGGGGAAAATAAATACACTCTATTATATACAGTAAGCAGCACGCAGACTACTTTTCATTGTGTCAAAGTGTCATTTTGTCAGTTTTGTCCCATGAAAAGATATACTTAAATATGTGCAGAAATGCAACGGGTGTACTCACTTTTGTGATACACTATATATACATGACTTTGATAAGAAATGAGCACTTAAGTTTGCCTTTTTGAAGTCATGTTTTGACAGCCATTTTCAAAGAGTCAAAAATAGCAGAGAGGGCGTGCGAAACCTCATGACTTGATTTCAATGGGTAAAATTTCATCCAATTATCTCCCAGAAAGGGCGATAGCAACAAAATTCTGTGTATTTATTGGTTTATAGACGTGGACGCGTCATGTCCTTCAGCAGTACTGTCTGAACGGGAAATAAAGGAATTAACAGGTTGCTATCAAAATGTACCCTGAGATCAAAGTTTTCCACTACAATAGTGTCTAAAACTGTGTATGTCAACTCATTGGCTGCCATTGATGACGCTAGACATCCAATTCATTTTGATTGGGACAGTCGTTCATTTCCCCTCCCAATCAAAAATGAATTGAACGTCTACCGCTTTGAATGGCACTCAAACATGAGCATTCCATGTCAGTCCTCCCATTTTAAATGAATTGGATGTGTATCGTTGTCAATGGCAAGCAATAGTTAAGAAAACACTTGTTTACAGGAATGTTGCAACAATATAGTATAGCTGTATTTATTTTCAAAAATGTCGCACTTAAATATTCAGTCTGTGGGGGAGGGGGACCCACGGATACGCTCTGCCCACCCAAAGAAAACTGGATGTAGTACTAACGGCAGTCTGGGCACCGCGTATGGTATCCCATTCATATAGTACTGATGTATTCTAAGTTTGAACCTTTGCGTTGTTTACCTCCTATTTCACCTTAATAAAAAAGAAAAGTTAAATGAAATGGTTTTGTTCCTAGGAGGCGCTACACACATTTAATTTTTTTTTTTTTTTTTTTACATTTTAAGTTTTCACCAGTGTTCACCTGGCTTTGAGTTTGGCAAGTTTTGAAGCATTCTGAGGGGGTCAAAGTAGGGCTCAAAGCGTCGGCGCAACAAAGAATGACTGCTAGGGGGCGCTACATAGTGTATTTGGAATTTGTCTTTACATGGTATCAAAGATTGCACCTGTCTTGACCTGCCTGGCGATTTTGGTGCATTCTGAAGCATTCTATGGGGGTCAAATTGAGCTCAAAGGGGCTGCGGAACAAAGAATACCTATAATAAAAATAATAAAACCGAGGAACCACAATAGGTTACCTAAAAAAAAAAACATTGTCACCTGCATGTACATACTGTTCAGTTATGGATGTGTTCTAAGTCAAATAAAATAAAATCAACTTTTGTTTAGACCAAATTAGTGCTGCAACGATTAATCGATTAACTCAAGTATTTGATTAGAAAAAAAGATTTGAATTAAATTTGGCTGCTCCGAGTATTCGTTTAATTAAAGTGGCGTTGCAATGGTTTGTTTTGAAATTGCATTTAGTTTTATTGATTTGGGTGGATACACGGCCCTCTAGTTTACCTCGTTTCACATGGCTGAATATCTGCTCCCTGTTAAGACCAACATAAGCTAAGTTTTTGTTGAGCTAATGTTTTTTTAATGCACTCGTAATTTAGTTTATTGTTACATTTAGCTATTTTTTGTGGGAATACGTGTCTGAACCATTTGTTAACTTAAAAGCATTGTAAAAAAAAAAAAAAAAAGTTCGCATTTTATAGCATTCAAGCTAGCTGACTTTTGCTATGTAACTTAGCCAACTGTTCTTTTGTTATACATAGATCCTCATTTTTTAATACTGTTTGAGGCTCAGCTCAAGTATTTTAATTTTTTTATGTTCCTTATCAGATTACTTGATTATTCGGACTAAATAGTTAATCGATTAATCGACTACTAAAATAATCGATAGCTGCAGCCAAGACCAAATCACAACAACAGTTATCTAAAGGAGAAAACAAAACATGTTTTAAGGTGCAGTACTCCTACGCTGGATTTTGACCTACTTGAGCATTGTAGCTTTTTTTTTTTTGCCCCCCCAGGTAAGACTAATGCCCACCCACACCTGGCATCCTGGTAACACCACTGATGACCAGTGTATCGATAATTGACATATCGTCAAATTGTGATATAATCGTTATCATATGCCTTGTATCACAAATCATTTTAGGATAGGGTGACCAAACGTTCTCTTTTGCCCGGACAAGTCCTACTTTCATGTAGTATCCTCGTTGTCCAGGCGGGTTTTATAAATTCATAAAAATGTCCGGTTTTTATCATTTTTCACGGGACCAATTTGAAGGGAATCCCTCCAGCCAATGGGTGGCAGCGCCTGCCTGCGATGACAGGATCCTAGTAGTAGGGAGGGAAGAAGTAGTTCTTCCTTGTTTTTGTTGGCAGTTAACCCCTATCATTAGGCATTACCGCCATCTACTGGGTTGACGATATGGCCACAACGCCTGCCCAGTTTTTAATTTTTTTACGATAAATACGTATATATTGGCAACTGTTGACTTCTGTCGGAGCTTTGAATGTAAAATCCCGTTTGGTGTCGCATTGTAGCGCTGCCGATGATTGTAAACTTTTATAGCAAAGTTTTGATTTTTGCCTCAGCTAGCGATCAGTAAGCTAAACCACGCTAGGCATTATGGGAAACGTAGTTTTGAACTGCTACGTTTGGAAACATGCTGGTTGAATAGTTTGTCAGTTTATTTCGGTTATTGTTTGTGTGCAATCTAGAACACTGAGAATATCAATTGAATGGGAGTAACAATTTGTCGTGATAGTAATTTATAAGCCTACTGTGTGTATGTGTATTGACTCGACTACATTTCCATGGGTCTGCATTATATTATATATATGTATATATACGTATATGTATATATGTGTATTTTTTTGGGGTCATTATTTATTTATTTATTTGTTTTTTCAAACTGCATTTTTCCATCCAGAGTGAGGGGGCACACTTTAAAAATATTAAAGTGATATAGGCATCTTTGAGTGAACTTTGAGTAAAATTCAAGTATCTTGACGCCGGGCTGAGTGTCCTCTTTTTTGGAAATCAAAATATGGTCACCCTATATTAGGAGGTACACAAAGGTTGCCTCTCCTTGCAATATTAATACATGAAAGTTTCAAAGCAATAACTGAAAAAGTGAGAAAAAAATACATGATGGTATGAGATGAAAACCATATCTTGGGTCACATAAAAAAAAATAAAGAGTGTTAAATTAATAATTGTCCATCATAACTTATCAAAGTGGTTTTGGTGTCATTGGAAATCATGTTTTCCAGGCTTAGCATGCAACTAATTTCAACATTTTTGTAACCTGCGTTAGCGACTGACAACGGAACTCCATCGTAAACCGAGGATCACAGTATCAGCGAAAAACGAGCCTAATTACAATAATCCATACCCGAGGAATTATGTGTGCAAAGCACAAGTGAGACTAGGAGTAAATAAAAGTCTCCAGTTGCAATGATCCATTCATTTGACAAGACTTTTGCATTAAACAAAAACAGTCAAAGGCTTTCTTTATGAAAACTGTATTGGTTACATTTCCAAATAAAATGGTTACTTACTGAGCCTCAATTTGAGTCCGAGCCAGCTCCGAGGAGGCGATTTGTGAAGAACAGAATTCATGGTCCACTTGTTGGGAACCATGAAGGCATGCGGTCCTTCTTTTTCGGTGGTGCTTTGATGCTATAGTGAAAAGGGGGAGCTAACACCGGTTCCGAGAAGGTTCGCGTGCCGGCCGGTGTGCTCCGAGGCTAATTTGCTAAGTTAGGTCAGTAGTCCGGTCGAAAAAGCTCCCACATTGTCCTGCACTTCACGGGCGAAGCTCCACTCGGCAGGGCTCCCGCATCACCCCTAGCGCGTGCAAGACAAAATTGTGACTAAATACTTTTTTTTCAGCTACCCTTTCTGTCTTCACGCCAACTAAAGCAGCACATCGTTTAACATTTAAACCAAATGCTCCTCGTTGAAAACAAGCTTCCCTGGGTTCGGCGTTTAACTTTGAATCAAAGTCTTTGATGCCAGCACAGAGGGAAGAAAAGATCATAAATCTCCTTAATGGTGTTTCAAAGCAATCGCCGTTACTCAGTGAACTTTTACACAAAGTACTGATCCTTTTTTAGCTTCGTGTCTACCCCTCCGAACAACCGCCGACTGCCTTCCATTCATCCATTCGATATCTTTGCGCTGTAGTTGAACGCAAATGCCAATAGGGGCGCTAAAACGCAGAAGATCAAATCAAATTTATTTATATAGCCCTTTACAAAACCCGAAAGGTCCCCAAAGTGCTTTACAACAAAGACAAACATGGCTCATAGTAAATAAAAGGCAGGAAAGTATTATGCAATGACATTAACAAGAAGAAAAAAAAAAAAAAGAAAAGAAACAAAACAAAGCATCACGATAAAAGTCAGACAGCAAAAAAAAAAAAAAAAAAAAACAAAAAAAAAAACATAAAATCCAAAAACATTAAAAACATTGGCGGAGTTTGACTTTTGGGGAAGGGTGGGGCAAACATGTTGATGACCCCAAAACGCAGTGTCAGCAATAAAATTAACTCACAAGAATATTTATAATAATAAGTTGACAATGAGCGTTTTTTGTTTCCAATCATTCTTGAGGGGAATTCTAAACCAGGCTGCTTAGGCAATACTTTTCGCCAGGATCTTCATCCATTGAATTTGGTACGCCTGCCGGTGTCATGCTAATGTAGTTACCCCAATCAAAAATTGTATCCCCTGGGCGGAGCCATATGGAGGTAGATTTGTGTCTTTATTATTCAATCAAAAATGCTGCTTCAATTAAAAAAAAAAAAAAAAAAAAGCTTCAATTAAAATATATATTTTCAACCAAAAAAGGTTACTTCATCAAAAAAAAAAAAAAAAAAAAGTGTTTGAATGCAAAAATAAATTTGAAACTCAAAAAACTGCATTTGAAAGCTGTTTTTCTTTGATTAAAAAACTGCATTTGAAAGCTGTTTTTCTTTGATTAATTTTATTTATTATTATTATTATTATTATTATTATTTTTTTTTTTTTAAGTCAAGTTTTTTGGGGGATATAAGCAACTTTTTGATTGAAGTAATGTTGATTTGTGTTTGGGTCACATATTGGCTAGGGCATTTTTCTCTATTATTCACTAATCAAAAAATAAGTTGCTTCAAAAAATATAGATATTCAAAAAGAAAATTCACTTAAATCAAAAAAGAAAATGTTCAATCATAGAAAAAAAGTTTTTGAATGCGAAAAAATATTTGAGATTGAACAATTTGCATTTGAACACTTAATTTTTCATTGAAAAAGTTTTCTTTGATTGAAGCAATCTTTTTTGTGTTTGGGCCATATTATGATTAGGACATGTGTGTCTAAATCATTCAATCCCCCCAAAATTTGCTTCAATCAAAAAACAAAAAAAATCTATCTATCTATCTACACACATATATGTATATAAACTTATATGCAAAGCAGATGACTTTCTAAGATGTTAAAAAAAAAAAATTTTCCGACCCATTATAAAAATGTTTTTTTGTTCATTTCATTCATTTTTGTTGCAATTTTATTGCTTTACAACTTATATATACAGTATACATACAGTATATATATATACTACATACAGTATATATATATATATATATATATATATATATATATATATATATATATATATATATATATATATATATATATATATATATATACGAATATATATATATATATACGAATATATATACGAAAGTCAATTACATGCTTTGACACTTTTCGGACACCGGGGGGGGACTGGCCCTCACTTAAAATCTGCTTATGATTAAAAACCCTTAAGAAACAAACCCAGGCTACACTAATCTGGGGGAAAGGAGAGTCTAAAAAGGTGTGTCTTTAACCGAGATTTAAAAAGGCCTAAATTTGTAGTGGTGCGGATTTCAGGGGGAAGACTATGCCACAACCTGGGGGCAGCAACCGCAAAAGATCGGACTCCCCACTGTTTGAGTCTGGACCTCAGAACGTGCAAATGAAATTGGCCAGTAGAACAAAGAGTGCTGCCAGAATTACGGAACGTTAAAATTTCCAATAAGCAAGAAAAAGCCTGGCCATTAATAGTTTGAAATCAATTCTAAAATGGACTCGAAGCCAGTGGAGCAATGATAGCACGGGGGTAATCTCGGTGTATCTCTTTAAAAAATCAAGCAGCAGCATTTTGAACAAGTTGGAGACGAGAAATTGAGGAATTGGGAAGACCAGAAGATATGCTTTGTCGATACCGAGCGGGGTTATTCAGGTGTTACAGGCAAAAATACAACTTCAATGGAATTAAAAGGTTCGTTGTGCATCGCTCAACAATTTAGTACACGTTGAACATAGAGAAGCTGTATTGGAGAGTGATGTTTGAGAAGCCTTTTCTGCACACATGCCAGAAAATGCTTCACTTGAGGTATACAAAAGCACATTTTGATAAGCCAGCTTCTTTTTGGAACAATGCTGGTATTCATACAAAAGAGCAGGTATAATGGTCTAGGACGAGGGTCAGCTTTCCGCGGCTCTTTAGCACTGCCCTATTGGCGCCCTCAAAGCCCGCAAACAGTTTGCTGAAGACATGTCAACAAAGCACATTGATTACTGGAAACATGTCCAAGGGTCTGATGAGACGGGCGGGCTTTCTTGTGTACAGTCTTCAGAAGAGGCTTCCTCCTGGGGTGACAGCCATGCACACCAATTTGATGTAGAGTGCGGCGTATGGTCTGAGCACTAACAGGCTGACCCCCCCACCTCTTCAATCTCTGCAGCAATGCTGACCGCACTCCTGTAACGAGTCACATGACATTTTGGAGGGAAAATGACAAGCACTACTCAATTTGGACATTTAGGGAAGTACGTATTTACTAAGGGGTGTACTCACTTTTGTTGCCAGGGGTTTAGATATTATTGACTATATTTTATTTTGAGGGGAAAATAAATTGATTCTACTATATAAGCTGCACACAGACTACTTTTCATTGTGTCAAAGTGTCATTTTGTCAGTGTTGTCCCTTGAAAAGATATTAGATATCTGCAGAAATGCGAGGGGTGTACTCACTTTTGTGATACACTGTAGTACCAGTATTAATAAAATGTCAGGTGGCTACTTCCTGGAAATACTGGCTTTTTGTTTGTTTTTTTCAACAATGACAAATTGTTTCTTTTTTAATTTATCAAACAAGCTTCTTTCTGCTGGGATGTCCATGACTAAGGTGATGTTTTTGCTTTCGTTTTAAGTCTGAAGCGTTCCCATTCTGGAATATGTTAATGATGCTGCAATCCATTTGGATGCATGGATTGCATGGCATTTAAACCCTTTCCAACTAAAGATTAGTGTGGCCCTTGACGAAATGCCAATGGGCAATAAAACTGTGAGGGTCATCTTGACAGGAATGAGTGGCAAAAGTTAATCTCTTTACTGTAGCATACAAAGGAACATTGTTATGATTCTTCAGAATATGCAAGAGAGCTTAACATGAAAGATACAGTACTATCAGTACTGTACCGTACTATTGCTTAAAATACAGTAGTATGCAAAAGTTTGGGCACCTCTGATCATTTTTAAGATTTTCCTTTGTAAATCACCTATTGTTTTGAACAAACATTTCAGTTAAATATATCATATAGCAGATGAACACAGTAATATTTGAGAAGTGAAATGAAGTTTATAGGATAAACAGAGAGTGCGTATTTATTATTTCAACAAAAATAGACCGATGCATAAATTTGGGCAACCTTATGTTTATATTACAAAAATTACTGCCATTCAAGGCATATTGGAAATTGTTCTCCTCTTTGCATCGTTTCTGAAGGGTGGAAACATGGGAGCCTCAAAAAAAAACTGTAAAAATGATCAGAAAGAAAACATTCAACATTGTAGTTTAGGGAAAAAGATACAAAAAGCTGTCATAGAAATTTCAGCTGTCAGTTTCCACTGTGAGGAACATAGTAAGGAAATTGTTCAGTTCAGTTAAGGTCCGGAGTGGCAGGCCTAGTAAAATCTCGGATAAGCAGAGAAGGATGGTGAGAAGTCTTAATGAACAAACAGATCAGCTTCAAAGACATACATGGTCTTGCTGCAGATGGTGTCACTTTTCATTTGTTTTTTGCACAAGGAGATGCTGTATGGGTGAGTAATGCAGAAGTTTTTTTCTACGAACATGCCACAAACAGAATCACTTGAGGTATGCCAAAACACATTTGGATAAACCAGCCTCATTTTGGAATTAGGTTTTATGGACTGATGAAACAAAAAGTGAGTTATTAGGGCATAATAAGGGGTGATATGCATGGTATATGAAGAACACAGCATTCTAAGACAAACACTTGCTACCCACAGTAAATTTGGTGGTGCTTCCATCATGTTATGGGGTGATGCGTCCAGCGCAGGCACTGGCAGTCTTGTTAAAGTTGAAGGTCGCATGGATTCCGGTCAACACCAAGAGATTCTTGCCAACAGTGTTCCAGAATCAGTGAAAAAGTATATGTTGCACAGGGGATGTGTATTTCAACAAGACAATGGCACTAAACACTGCTCCAAATGTACTAAGGCACTCATTCAGAGGAACAAAGTACAACGTTCTAGAATGGCCACCTCAGTTCCCAGACCTGGACATTATTGAAAATCTGTGGTCTGATTTGAAGTGGGTTGTCTGTGCTCGGCAGCCATCAAACCTGACTGAGCTGGAGATGTTTTGTAAAAAAGAATGGTCAAAAATACCTTTAGCCCAAATCCAGACCCTCATTGGAGGTGTTCAGAGGCTTCTCCAAGTTATATTGAAATCTTTTCTGTAGAGGTGCCTAAATCAATGCACGAGCCTATTTTTGTTTAAATAATTATTAGCCATTGTTTTGCCTATAAGCTTCATTTCACTTTTCAAATATTACTGTGTTCATCCGCTATATGGTATATTAAACTGAAATTTTTCCAAACAATCAGTGATTTACAAAGGAAAATCTTATAAATGATCAGGGGTGCCCAAACTTTTGCATACCACTTGGTAGCCCTACTATTTGCATTTAGTTGCCAAATTTCAGTAAATCACACATGGAATATGAGCTTGCTCATCACAAGAATAGATGAGAAGATCAACTCTGCTGCTACATTGCCTTCAAAGATGTCGGTTTGACGGAAAAAGTTCCTTGATTATGTTGCAAGTTTACGTTTTTTTTTTTTTTTTGTGGATGTGTCCCAATATGTCATTAAGACGTTGACAGTCAGTTTAAAATTACAACCATGTTAATACAATTAAAGCTGAAATGCTGTGGCAACCTCTTATGGCTTATATAGCATTCATTCATTCATGTTGGACCTTTTCGATTTCATGCGAGACAAGTGGATAAAATCTTGTCTAGCAATAATAATAAAAATAATTTTTCTGATGTTTCATAGTAAATAAGAGTCAATATAAGCCAATATATTCAGTAGGGAAAGAAAATAGAGTGACAGAAGTCAGTCTCTAAACACAAGTAGCTACAAGAGAAAAAAAAAAAAAAAAACACGAGAAATAAGCAAATTTTCACTAGTTGTTTTTACCCTTAAAAGTGTCGCTAGGTGGATTAGGTTGAACTCAGAACAGAATGACAACTGAAAAATGCAGATGTATATTTCGCTGTCAATCAAAAAGGGATTCGGCATAAGCTGATTTTCAAGGGGGGCCAGGCCCCCACTTGTGGCCGAAAAGTGTAATTGCACTTGTAATTGACTTTCCTATACAGTATATAATTTTAAAATTAAGAATTTTTCGGTAAAATATTGTCATAAAAGTTGTAAAGCAATAAAACAAACAAAAATAAATGAAATGAACAAAAAAAAAACAAACTTTTTATAATGGGTCAAATTTTTTTTTCGAACAGATCATGTGACTAGCACCTAAGACGGTCATCTGCTTTGCTTAGCCAAAACCACCTTAGGACTGAAGAGGCAAGGATATGGATTTACGTAATTTTTTTCAAACCTAAGCTTTCTAAAGCAACAACAACTACTGAGGAAGAACCAAAGATTGAAACTGTGGAACATGAAACACTAAAGACCACCGTCAAAATGGTGAGCGGAGTTTCAATTTGCCCTACTAAAGACACTAATTGCACAACAGAGCCTCCACCGGTGTCTTGCCAATGTAGTTACCCCCGTTAAAAATTGTGTCCCCTGGCCTTGGGTGCGCGCACACAGACACACACATAATAAGTTATGACTTATTTTGACCTAAACAATTAATTGAAGCCAGTAAAGAACCACGGTTATACATTTTGGACATCGACGTTTATTAAACTGGAGAAACTCCATACAGGACTTGAATTACACTAATAACAGTTATAGGTCATCCTACGAGTAAAACAGTGAAACATTGCTGTTTTTACGTTCAGTACGTATGTTACGTTATACGACAGGAAAAAAAAGCTGTTTTTTTATGGATGGACCATGTTTTAAAAAAATCGTAGATAACTACATCACCACAACACGGAAATCAAGCAAATCAGTGCAGCGCAGTGGCTCCGCCCAGGGGATAATTTTTGACAGGGGTAACTACATTGGCACGACACCGGCAGGCGTACCACATTAAATGGATGACGATCTTGGCGAAAAGTATAGCTGTCCTAAGCGGCCTGATTTAGAATTCCCCTCAAGAATGATGGGAAACAAAAAACACTCATTTTCAACTTTTTTATATTATTACATTAATATTCTTGTAAGTTAATTTTATTGCTGACACTGCGTTTCGGGGTCATCAACATGTTGTGCCCCCCCCCACCCCAAAAGTCAAGCTCCGCCTCATTCAGCCTCATGGGCCAGTCGAGCCCCACCCAATATCCACAGACCCCCAGAGACACTGAGCATCCAATGACTCGTCTCCTTTCACTGCAGTAGAACAATGCACTCAACCCTGTAGACCAGGGGTGTCCAAACTTTTTGCAAAGGGGGCCAGATTTGATGTGGTAAAGATGTGGGGGGCCGACCTTGGCTGACGTCCTTTACGTAGAACAATATATTTAAGCAAATTTTAGCAAGCCATTCTGTGTGTCACATTTGCTTCATTATTATTTTTTTTAGATTAATAATTTCAACAATCTCGCAACTAGCCTTTGTGGCGTTCGACTCTCGGTATCTTGCTGCTGTGAAATTAAACTAGCTTCAAGTTGCTTCAATTTCTCGCGGCGTATCTTCCCTGTAATCTTGTCGTACATGTCAGCATGTCTTGTTTGGTAATATCGCCTCACATTGAAATTTCAAAAAACAGCGACTGTCTCTTTGTAAATGAGGCAGACACAGTTGAGGATATTTTAGTGAAGAAGTAGTCCAATTTCCACCTATCCTTAAAGCATCAGCTATCGCAGACAACTTTTTTTGTTGTTGATTGTTGCAATTTTAGAAAATTGGAAGTCAAGCGTCACATGGGGTAACATTGCTTAAGAGTGCTGCTGCCTTTTAGTGGGTAAATGAGGAGCAGCGTTTAATATGTAAGCTACTTCATATGCTGGTAGCAGTAGTGCTGAACAATTTATTTAGTCTGTGTGCGGGCCAGACGTTATTGATCTTATGACAGAGGCTGGGGGCCGGATGAAATTTGACCACGGGCCGCATTTGGCCCCCGGGCCGCACTTTGGACATGTCTGCTGTAGATGCTCAGCGTCCACATGGTTTCAAGCACTGTGAACTGCATGATTGATGAAAAGAAAGCCGCATCGTAACCTGTGCTAAAAAGATGATTGTGAACACGAGTGCATTGTAGTGCAATTTAGTCAATGACACATACATAAGAGTATACATTTTACATATACTTTTTTTCCATTTTAGGGGACGCTCAGCTTCCCTTGTAGTCTTAGAGCAATTGCCTTTAGTCCGATGACAAGAAACAGATTCCAACTCATTCAGCTATAAGTGATATAATTTTTTCTTTTTGAATGAAATCAGGAAATACACCCCATGACATATCTTATTTGAAAAGGGTCGATAAGAGTTTCTTCTGGGCCCCCCAATTTTAAAATCAAACAGATGGGGAGTAGTCACTTTGAGAAATAATCATATGGCTTCTTAATATTTGTCAGAGGAATAAAAGTAAACACAAATAATAAGAAAAAATGTTTCTTCTTTAATGTGACAACATAATTCAATTTCAGCACTGGAATGCCACTAGTACAAAACAACCAACAGTGTTCTGAGCGATTTCTCTCCAAGAGTCCACATCAGACTTGATGTTAAAAAACAAAGTGCAAGTCTGAAACGTATCAACGTGTCCCTGTCTGACTCGGTCTCTGCAGGCCCTTGAAAATCCGCAGCTTTCCAGCGCCGGTCAGGTCGAAGCTGTAGTCTGATGTGACGTAAGGTAGCTCGCCCTGCAAATTTCCCTATTGTACAAAAGTTGGTGTTATTGGCATGTATTAAAAGTTTTTAAAAAATAATTTTCCATTGACATCGTGACTTCAGACATTGCAATTTTTAAATTGCCAGGGCCACAATATATAGTGCGCTTGATTAGCCCAGGATCTGTTGCGCTAATAAATCTGCTCATTTCTGCCGCATTAAACAGAAAATACTCACATTTCATGTTAAATTACACATTCAGGAAAACATACTCCATTTAAAAGGATCACAATGTACTAAAGGGATTGAATTTATCCCATGCATTATCATCAGCCTTCACACTCTTTTTGTAACCTGGCACGCCAGGTTAATTGTTCCATATATCCGCTACAAATATATTCCACATATCAATCTCTGGAAAGATCCAATCGTGCCATGTTTCATGGGAGGAACACTCCAAAAATTTCTGGCTACTGATTAGACGATGGCTGTTCTTGTCACACTTGCAAAAACATTGTTCCCATCAAGAAAAAAAGAAATTAAGTTTATTTCTGACTAAACTTCAGAAATTAAACTATCCACAAGAACTGCTTTGCACTCCGACAGAATGTTGCTTCCTGGTCACGTATGCAGCTACCGCCTCTTTCTCCTGATTAGCTTGAACATCAGATGATCGGGGAAGTCGTTGTACAGTTGAGGTTTGCAATACTGTACTGCATGATGAATCAATGAATCAGGAAGTATTGTCTTGGTTGCTTTATTTTTTGATTAGTTGCCAATGCTCCCCCCCCAAAAAATATATATTTACATATGATTGAAGTACAATTAAAAGATCTTTTCGAGATAAGCCCCACCACTATGCAAAAAGTGCACACGCAAAAAGTTAAGCCCCGGCACCGGTTAGGTTACCTAACCCTGGGTTTTCATGCAAATTATTAATGACATGTCCCAATTTCACCCTCTTCAATAAAAACTAAAAGTACAAGTTTCAGATTCTCTTTTCATGATCTTTTTTTAGGCGGGGGTTAACTTTTTGGCGGGGCTTATCTTGAAAAGATCCCCAAAACGGCTACATTAGGGCAAAAATTTAAGCTTGTTTGCCATTTTTACATCAAGAATATTAACATTCAGACATGTATGGCAGCAAGCATGACAAATTCTGGTACTAATTTTAAAAAAACTTAAAAGGACTGCGTAACACGTGCATTATGAATCAAGGCTTATGTTTTGCTCCCCCCAAAAAACGCAATTAGATTTCTTTCAAAATTCGTTCAGCCTTAGTAGAAAGTAAGAAAATTCATCTAAAAGCAAAATATTCCAAACTTCATGTAAGTAATAGATAAAAACGTCTGACCTGTGCTGTCAGGATGCAGGAGGGCAACGACGTAGCTCCGAGAAGGAGACAGTTAACCTTGCGCAGGATGGCGGGATCTACCGGCGTCAGCACAAAATACAGGCCTCGTGCCATGTCGATCCCTCGCAGCACACCTACGAGATGCCAAATGACCGCCAAAACATGTTTAGAAAGTGATTGCTTCATGGCTTTGAGGACAAGAACAATCTGAAAACCGTAGACCATCGCGAAGGCTGAACAAATATGCAAGAAAATTGTATACAAAGCAACATTCACGCAAAGCGCATTTTTCTTGTCCGTCAGTGAGCGGAACAACTATTTAGCATGTTTAGTTATCTAATTTTGATAACTGCCCCCACAATTTTATCTCCACATACGACAACCATAATAAGCAAAAAGTATGAATAAAAAATTAGGGCTGTCAAAACTATCGCGTTAACGGGCGATATTTTTAAAAAATAAATAACGTTAAAATATTTGACGCATTTAACGCACATGCCCCGCTCAAACAGATTAAACTGACAGCACAGTGTCATGTCCACTTGTTACTTGTGTTTTTTAGTGTTTTGTTGCCCTCTGCCGGCGCTTGGGTGAGACTGATTTTATGGGTTTCAGCACCATGAGCATTGTGTAATTATTGACATTAACAATGGTGAGCTACTAGTTTATTTTTTGATTGAACATTTTTACAAATTTTATTTAAAACAAAAAAACATTAAGAGGGGTTTTAATATAAAATTTCTATAACTTGTACTAACATTTATCTTTTAAGAACTACAAGTCTTTCTATCCATGGATCGCTTTAACAGAATGTTAATAATGTTAACGCCATCTTGTTGATTTATTGTTATAATAAACAAATAGAGTATTTATGTACAGTATGTTGAATGTATATTGTCTTGTGTCTTATCTTTTCATCCCAACAATAATTTACAGAAAATATGGCATATTTTATAGATAGTTTGAATTGCGATTAATTATGATTAATTAATTTTTATGCTGTAATTAACTCAATTAAAAATTTTAATCGTTTGACAGCCCTAAAAAAAATATCATAGCTGTATTTTATCTTATTACACATGAACCTTGAACTCAACCAATAGAAGGATGAGCTCGTACCCAGGCCTACACAGGGGCAGATTGGGGGCCGAGACAGCAGGACCGGACCCCCTTTGCTGGCCACTTTCTCTGCCAGGATGCAGAGTCCCACCAAGCTGGAGTTGGCAGCATAGAAAATGTGACTGGGCGCTACGTCAAAATGGACTGCAACCAAAGCCACATCTGTGTGGGGCACCTGCAGGGACACAATCATACTTTTCATAAGTACTAAATATTAACTATGAGTGGAATTACACAAGGAATTAATCTCTCCGAGAGGAAGCACCTGGTAGGGTGTTAGAGAGTGAAGTTGTCTAACAGGTCCTGGATCAGCAGACTGAAGCTGACCAAGGTATGCCAGAAGTGACAGGTCTCGTTGCTCATTGGTGCGTTGGTGTTTCCTGTCCAACGTAATGAATGCACACTTCAGGTGCTGCCGACAACGCAATGTAACGTCAAAAAACGGGTGCTTACGCCGTTCCTTGACAGCCCACGCCTTCAAAGTCGGACTGAACACTCATGTGAAAATAGCCACGGGATGGGCTGCGTGCACTGTCCGTGAACTCGTCCAATGCTGTCTGAGCAGGCGGCTGCGTGTGGAAGCCTTGGGCAGTTCTCAGAAACTCCGGAGTAAGGGCGGGGCTTTGCGTGGTGCCACCACCGTGAGTCAAATGAATGACATGTGAGACCGGGAAAAAGCGCAGCATGTCCACTAGCAGCTGCAGTCCAAAACCTAGAGAGCGTTCAGACCAAAAACTTGTTACCATTAATTTCTTTTTATGATTAAATAGGATTCGACTGACCTTTAACCCAGCCCATGGTGTTGATAATAATGGGCGTCTCTCCGCTCGGTGAGCGTCTACGCCACAGGGACTTAAGGCTTTCCATGTAGCGGCTTAGGTCGGACTCGCATGATGTGTCGCCGTAGTACACCATGTGGTCGGGGTCACGTTGATGTGTGAACGGGGGACCTGAGAATTGACAATGCTTCGACAATTAGGTGCCTGCCGGGCTTATCTACCTTTTAAATTGAAAACTAAGCAAAATACTACCATTATATGCACAAAGTTAAAGTGGCCAACTTCACACAGTGAAAACTCATAGGTCAAATACCGTATTGGCCCGAATGTAAGACGGCCCTGATTATAAGACGACCCCCTCTTTTTCAAGACTCAATTTTGGAAAAAGACTTTTTGAACACCAAATTAATTTTTATACAGAAAATAATTACAGTACATCTGAAACAAATGATTATAACAATATATTTGAGAGAAAAAGCATGTTACTTTGCCTCATTCAAATCTTAATATCTGAACATTTAAATATGTAAACTAAAGTGCAATCACATTTGTAAATGAATGGCTTTTGGTTTTTGAAATGTTAATAAACCAATCTATTGTGATAAAACAACAAAATTGCAATAACTGCATTAACCATCAAAGTGAAGTCTAACTGTAACTGTAGTCTTGAAACAAATTTGAATAAGGACAAACATTGCAATAAAATAATGCAAACTGGTTAAACTAGTAGCTGAGATCTGCCATGACAGAACATCGCTTCAATGATATCTGGCGCCATCTAGCGTTGTGAATGGTGAGAGTAGCTGAGATCTGTCATAACAAAACATCGCTTCAATGATATCTAACGCCATCTAGCGTCGTGTATGGGTATAACTTCTAGACTGCGGACATTTTACTCACGTGATAATGAGACATTAGTAGTATAATATGAGGGCAGGAGACAATTGAGGTTTCACAACATGTTTTTAAGGAGAAAGACAATGAAACATACCTAGCAGAGGCTCTTTAACAGTCACCAAAGACAAGCAACCCGCTGGGGTGAACTCAGTTTGACCGAGGTCTGCTTCCAAATAGTCCACACTTGTTGTGCTACATAAAGACATTTATCATAAAGTTGAGTGTCCTGTATAATTTGAGGGTAATGACGATAGCGCTTACTGATTTAGTAGAGTATTGATGACCATGCGGACGTATGTGGACTTCCCAACATTTTTGGCTCCGTACACCAGGACAACAGCACAAGCATCCAGGTCCCCTGCGAGAGACACAGGTAAACTAGCCAAGCTTTAACAGAGGAATCAATGTCAGACCTCACTTAGCCTATTACCCACCCTAAATTCTTTCTTAGATTGAAATACATGACAGCAAGTTCCATCTGGTTTTTGCACTAGTCACAAGACATGCAGCGAACCTGCATCCAGTACTCCACCCCAAGATGTCATTTTGAGATAACACTGCTGGCCAAAAGTATTGGCAGTGGCACCCCTGCAATTCTGTCGGATAATGCTCATCCCAGAAAATGATTGCAATTACAAAAGCTTTGGTAGTATTAGTAATATCATCATTTATTTTGCTTGCAATGAAAAAAAAAACACAAAAGAGAATGAGAAAAAAATCATTATAATTTTAAACAAAACTCCAAAACTGGTCCGGACAAAAGTATTGGCACCCTAAGCCGAATACTTGGCAACACAACCTTTAGAAAAAAATAACTGCGAACAACCGCTTCTGGTATCCATCAATGAGTTTCTTACAATGCTCTGCTGGAATTTTAGACCATTCTTCTTTGGCTAACTGCTCCAGGTCGCTGGGATTTGAAGGGTGCCTTCTGCAAACTGCCATTTTCAGATCTCTCCACAGGTGTTCTATGGGATTCAGGTCTGAACTCATTGCTGGCCACTTTAGAGGTCTCCAGTGCTTTCTCTCAAACCATTTTCTAGTGCTTTTTGAAGTGTGTTTTGGGTCATTGTCCTGCTGGAAGACCCATGACCTCTGAGGGAGACCCAGCTTTCTCACACTGAGTGCTACATTATGATGCAAAATTTGTTGGTGGTGTTCAGACTTCATAATGCCATGCACACGCTCAAGCAGTCCAGTGCCAGAGGTTGCAAAGCAACCCCAAAACATCAGGGAATGTTTGACTGTGGGGACAGTGTTCTTTTCTTTGAAGGCCTCGTTTTTTTTCTCCTGTAAACTCTATGTTAATGCATTTTCCCAAAAAGCTCTACTTTTGTCTCATCTGACCAGAGAACATTCTTCTTCCAAAAAGTTTTTGGCTTTCTCAGGTAAGTTTTGGCAAACTCCAGCCTGGCTTTTTTATGTCTCTGGGTCAGAAGTGGGGTCTTTCTAGGTATCCTACCATAGAGTCCCTTTTCATTCAGATGCCCATGGATGTTACGGGTTGACACTGTTGTACCCTCGGACTGCAGGACACCTTGAACTTGTTTGGATGTTAGTCGAGGTTCTTTATCCACCATCCGCACAATCTTTCGTTGAAATCTCTCGTCTCTGTCCACATTTAGGGAGGATAGCCACAGTGCCACGGGCTTTACACTTATTCATGACTAGGGATGGGAATTGATAGGATTTTTACGATTCCGATTCCATTATCGATATTGCTTAACGATTCGATTCTTTATTGATTCTCTTATCGATTCTAATTTGGGGAAAAAGAAGAGCAAACGTTTTGATTGGCATCGAGTTTGTTTAATCAGAAGTCACAACCTTACAAACTCACAACGAGATCAAAAGAGGCCCAAAGTCTCAATGTTAACTGTTGCAATAAGTGGCAAATACACAAGAATGAGTAACATTTTACTGAAACATTTATCTAATAGAAATAAAAAATATTGGTATATATTGGCAGATAGGTTTTTGTTCTGCCTTTGGCAATATGTGTTAAAGCAGGGGTCCCCAAAGGTTTTCCTGTGAGGGCCACATAACTTTTCCCTTCTCTGATGAGGGGCCGGGGTCAGTTTGTAACAGAAAAAGTGTGACGATTGCAGAAGTGCATAAATGTAAAAAATTATTGTTTTTCAGAAAGCCACAATCAAATAACCCTTTCTGGACTCTTTATAATAATAATAATAATAATTAATAATAAAAACACTATTACTTAAATAGATAATAACCAAATAACCCTCTCTGAATTCTTCAAGGAAAAGGCCAGAAAATAAATAACACGATTGAGAAAAAAAAAAAAAAATTCAAAATGGCCGGACCAAATGTGGAGGCGGGCGGTATTTGGGCCGCGGGCCGCAGTTTGGGGACTGCTAGGTTAACGTGTATTATTTTACCATTACATTGAATTGCATGCCTTTTAGTTTTTGTGGCGCTTACACGCTCAAGTGGGGGCGCCCTTGCGCTTCCTCACTTGAAGAAGAACGCGCTCACGTGAAGAAGAGCGCGCTTACACCCAAAGGAGAAATGCCGCATCCAAGTGAGTGGGCGAGTTAGTGAGAGAGGGAAACACTTCTACGAGCCAACTTTCTTTGTTAATGTTAATATCTACAGTGGCAACGCCTGTATGTATCATCTTTTGTGTTGTTGTTGTTGTGTTTCCACTCGCGATCGGACACTTAAATCCAGTTGTGTAGTGGTTTGAACGATGTGCTAATGCTAGCGAACGAATGCTAACCATACTGTTATTAGCAGCTCATCATCGCTGATTTACGTTGATGCAAACCTGTTTGTTATTGGGGACGAAATTGATTTGTTTCATTTCTATTCTGTTTCACTCTTCAAGTGATGGTTGAATAAAGTCAGCAAATCTCCACCTTGCAATGACTGCAAGTCGTTTTGTTGTAATTTTTCCTGGTGAAGTGAAGACACACTTTCGAGCGTTTGAACCTACGTGCTGTCATTGTTATGTTTATGGCTGCAATGCTCGTGCTTACCTGTCGTAACCTTTCATTTTCACACTCTTTCCTGGTGAAGTGTAGTCAAACTTTGGAGCGAGTGGTTCTTGGCGCCATGCTAGTTTGATGCGTCTGGACAACAAGACACGTCACGACGCAATACGCGTCTTTAGGAATCGTTAAAGGGATCGTTAAGGCTTTTTCATTGTGATGTCGAGGCCTCGAAACACTCGGAACCGGTTCCGAATTGGAATCGGATTTCGATTCCCATCCCTATTCATGACACTGCGCATGGTAGACACAGGAACATTCAGGTCTTTGGAGATGGACTTGCAGCCTTGAGATTGCCCATACTTCCTCACAATTTTGCTTCTCAAGTCCTCAGACAGTTCTTTGATCTTCTCCATACGCCATGTGGTACACTCAAGGACACAGGACAGATGTTGAGTCACCTTTAATCCATTTTAACTGGCTGCAAGTGTGATTTAGTTCTTGCTACCACTTGTCAAGTGCCATAGATAAGTAACAGGTGCTGTTAATTACACAAATTCACAGCATCACATGATTTTTTTCAGCCCATTTTTGGAGTTGTGTGTAAAATCATAATGATTTTTTTCCTTATTCTCTTTTGTGATTTTTCATTGCAAGCAAAATAAATGAAGATATTACTCCCAAAGCATGTGGAATTGCAATCATTTTCTGGCAGAAATTGAGCATTATCTGACAGAATTGCAGGGGCTGTCAATACTTTTGGCCAGCAGTGTACTTTTGGATTTTTATCACACTATGACAGTAGCTACTAATAGGGAGTTGATACAGAGAAAGGTGAAAGTTCAGTACAACTTGTCAGAAATAAAGTGATGACCAAATATTTTCTCAATTGTTTTTAGTCATAAGATTTCAGTGTAAGATGACAGTATATTTGGGTAGGTCTACACAGTACGGCACTATATCATTATACAATAGTGTGATTTACAATATACAGTTGCAGCTAGGAAAAAAACATGTGCCAAATAATCCTAGCCTAGAATTTTACCTTTGCAGGCACTGACCACCGCATTGAGGGACTCCCGGCAGCTCTCCGAAACCTTCAGGCCCTCAATGTCGCTGACCAGAGGAATCATCCCCAAGCCATTAAGAGGCGTGTCCAGGATGGCAGACATAAGTTCTCCCTGTTAACATGAGCCTGTTATGAACACACTTAGTTTGATGCACATATTGTCAAGGTTCAGTATTTAAGAATCCTCCCGTTTTCACGTGTTGATAAAATGATATTAATAGCATAACAACTTTACAAAAAAATAGGCAGTCTTATGTGCACATAGTGTGCTTCCCCCTTTCTACACCACAAAAGAGCTCGGAGTGAAGAATTGCTCACCGTATAACATCGTGTTCAACCTTAACTCGCGTGTTCCTGTTTTGATCCTGTTCTATCTGCAACTAACTTCAATCCAAAGGGAAACACTGACAAAGCGAGCTGGAAGTCATCCTTACCGCAGGGGGGTCAAACAGGTTGCTGAGATCAGTAAAGCTTGATAGAAAGCGTGTCAAAGGTGTCTCCATGGGCTCCAACAGGATGATGGAGGAGTTGGAAACAACCTTTTTGAGCAGCTTCTTTTGTGACGCTGGAAAGACAGGTAAGGGCAAGAATAAAAATACAGTACATGGCTACAATGACACCGAGAAGGCAAATTCTTTAAACACGGATCCACACAATCCAGATTCATGCATAATGTTATGTACCAAAATTTGATTCATCAAATACCTAAAATCAGAACTGACTATTTATTAATTTGTAGTACTGAAAGACGGTTTTTCCCTTACAGTTAGGAAATTTAAAAATGTAATTAAAAAAAAATCCTGAAGATGATGCCAATTTGACCATGGAAAAGATGGTTTCCTAGTCAAAAATTGAGTTAACAATCAGGTAAAAAAAAAAAATCCATTTTGCATTACCAATGAACAATTCCAATACAAAAAATGCATATAAACGCAGGCTTCCCCCCCTCATTTAGTGTGGCCACCTTCATGATGTACACTAGAGTCGCTGTAACTTTTAATAGGTGTGGCAAGTTTTACCATCTAAAGAAAAACCTGACGTGCCAGCATGAGGTCCTGACGGTCTGATAACTTCAAGCAAAAATATTAGGGTATTGCAATTACAGCTCTAAAATGTGTTACTTTGAGATACCTAGGTTAAAAAAAAAGTTTTTCCATTGAACATGATTTTAATTTTTCAAAACATATTAGCAAATTCGAAGTATAATGTTAAAATAAATTAAAAAAAAACCAAACTGAAATATTCTAAATAAAATCAATGCAGTTTTTTTAGGTGGGTGTAAACCAATAGCCACAGCTCAACATTATTACCATTAGGATTAAAAAAAAAAAAAAATCCATAAAAATTTCAACACAGACCGTTGGCAGAGAGAAAAAAACCGCTTTGTTTTACCACCACTAGACACACTAAACAAGCTGGAGTTAACTGTCGTAGCTGGTGGGAAACGTTCATGCCAGTCTTTACTAACCTTTCATTTTGTATAAATGTGAAATCATATCGGAGGTATTGCCTCCTCGGCAGCCACCCTCCGCAAATATTTTTTACATGTCGGTTGGCCGTCCTCTAAGCCGCGACCGTTTGCAACTTTTCTGTAGCCGAATTATTCCCATTAGAGTGATTTCGTTTTCTTTGATGGGGGAAAAAGTTCAGGAGTTTCATTTTTCAACTCCTGAAACCATCGTGTAGCACAGCTGATACACTGACACTGAGCAATAACCGGTGGGGGAGGGATGAGCCTTTCAGCTGCAAGCGAGGGATTTCTCCCTGCATTTTTGGGACACAGCTATTACCTAAGGGATGGTATGACGAAAAAAAAAATCGATTTTAAAACAGTGACGTTTTCATACTGCGGTGTACCATGAAATCGGTAATTGGCACAAGTCTAGCAGTCACATTTGTTATAAGCGACTACGTAACGGTAGCCCTGCATTATGTTTTGGTTTACTCATTTGGTGCCATTGATGGCAGAAGGGGCCCAATCCATTTTGATAAGGAGGGATGGCAGTGATCATTCAATCGCTGCCAGCCTGCAGTCAAATTGGATTGAACGTCTATCGACGTTAATGGTAGCGAAACATGATCTTTTAATGCCAGCCATCTGAGTTGAAATGAATTCTATATACATCATTGTCAATGATTGTGAGGGAGTTAATTACGACCACTGTCAATTGTGTCTACAAACAAGATTAAAAAAAAAAAAAAATGATAAAGTTAACTGAGCAGTCAATAGCTGGTCACTTCTAGCAAACAATACTGGATGCTGGCACAAGAAAGTGTTCTTTACTCTTGGTTCATTGATTACACTTTGACACCACAACAATTCCAATTGCAAAGTTAATTTACCAGGTGGAAGGTAATTGGAAAGGATGTCTGTTGCCTCTGTTCTATGGTCTCGGCTGTCATCAGGGCGCTCTGTGGCTCTGATGGTCAGTGGACAATGTGAGGCAGGAGAGAAGAGCGGGTAAGACTGCTGGCCCTCCTCGATGGTGAAACCCAGGACTTCTACCCGCCCATACAGGCAAGTCACATAACACTTGCCGCGGAAACACAGGGCCTAAAAAGAAAGAAGAATGATGATACTTGAAATGGACTTGATGTTAAAATATCCTGAAGCATACCTGTCCTTTCTGCATGATGAGCACTGCGTGCTTCCTCTGATCATCCCTCTCCGCGCACTGATGAAGAGAATTCCCATCCAGTCGACGGGTACGACCATCCTCTGTGGCAGCTTGCGTCTGTAGCCCATTCACTTGGACTGATTGGGAGTACTCCTTCCAGTCCTGAAATTCGTCAGAATCTAGGCCCATGTCTCCATTAGTGAATGACTTAGTCTGTGTAACAGTTTTCCCAGACACAGGTTTTGCCTTGCTCTTCAATCTTTTCACGGTGGGCTTCTTCTTCATGCACTCCTGGTGCTCCTTGATCATCCTGACCATGACAGGACTGGAGTTGAGGTCCGACGTGACGACGGGAGGAGGTCTGCATCTTTTACCCCTCACATCTTTCCACTTCTGAGATGTAGCGCTGCCTTTTGAAAGACTGCTTTTCTTAGCCTTCATTATACCAGTATTACGCTGTTGAATGGCTGGTGGACGAGTACAGAGGCAACAAATAAGACCATTATTCTTTCTTGGTAAAATGCAACCATGAACATTTTTACCACAAAAAAGTCAGCGTTTTGCAACCAATAAGATTTAGATCAATTTACCTTCAAACAGGAACCATAGGCGAAATGAAATTAGCGGGCGAGGTAACGCTACTTCGCTAACTTTGCATCACTAGCAAATGTTAATCGCATTACACAAAGGGAACCTCAGCGACGTCAAAAAGAAAATGCACAAGTGTAGAAGTTACACAGAACCCTTCACGTCTACTAAACCAATTCAAATGTTTAGTTAAGAGCCGCCCGTTAAGTAGTTGTTAGCCAGCTAGCTAACATGTGTACCTAGTAGGCACAACAGAGACGACCGAATCCCGGTGGCCAACAATAAAATTTCCCGGAGTGATATTATTTACGGGACGTGTTTCCTAAAAACCACTCATAGTTGCAGTATGGTAGGAATATGACAGCATAAAACTCAGATACAAACGCTCAATTGGTTGATTTTTGTATAAATATATTACGGATATAGCATAGAAAACGAAGCGAATTTATAGTCTACAAACCGATGCTCAACAAACCCGGCAGTTCTATTCCGGAGTTTGGCGTACTTGAACGTCATATCCGCTCTTTTTTAGGGGCCTACAAGAAGCAAAACAAGGAAAACGGAGCTAGATTTGTGCTTTTACGGAAACATACGATACACAGTGGCCAGAAAACATAAGAGGGTGCAGATTTTTTGACGAATATTTACAAGTCGACCTTGAAGTTCATCGGTTCTGTGGTAAGTTAAAAGCTCCTGCCGCGTACCAGCCATGCTAAGGGAGCGTCTGGAAAATACATGCTAGGACGTAAACGTCGAGGTGCTAAGGGTTTGCAGTCTACTGTATATAGAATATTTGACTAAAAAAGTGGGTATTTTTCCGTAATGGGTGAAATGTTATTCAGTATTCACAGATTGTCAAAAACGAGAGGTGGCTCCTTCTTGAATTTGTCCCACGAAGCATTTAACAACCACACAATATTTATGGCATCAAATTTTGGTTAAAATGTATTTATTAATGTTTTCATTAGGGCCGTCAAACGATTAACATTTTTAATCGAGGTAATTACAGTTTAAAAATGAATTAATCGTAATTAATCACAATTCAAACCATCTATAAAATATGCCATATTTTTCTGTAAATTATTGTTGGAATGGAAAGATAAGACACAAGACAGATATATACATTCAACATACAGTACATAAGTACTGTATTTGTTTATTATAACAATAAATCAACAAGATGGCATTAACATTATTAACATTCTGTTAAAGCGATCCGGTGATAGAAAGATTTGTAGTTCTTAAAAGATAAACGTTAGTACAAGTTATAGAAATTCTATATTAAAACCCCTCTTAATGTTTTCGTTTGAATAAAAATGTAAGATTTTCAATCAAAAAATAAACTAGTAGCTCGCCATTGTTGATGTCAATAATTACACATTGCTTATGGTGCTGAAACCCATAAAATCAGTCACACCCAAACGCCAGCATAGGGCGACAAAACACCAAAAAAACACAAGTAACAAGTGGACATTGTGCTGTCATTTTAATCTGTTTGAGCGGGGCATGTGTGTTAAATGCGTCAAATATTTTAACGTGATTAATTAAAAAAAAAAAAAAAAGACCGCCCGTTAACGCGATAATTTTGACAGCCCTAGTTTTTATTCATTTACTAGAGTAAAGAAATGTCCTGAAGTATACCGTTACCTTTACGTTTAAGTACCTAAAAATTATCATCACTAATAAGTGATACAAAATAAATGCAATTGGGCATGAATCATTACTATTTTGATATGCGGTATTTTACATGTGTACAGATTTTATCTTTTTATTTTTTAACTACATCTACAACCGGTCCGGACCTTTTCTTTGTTTTAAACATCAAACTGGTCTTTGAAAGCTGAAGTTGGTCCATCTTTAATGAGACTACAGTACAGTATATAAAAAAACAGGTCAGCATATAGGGAATTGTTAACCTACAGTCACAGGGGATCTACTATTCAGGCGAAATAGGCGATCGCCTTAGGCCCCCAACCAGCTGCCCTTGCCCCAGCGAGCAAGAGCTTGGGCCACCGGAGCCAGCAGCACCCCCAACTATTCGTCATGTATAATTATGTCAGCATACCAAACAAATAAATAACAAAACAAAAAAGAAAGCAATTTGAATGATCCATTTATATTATCTCTCCCCCCCACACACGCACTACAATGGACTGTTCCACGACGACGGACTGAGTATCAGTCGCTTAGCTTCATTCCGCGCCATTTAGCTTCGCTTAGCTCCGTTTAGCATTGCTTAGCTCCGCTTAGCTGTTCGTTAGCTTCACTTAGCTCTCCCGCGTTTTTCACACCAATAAGCTCGCTATTTTACAGCTCACTTGCTACTTTGCACGTCCACTATCGTTTATTTCGAACACATGAGCGAACGTGTTTCAATAATAGCCAAAGTGCAGTGAGGGAGAAGTTGAGAACAGGCCGCTAATGCCTCTTTTAACTTTCTTCTTCTTCACACCGAACATAAAATACACGACAGCACACGCTGTGGCGAAACAATGCAGTACAGTTCCAATCAGTCATACAATAACACCCAACAACTGGTTAACAGCATTTGCTAGCGAAAAAAAAAAAATCTAACAGTGACACCACAAGGAAGAATGTTTTTTTACGGAGTGTAAAGCTTTCAGTTAGCGGTTTAGCGAACGTACCTCCGGTGAACATTTCAAAATGAAAGCATGTCATGTTCGTCATATAAATAACGATTTCTGGAGTTAATCCCATATACTTCAGAAATAATATTATAATATGTAGAGTAAATACTACAGAATACAGATTCTACACTAAGAATAGCTTTCAAATGACACTCTTTATGACAAATATGATTGGCAATGAATAATCATTATAATTATTATACTACTATTATATATAGTAGTATACTATAATAATAATGCTATAATTTTTTTTTAAGAATTGTTTTGAATAATGTTGGAAAGGCAAAGTCAGTGTTCTGAATCTGTCTACTTTTCATTTTTTTGCACTAGTAAATGCTATCCGCATTTAACCTAATTGTTTATTTGTGATTAATTATTGTTATTTACATGATTATTTGTACTTTAATAAATAATTTAAGTGTTCCAAAATGTTTTTTTTGAATTAACAAGCGTCAACAAAAATTTAATTGCTAAATTGATAAAAAAAAAAAAAAAAAAAAAGAAAGAAAGAAAGAAAATTATTAGATTAGTCGACTAATCATAAAACTAGTCGGCTGACTAATCAGGAGAAAAATTGTCGTTTAGGACAGCCCTATTGTACCAGAACATATTTCCTCCACACCCTTCTCACCTTTTTAACCCCTGATCCATGAAGAGGGCCCCTGGATATGTTCGCCTTGAGCCCCAAAATTGCCAAGTCCGCCACTGCCTACAGTTTAGCGTTTTGAATACTTTGTAAGGTGTTGATTGGGTGTTTTGACATGTCAAGTTTTATTTCCATAAAAATTTGAGCGTTATTAAAATAAAACAGTGGAAGCAGGTGACTGATGACTATGATCTAACAACCAAATTTGTTGAACACTTGAATTGATTGCCCACCAAAATGCTTACTATCGTCTAGCACCAGAGGTCGCCCCTGTACTACAGGTTGTACACTCGTTCGCTGCCATTGACAGCGTGCGGCATCCAACCCATTTTAAGTGAGAGGAAGAATTCGGTGCATCACAAGAGTTACTCATATTTTTGTTCTGTTTCAGTGGAGATGCGTGCAGCTGACCACGCACAGCGTGTCCTGGCCACTTTAAACCAGCAGAGAGCAGCAGGGAGCTTCTGTGATGCCCTGCTGAAAGTGACCGACGGAGCGGTCTACACAGCCCATCGCAGCGTACTGGCCTGCTTCAGTCAAATCTTCCGAGGGGCCAATACGGAAGCCACCTCACCCAGCATGGAGTTCTGTCTTCAAGATTGTTCAAGAGAAGGTGTCGAGCTGCTGCTGGACTTTGTTTACACAGGAGAAATGATACTCAATCCGAATGTGTTGGACAAAGTGCAGAGTGCAGCATCCAGGTTGTGTGTCCCTGAAGCACTCGCAATGTGTCAGCGCTTCAGGGACGAGCCCGTGGATACTGTGCCTAATCTCAAACGAAGGAGGGGTAGACCCAGAAAGACAAAGTCTGATGTCTCCACCTCACAAAACAATCTGACAGTTGCCAAAGACCAGTTAGAGTCAGAGGGTGTCATAGATGGCGTCAAGGCCACTGCCATCACTCGATCTGGCCGAGTGGTTAAAGAGCCCAGACGGATGTTCTCCGATGAAGGTGATCCCAGTGAGGCCCCGCTTTCTTTATCAGACCAAGAAAGTGCTAATTATGAGGATCAGGCCAATGAACATCCAACTGGTCAAGTTCAGGTACAGAACAAGAAAATTAAGTTGATAAACTGATGATTTTGGAGCTAAAACATGATAAACTCAGGGGCACTGGAAGTTACTCACAGCAGGCGGTTCTGCTCACGCGTATTCTCCATAACGGGGTATCTGCGGGGTCCTAAAAAATAAAAAATCCGATCATTTGAATTTAAGGCCTTAAAATATCTAAAATTCTCCTAAACCTTCATAAGAGGTCTTAAATACAGTTTTGAAAGGTCTTAAAAATCTTCTGACGTTACGTTACGACTTCACTACTACTACAACTACTAGTAGTACTTAGTGCTCATTTGTACCACAGTGTGAAAGCTGGTAATAAATTCATATACTGTGCAAGTAATTCCAGGCCTCCAATTCATCCTCAAATCTTTTGTACGTTTTTTGCTGGTATCGATGTAAAATGGGTCTTGAATTTTATTCATTATGTTCCTAAAAAAAGATGGCTAAAAGTTTTGAATTTGGCTTGTTGGACCCTGCAGAGACCCTGCATACAAGGCATGCACAATGGCAGTACACACGCATGCCGGATACTTTACGTACTACTACTAGGCTACTACAAAGGCAGCGTTCTATTTCTAGTTCTTACCGCTAGATGGCGCAGTGACACACAAACACATTTGAAAACTTAAAGGTCCAATAAAACTCGGTTTAATGCCCCCTTTTCATAAATAGCGCCTTATTGAACTTGACCCGGTAACAAGCAAGGTGTCGGGTGGTGATCATGTTATTAAAAAAAATATATATATATATTAATTCCCCAAAGGTAAATAAACTATTGTTTTAAATTTCAATATGTTTTATTCTGTTATTTATTTCCACTCCCCTCCCCCCTCCAAAAAAATCTACCAAAACACTTTTTTTCCCTCCCCAACACCAGGAGGTGCTGCAGCACCCTACTTCACGGCCACTGGATAAACTTGTCTTAACAGAATCTAGAATGCAAACAAAAGGTGATTGTTAAACAATATCAGGAAATGATAGCGTAAAAATGTTTTCTTTTTAGAGTTGCATGGTGGGCTGGACCAAATGTTGAAGTGATTTTTAGGAAAAACACTTAAGTAAAAAAAAAAAAAAAAAAAAACGTAAACCAATGAAAAATCCAAAACAAAAGTATTTCTTTCGACCACTTGCAGATTGACAAATTGCCGAACAACGTAGATGAGGAAGGACCAAATCCAGACAAAAGCCTCCATTTGGAGACGCCCGTCCACGACTCTGATGAGGATTACGTCCCCACCCTCAAATCCAATCCCGAGGCAACATCTATGCCGAGAGCTCTCCACCAACGAGGCAGCTTGCACGAAAGTGAGGATGGAGAAGCGGCAGAGGCAGAATCTGAAAACTCTGTGCGCTGTCCTGTCTGTCATAAAGTCTTCAAGAGCAAATATTACCTGAAAGTGCACAACAGGTACGTGCCATTCCTTAAACCTCCTCATGTTGCTATTGAGAGCAATTCTTTTCTAATATTGTTTGTGTGCTTCAAAGACGTCATACAGGCGAGAAACCATTTGGTTGCCACAAATGCGGAAAGCACTACTTCAGAAAAGAGAATCTTTTAATACATGAGCTCAGACACTGTGCTGCAAAACAGGTGAGGACAACTGCTCATCATGTATAAAATGCCTGCCACTTCCTGGAAATCCTCGCTTTTATGTACGTTTTCTCCACTATTACATATCCGAAAAATGTAATTCTGTCACTTTTCAATTTAGCATTCGCAGCCAGTCATTCCAGTTTAAATTCTCTATCGTTGTCAGTAGCAGGCAATAAGTTAAACAAGATTCTTTCCGCTGGGATGCACATGTTTTCTGTCTCTTTAAGAGTTAATAGCTAATTGCTCACAGGTACAGCTTCATCTAAACAGCAAATGATTAGACCAGGGGTGGGCAAACCGTTCCTCGAGGGCCGCAGTGGGTCCTGGTGTTTGTTCCAGCTGATTTAGCACAGACAGTTTAACCAATGAGGTTTCAGTGGAAGCAAGAAGCACCTGACTGCAATCAACTGATTGCACTTGTAAGAAACCAGATTGGTGAAAGGCTGTCCTCATGATGGGTATGAACAAAAACCCGCACCCACTGCAGCCCTTTGTGGAATAGTTTGCCCACCTCTGGATTAGACGAACAAGAGAAGGAAAAATGAATACAGTGGGGCAAATAAGTATTTAGTCAACCACCAATTGTGCAAGTTCTCCTACTTGAAAAGATTAGAGAGGCCTGTAATTGTCAACATGAGTAAACCTCAACCACGAGAGACAGAATGTGGAAAAAAAGGGAAATCACATTGTTTGATTTTTAAATAATTTATTTCCAAATTAGAGTGGAAAATAAGTATTTGGTCACCTACAGACAAGCAAGATTTCTGGCTGTCAAAGAGGTCTAACTTCTTCTAACGAGGTCTAACGAGGTTCCACTTGTTACCTGTATTTATGGCACCTGTATTAACTCATTATCGATTTAAAAGACACCTGTCCACAACCTCGGTCAGTAACACTCCAAACTCCACAATGGCCAAGGCCAAAGAGCTGTCGAAGGACACCAGAGACAAAATTTTGGACCTGCACCAGGCTGGGAAGACTGAATCTGCAATAGGTAAAATGCTTGGTATAAAGAAATCAACTGTGGAAGCAATTATTACAAAATGGAAGACATACAAGACCACTGATAATCTCACTCGATCTGGGGCTGCATGCAAGATCTCACCCCGTGGCATCAAAATGGTAACAAGAACGGTGAACAAAAATCCCGGAACCACACGGGTGACCTAGTGAATGACCTACAGAGAGCTGGGACCGCAGTAACAAAGGCTGCTATCAGTAAATCAAATCCTGCACTGCCAGACGTGTCCCCCTGCTAAAGCCAGTACACGTCCAGGCCCGTCTGCGGTTCGCTAGAGAGCATTTGGATGATCCAGAAGAGGACTGGGAGAATGTGTTATGGTCAGATGAAACCAAAATAGAACTTTTTGGTAGAAACACAGGTTCTCGTGTTTGGAGGAGAAAGAATACTGAATTGCAGCCGAAGAACACCATACCCACTGTGAAGCATGGGGGTGGAAACATCATGCTTTGGTGCTGTTTTTCTGCAAAGGGACCAGGACGACTGATCTGTGCAAAGGAAAGAATGAATGGGGCCATGTATCGAGAGATTTTGAGTGAAAATCTCCTTCCATCAGCAAGGGCATTGAAGATGAGACGTGGCTGGGTCTTTCAGCATGACTTTGATCCCAAACACACAGCCAGGGCAACAAAGGAGTGGCTTCGTAAGAAGCATTTCAAGGTCCTGGAGTGGCCTAGCAAGTCTCCAGATCTCAACCCCATAGACAATCTTTGGAGGGAGTTGAAAGTCCGTGTTGCCCAACGACAGCCCCAAAACATCACTGCTCTAGAGATCTGCATGGAGGAATGGTCCAAAGTACCAGCAACTGTGTGAAAAGCTTGTGAAGAGTTACAGAAAACGTTTGGCCTCTGTTATTGCCAACAATAGGTACATAACAAAGTGTTGAGATGAACTTTTGGTATTGACCAAATACTTATTTTCCACCATGATTTGCAAATAAATTCTTAAGAAAAAAATCAAACAATGTGATTTTCTGTTTTTTTCCCCACATTCTGTCTCTCATGGTTGAGGTTTACCCATGTTGACAATTACAGGCCTCTCTAATATTTTCAAGTGGGAGAACTTGCACAATTAGTGGTTGACTAAATACTTATTTGCCCCACTGTATATAAAATTATCAAACATGTTTGATGTTGGAGGCTCCTCTATAAATTTTGGAAATATATTATCACCAGGAATTGCAACTTAAATAAAATATAATTTAGTGGCACTTGTATGCAAACATTGTGCAGTTCATTTTAATAATTACACCCGCCAAAGTAGTTGTCGGCATTCTATTTGTATGTTCAGTTGGAGAATTTAGTGACATTTATTCTCATTTCAGACATTCACGTGTCAGACGTGTTCAGCGTCATTTAAAGGGAAACAGGAGTTGCGTGCGCACGTTGTCGACTCACATGCGGAAGAGCTGCCCTACAAGGTAGATCCAACGTCAAAGTGAAATAGAATGATGACAAGATTGCTCATCTTTGATATGTTGTTGTTTCTTTCCACAGTGTAAAGAATGTGCCGAACAATTCATGTACAAAAAACACCTGATGTGTCACATGATGAAGGTCCATGGTCATCCTAAACCACACGCTGTGAGTGGTTGTTAGTTCCATTGAATAAAAAGAAAAAGCCCAGGCTATAACTCATTGCCTCCATTTTAAGGCTTTAGACGTCAAATCCATTTGAAGTGTGAGAAAGAATAAAAAGGAAAATATGAATAAAACCCCAATATGTATCAGATATCTGCCAAAGTGACTGCATTTGAAATGCACAGCTTGGATATAACCTTTGTAATGCAAGTCTAGCATCATTTAGATATGCACCACTGTATAAAAAAATATTTGGGTCGTAACTGAAGTGTTTTCGTTGAAAAAAAAAAGGACGTCTCTTTGTCAGTGTCCACAGTGCCCCAAAACCTTCTGGACGCGCCACGAGCTGCGTGTGCACGAAGCTGCCAAACACCTTGGGGAAAAGCCCTTCGTGTGCGAAGAGTGTGGCCATCGAGCGTCCACTCGCAATGGCCTGCATATGCACATCAAGGCTATTCACAGGTAAGCAACATCTCATTCCCCCCCACGTATTATTCTCTGTGTTCAGTGCTCGTCCAGAGAGGATGTGATTTATGGGGGACCAGGAGGGCAAAAATTAAATAAATAAATGCACATTCAAATAAATTTTTAAATGTGTTATTAACATGCTTCAATTTTAATTTGTGTATTACAATATTTATTTCAATATCTATTTATTTATTTAAATTCATAATTATTTTAGACTTTATGTATTTCAATTTATATTCATTTATTAAAAATTTCATTTACTTATTTTAATTTTTATTAAATTATTTCAACATTTATTTCCATATTTATTTATTTATTTCAACATTTGTTTATTTATTCCAATATATATGGCGGAAAACACAGACAAGACTGAAAAAGCAGATTCTGCTCTTGCCACTCTTTAAAAAAAAAACTGCTGTATTTTAAGCCAAAACAACTGTTGTATTTGATAGAACAATATGTCTATATGCTGCCATAGCAGATTCATGGCTCATTAAGACCCCGAACTATTTTTAATTTGTCCGTTTTACCCTGGAAACCCCAGTTTACAGACATCGCGCAACCGCTTTTAATTAATTCTATTTATTATTCAAAATGTCTGTCATTTTTAGCTTAGAATCATTAAATGATGTCTAATATTTCATTTAAAACAGAAAAACGACTTTAAAAAATTATTCACTCGCATATTTTAAACTATTAAAACTATTAAATAAAAAAAATATATAATAATAATAGTAATAATAATAATAATAATAATATAAATAAAAATATAAACTAAACTATTTTAACTATTTAAACAAATGACGTCACAATGAAAAAATGGTGTCTATAAAAAAGTCACGGATATTTATCTCATAACTATCGCTTAATTGTATTTTTTTGTTTCTGTCGCATTTTTTCCGATATGTTAGATGATAATCGATCCAAACGAAAAATTGGAAAAAAATGTTTAAAAAGGTAAATATATAAACAAGAAAATCTCGACTACTCCTTGATGTCTGCGATTTCTGCATCGCAACTGCATCTTGTTATATGACCATGTTTCACCCATAAAATCCCCCAAAAATCCAGCTGTGGCCATTCACAGCTGTGTCTTGACACTCAGTGATACATGCTACATGGAGTGTTTAGATCGAAACAAGGTAACTAGGCGATAATGTCTTGTTAAAGTCATGGCGTCTGTAATTCCGCTCTCGTGTGCTCTCACCTCCAGATAGGGTTTTGCTGTTTTAAAAAAAAAAAAAAAAAAATTAAATGCCCTTCTGTTCAAAATTTTTCTTCCCCCAGAAAATTGAGATTTTAAGCTTTCCAATGATGTATCACACGTGCATGTCGGACAATTTTGAAAGTTAAAGCTAAATTGGGGGTCTCAGAGCGGGACTTCAAGTCACCTGAGTGTTTTCCGCCATATACCGGTATCTATTTATTTCAACATTTATTTAGCTAAATAAATAAATAAATATTTATTTCACTTTATATTAATTTCATCCTTGCACTCTTGTTCCACTTGTACCCCATGAAATAATTTTTGTCCATCATTGGCTCATCAAACTCGGTGGGCAGGTGTGAGCTATGTGGGCTCTATGTGGGCTCTGGAGTCAAGCTGGTGCTCCTTCCTTCCCAGCATGGCAGCGATTGCTGAGGTTCTGCATGAGCTTTCTCCGGATTTGATAATGGACATGTTAGACATAGCAGAACACATTGACGCAGGAAAACACAGCGGTTTATTGCGAGAGGTAATATAATGTTTCGATGCATTTTTATGCATTTTTATGTCTGAATTTTGGGGGGCTTGGAACGGATTAGAACTGTTACATGGAAAACGTGTCTCTACTTCCAGAATTTTCAAGTTACGAAACTACTTTCCAATTATTTTGGTAGGTAAAGGTTCCACTGTATAAGTGATAGAGGTTGACTTTTCGTGTTATGATGACTTTTTAAATTTTTTTTTTTTTTTTTATACGGTGCATGATCATGATCAACTTCCACTACCTACAGTGACAAATGCTCAATTTAGAATGTACAAACTCTTTCCGGATCTCAAATGCAAATTAATGCACTGCATCTGTTTATCATTAATACCATGTACAAGCTAGAATTCCATGCAATAACTAGCCCTTTATTGTAGTGCTGCAACGATTAATCGATTAACTCGAGTATTCGATTAGAAAAAAAAGATTCGATTTAAATTTTGCTGCTTCGAGTATTTGTTTAATTAAAGTGGCGTTTTAATGGTTTGTTTTGTAAGTGTTTGCATTTAGTTTTATTGATTTAGGTGGCTACACTGCCCTTTAGTATGCCTCATTTCACATGGCCCAATCCAGCTGCTCCCTGTTAAGACCAACATAAGCTAGGTTTTTGTTTGAGCTAAATTTTTTTAATGCATTCGTAATTTTGTTTACAGGTATATCTAGCCATTTTTTTTGTGGAAATATGTGTCTGAACCATTTGTTAAGAGCATTGTAAACAACAACAAAAAAAGTTAGCAAAAGTCAGCTAGCTTAAATGCTATAAAATACTATGTAAGTCAGCCAATTGTACATTTGTTGTACATCGATCCTTATTTATTTATTTATTTTATAATACCGTTTGAGGCTCAGCTCAGGTATTTTAAGTTTTTATGTTCCTTCTGCGATTACTCGATTATTCGAACTAACTAGTTTATCGATTAATCGACCACTAAAATAATCGATAGCTGCAGCCCTACTCTATTGCCAAATGTATCACATTTGATACACCTAAAATTCCATGATTTTGAGACTAATTCAGAATTTTGACATTTCATTTTGAAGAAAAAAAAAAAAATGACGGAAGCAAGTAAACACTCTGGAGGTTCCATGAGAAAAAAACCAGGATTTAGCAAGAGTTATAGATATTACAGCGTTTATTACACATATTCATTTTGACTTTTCTTTTTACAAATGTGAAAAAAAGGTTTCATTACGACCTTATTTTTCAAATTCTGGGATTCTCTGATAATTGCTTCATGTTGCAGGTATTTAAGGGCTAAGAGGGGACAACAATAAATTAAATCTGGACTTATGTATTGAATGGCTAAGCACAATCAAGCTGTAAAATCAAATGTCTCAAACATTTCAGCAATAAAATTGTCATAAAAATCAAAATTGCATTGTATTTTTAGAAGTTTAGGTGAAATGCCTCTGATTGTGATAAATGTGTAAATTATTAAATTAAATGATTATTAAATTGAATCAAGGGCTCAGTGGCGCCTCCAGAAATTTTTCATAGGGGTGGCCAGATGGGGCCACTTAAAATCTTGGGGTGGCACACCAGAACTACAAAAACATAATTTCAGGTTTTCATTATATTATTGCAGTCAAAAGGTCAGGGGAAAACTATCAGAAAGACTTAAGGACACGACTACTGATATACTTTGGTGTATTGTGTAATATTTGATGTTACTAATGATTTAATGTGCATAGTCCGTAACTGTCCAGTCAACATTTTGAGTTCCACAACAATTCTGTTTTATTGTGTTATGTATATATTAGGCAAAAGGTGTACATTTAACAAAACAAAATAATTACTGGGGAAAAGCAGGTGCTGGCAGATTTGCATTTGTGATTAAATGCATAACTGATGCTACAACAATCTAACGATATACTGGCAAGCGGGGTGGCCAACAAATTTATAGGGGTGGCCGTGGCCACCCCTTGGGGGCGCCACTGCAAGGGCTTTGATACAGATGATGACAGACTTTGTAATATTGACAAATTTTGTATGGTCCAATAATGAAACTGTTTATTTACATGCTTATTAACCAGGCAAGACCTTCTTAAACACATTCCAGTTAAAAGTGTGTGATTCCATTTGGTGAATTTATACATCCAAGGCAGTGATATCCTTATGTAACCCAAACCTAAACTAAATATAATGCTGTCTTTCTTACAGAAACGAGCGCCCCTTCCTTTGCAGCATCTGCGGCCACGCGTTCTCCCAGAAAAACAACCTTACCATGCACCTGCGTGTGCATAGCGGCGAAAGACCCTACCAGTGTCACCTGTGTGGCAAAACCTTCCGTACACAAGGTTAGAGCCGTCCGATTGACACTAAAATCTTTATTTTCGTGGCAATAACACCTGGTTTACCTCTGATGGTAGGGAGCCTCGAAAAACACAATCGGACACACACGGGCGAGCGGCCCTTCCCCTGCGATATATGCGAGCAACGCTTCACAGAGAAGGGTGCCCTTCTTCGCCACAAGGCTTGCAAGCACGAGGAGGGTCGCCCCCACTGCTGCGATATATGTAATAAGACTTTTAAAGGTAAGAACGCCGCCCAGAAGCAAATTGTCATGAAAAACAAGCAAGTCTGAGCTTTGACTGCGCCCTTCGCTAGCCAAAGAACAACTACGAGTCCATCTTCGTCGTCATAAGGGAATGAGGAAGTTCGAGTGCGCCGACTGTGGCTACAAGTTCACCCGGCAGGTATTTTATGTTTCCCCAAAAAAGCAAGCTCAAGATGTCTTAGGTCACCCGTGTCAAACCCGCGGCCTGGGGGCCAGATCTGGACCCCCACGTCATTTCGCGTGGATCGAGTTCATGTTTCTTGGTAAAATAAAATTTCTTAAGTCCTCAGATTCAGATTCAGAATATTTATTGTCATTGTTGCAAAAAGCACAACGAAACTTTGTTTGGAGCATCCATACAACTAAGTTGGTAAAGTGCAAAACCCATATAATAAATATCCTTAAGTACCAAGTGTAAACATTGACACAGTATTAGACATAAGTAAAAAAAAGATTCCACAGCAGCATAAAGTCATGTCAGTGCTAAAGTGCAGAGCAAAAATATACCTGATAAGAACAGTTATAAGTCAGTGCAAAACCCAGATGAGTTAATCAAGTATAATCAAGTAAACTGGTTGTCAACCAATAGGCAAGGGTAAGGGTAAGGGAGGAGGAAGTAGTGGGTGACATACTGCAACAATGCAAACCAGTTCAGAGTTTTTGCTATGTATCGTAGACATAGCAAAACTGAAATGGCGGCGCGCACAGACGCAGCGGCCCGGAGCTCCTTTTACGTTTACACTTTGTTGGTGGTGTTGTGGGTAATTTCAAACGGTTTAAGTCCTCAAAGAAAATTTGAGGACTACAAAAACCAAATGATATTTGTTTTATTCTCTATATTGAAATAAAAACACATTTAAAAAAAATATTAATTCATACATAATATTTTCCAGTTTCCATTAGTTTTTTTTTTAATGAAAAAAAATTTTTTTTAAATGAATGAGGACGAATATTTACTGTGTAATCCCTGTTTAGCTTAAAGAAACATTAACTTTTCAACCTTTCTAAAATATTTTCATAACGTTTGTGATAATATGTCGACTGACAACTAGTTGAATGACACCTCTCTTATATCTTGAGGGTGTCTGTATCGCTTTCACCGACATTAAATAACTTTGAGGAGGGTGGCAGGAACCCTGCCGCACAAAAAACAAAACAAAAAAAAAACTAGAAGTGTGCTGACTGCTTTACGGTATATGTCACTTCCCCCTTTCCCCGTTCATTATAAAGACGGATGTCAATGCAAACGCATTCGCGCGAATGCTGCAAAGATGGCAGAGCAACAAGAGACAAAATGTTTTCTCTCAGGAGGAAAGAAAATATATAGCTATATAGAATAAACATTGGCCCGGCTTTCATTCGCTGGCATGACGCCCCTTCCCCCTCAATCGAACTCATCAGCGCTAACGAGTTCGGATAGGGTTGGAGGGTTTAGCCACACGGTTGCTAACTGTCGTATGCTATTGTTTAGCCACAACTGGATTCATTACCTTATTACTATTCATCCTTCACACAGCAGCTGGAAACAGAAATGTTGTTTAATCCATCTGCAGGCGACCGGGAGATTGATTTTTGATTCATTGAGGATTTTATGACACTGTTCTGGTGTGTCCTCATCAGTGTTGGGAATAACGCCGTTACATAACGGCGTTATTTTATCAGTAACGGGGTAATTATTTTTTTCCGCCGTTACCGTTACAGACGGTCAAAAGTGGTGCGTTATTTACTTTGAATAAATTGAAGAAACTACCAGCCATAGCGAGTCTACTCTGCTCTGTTTATTTGTCATCCAAGACTTGGGGTGCGTTCAGGTTCATGGCAATGAAAATAGTAAACACACATAGCCTACCTTTGCAAGAACGATGGAGTTGCTGTTTGATAGGGTCATAATGTGCAGGTCCTGCACACATCCGCAGCAAAACTGTTCGTAGCTTTGTAGTGATTTGTAATTTCGGAATCGCTGATGAGTTTAGTCAATTTGTCTTCGGCTTGCTTGTAAGGGTCAACATTGTTCACATCCTTAAGTTTGATCACATATCTGTTCTTCGCCTTAGTAACGAGTTTGTCTCTTTATCGAACATGCAAGTTAAAGTTTAATGTCCCGCGAGCCAGACCTGCTTCCAATATGGCTGCGTTGTTGTCAAATCTCACGTGATCCCCCATTCTGTAACGTAAACGCTCAAGCCTAGCACACACAAACCGGAACAGCGCGTGCGGCAAACACACACACGCAAAACAGATGCAGAGGGATATGATGGCAGAGCATTCAGAGGAAAATTTGTCCTTTACGAGGTGGAGATATAAACACTATTTCAAGTTGGTCGAAATTAAAGGAAAGAACGTGCATGTAAAGCACAGGTGTCAAACCGATTCCAGAAAGGGCCAAGTGGGTGCTGGATTTTGTTCCAACCGATACAACGCAGAGAGTTTAACCAATGAACTTCCTGCTGAAACAAGCAGCACCTGACAAAGTTTAACTGATTACATATGTAAAAGATCTTATTGGTGAAAAGGTGTCCTCTTCATTGGTTGGAAAGCAAACCTGCACCCACTTGGCCCTTTCTGGAATCGGTTTGACACCTGTGATGTAAAGTGTAATTTATGTCCCGGGGCAAAACTTTTGTCGACATCTGTGGTAAGCAGTTCAAATCTGTTTATTTTTTTGCACTCCAAGTGTAGGATAAATCTGTTGCTGGTGAGATGCAATAAATATTACAAGGTAATATACAGAAAATAATTACAGTACATCCGAAACAAATAAGTATAACAATATATTTGAGAGAAAAAGCATGTTATTTTGCTTCATTCAAATCTAATATCTGAACATTTAAATTTGTAAACTAAAGTGCACTCACATTCGTAAATGAATGGCTTCTGGTTTTTGAAATTTAAATAAACCAATCTATTGTGATAAAACAACAAAATTGCAATAACTGCATTAACCATCAAAGTGAAGTCTAACTGTAACAGTAGTCTTGAAACAAATCTGACAGAACATCGCTTCAATGGTATCTGGCGCCATCTAGCGTCGTGAATGGGGAGCGTAGCTGAGAGCTGTCATGCCAGAACATCGCTTCAATCATATCTGGCGCCATCTAGCGTCGTGAATGGGTATGATGTCTAGACCGCGAATATAAGACGTCCCCCTCTTTTTCATTCTTATTTCAATGCAAAAAAGACAGTCTTATATTCGGGCCAATACGGAAGTTGTTCATTGGATAATTGATTTGTTGTTGATCAATTGTGGCACACCTAGTTAGTGAACAGTGGCTCTCCGAAGGAAACTATAACTGGTATGTCCTGCAAGTAAGAGGAGTTTGACACTTGTTTTATGTGGATCGTCCTATGTGGTGAAACACACAAAAAAAATGCTTGTTATACTACCAACCACTAATTTTATCAAAATTATTGACAACATAGTAGGGATGAGACCCAATGGGTATCGCCTGATATGATTTGTGATACAAGACTCACGATAATGATTATCTCGTGATATAGCGACACAACAATCATCCATACCAGGGTGAAGAAATCAACAATATTCTATGATACAATTATTAAAGAGAAAACCAAGCTATATCTTAAGGGGGAAAATGTTAAAATGGGAAGACTTGCTTTGACTGCTTATGTTTGAATGCCTGAAGAACTGGCACTATATTTATTTCACTCAAAATGATTTGGACGTCTAGCGCCGTCAATGGCAGGCAATGAGTTAAGTCAGAATTCTGACTTTTCTCAGAATATTGGCTACCGTTTTCTTATTCTTCAGTGGCCCTAACCTTCTTCTGTACAAAAGAAATGCAGCAAAATCAATTCATTGAATCAAAATGTACTTTGACAAATAGAATTCAGGGGTAAGAGAAGTTGCATTAACCTCACAGTTTTGTTTCTTGTCCCAGGCACACCTGCGTCGACATGCTCAAATCCACAAAAGGACTGAAAACTACAACCCACGACAGAGGAAACTGAGGAACGTGGTTGTAGAGGAGCAGGATGGAGGTCCAGGTGATTTGGAAGCCACCAAACCAGCTAAGGACTCACCGGTCGATGTGGAAGCTGTCGGCTCTCAGCCCCCTAGCATTGAGGACGGCTCCATTGTTGCAGTTCTGATTGAGTAGCGCACACACACACTGGACTGCTCGCTAGTCAATCAGAAGGCACTTAACAAAACACACATCATACAGAGAGGGACAATCATGATCGTTGTACTCTGTGTAATGACAATAAAAGCTTTCTATGATGCACTTTCCATTCCCATTTTCTCTTCTAGTTTAAACACCACACACTGATTCCACTTTTCTTTTATTGGTTTCACGTTTAATATGTGAGTGGTCTTTCACACACGGGATTTCAATTCAAAAACACAATTCGTCTCCAACGGGCAATTTAAAAGGCAAATGACTAACATTGGACAAATATCCAACAACATAAAAACATTCAAAAGTGCTTGAGTTAAACATGCAAGTCACTGTCAGTGAAAGTGCTCTGCACACTAAAAACTTGCTGCCAACTCTCCCAGTCCAAATGGATTGGTGGTGTAGTACTACCAGTAGCAGCCATTAAGCAGGGCCGGCCCAGCCTATTCGCAGACTATGCAGCTGCTTAGGGCCCCTGACCACTAGGGGGGGCCCCAATCTGGCAATTGTTTAATTTATATTCTGTTTTGTTTACTACAGTTTGCTTTATTTGAATTTTGTGAGTTTTGATACTTGATTACAAGCTTAAAAAAGTAAAAATTCTTCCTTAACCTCTTTCTTTCCACTTTTAGAAAAAGGTTTGGTGCTATCTATTGTAAGTACTGACCATCATTTGGAGTGAGAAGTTTGAAGTATGCAGTGCAACAAAATCTGATTAATATACAAAATACGGACGTATGGGTTGGATTGCATGTTTGGGTTTCACAGTACACTGACGAAATGGTGCGCTAAAAATATGGACCCCTTTACATTATTTTGCTTAGGGCCCCCAAATGGCCTGGGCCGGCCCTGCCATTAAGTTAAATGAGTGCCCTACATATAAAGGGTTAGTTTGCCTCTCTAATGGTCATTAAATTTGCACTTATTTTTAAGTCCAACACTAATAATAAGTCAGCATTAGAAATTACCTGAATGCACATTCAATAATATACAGTGGGGAGAACAAGTATTACACTGCCGATTTTGCTGTTTTTCCCCATTTGCAGAGCATGTAGAGGTCTGTAATTTGTATCCTAAGTTCTCTTCAACTGTGAGGGACGGAATCTAATACAAAAAAACAGAAAATCACGTTGTATGATTTTTAAACAATAAATTTGCATTTAATTGCATGTAATAAGTATTTGATACATCACAAAAATCGAACTTAATATTTGGTACAGAAACCTTTGTTTGCTATTACAGATACCAAACGTTTCCTGTAGTCCTTGACAAGGTTTGCACACACTGCAGCAGGGATTTTGGCCCACTCCTCCATGCAGATCTTCTCCAGAGCCTTCAGGTTTCGGGGCTGCTGCCGGGCAACACGGACTTTCAGCTCCCTCCATAGATTTTCTATCGGGTTCAGATCTGGTGACTGGCTAGGCCACTCCAGGACCTTAAGATGCTTCTTACGGAGCCACTCTTTAGTTGCCTTGGCTGTGTGCTTTGGGTCGTTGTCATGCTGGAAGACCCAGCCACGACTCATCTTCAGGGCTCTCACTGAAGGAAGGAGGTTGTCAGCCAAGATCTGGCGATACATGGCCCCATCCACCCCCCCCTCAATACGGTGCAGTCGTCCTGTACCCTTGGCAGAGAAGCAGCCCCCAAAAATGTTTCCTCCTCCATGTTTCACGGTTGGGATGGTGTTCTTGGGGTTGTACTCATCCTTCTTTTTCCTCCAAACACGACGAGCCGAGTTTAGACCAAAAAGTTCAATTTTGGTCTCATCCGACCACATGACCTTCTCCCATTGCTCCTCTGGATCATCCAGATGGTCAGTGGCAAACTTCAGACGTGTCTGGACAATGCACTGGCTTCAGCAGCGGGACCTTGCGTGCGCTGTAGGATTTTAATCAATGACGGCGTAATGTGTTTCCGATGGTTTTCTTCCAGACTGTGGTTCCAGCTCTCTTCAGGTCATTGACCAGGTCCTGCCGTGTAGTTCTGGGCTGATCCCTCACCTTCCTCATGATCAGTGATGCCCCACGAGGTGAGATCTTGTATGGAGCCCCAGAACGAGGCAGATTGACCGTCAACTTGAACTTCTTCCATTTTCTAATAATCGCTCCAACAGTTGTTACCTTCTCACCAAGCTGCTTGCTTATTTTCCTGTAGCCCATCCCAGCCATGTGCAGGTCTATTATTTTATCCCTGATGTCCTTACACAGCTCTTTGGTCTTGGCCATTGTGGAGAGGTTGGAGTTTGTTTGTTTGAGCATGTGAACAGGTGTGTTTTATACAGGTAACAAGTTCAAACAGGTGCACTTACTTCCGGTAATGAGTGGAGAACAGGACGGGTTCTTAAAAAAGAACTAAGAGCCGAAATATTTGCTAGTTGGTAATGTATCAAATACTTATTTCATGCAGTTAAATACAAATTTATTATTTAAAAATCATACAATGTGATTTTCCTGATTTTTGTATTAGATTCCGTCCCTCACAGTTGAAGAGAACTTATGATACAAATTACAGACCTCTACATGGCTTGCAAGTGGGAAAACCAGCAAAATCGGCAGTGTATCAAATACTTGTTCTCCCCACTGTAATTGTACACTTATGTACATTTTTCCCAATTTTGGGTCGCCCACATTCAGAAAAAAAAATTGCAGCCTGATGACATGGCAAAAAATAAGTCAATTTACCCAAAGGAGTACGTGTGTATTCTAACACTTTTTTATTTTTTTAACGCGATAGACAAGTTTCATGGGCGGCGCCATCTTTGACATTTTCTGCTACAGACTCCTGGTTTGGACAGAATTAGACAGTTTTAAACTGCCAAATCAAACCAGAGGAGCCCACTGATTCTCCAAACATTGATTCAGCACGACTCAGGGACTTTCTGTGCTGTGCTTGGTTGTGTGAACTCCTGGAAGTGCCAATATATATGCTTGGAAGTGCAATGTTTTGAACAGCATCCAGCTTCAAAGCGTCAGTGTGCATCTACCTCGCCATTCGACCTAAATCGAAACCAGCAGCAGATTAAGGATTTGGCTCGCAGTTTTAACCCTAAAACATCCACCCAAAAGATTGCATGTTTGTTTTTAAATCTCTTCGTTGATTGTTTGAGGACAAAATTCTTAACAATCTGTGCAGCCTGGAGGGGTGTAGATTGATACGCCAGCCATTTGAGTGACCGAAATGAGGCGAAATTACAAATATACAGTTGCCAAATGCAGAAGGGCTGACACGGATTTTGTTACAATGAAATACTATAAGGTCATTTTGATCTAGTTAGGTTATAGTTATGGTATTGTGAGGTCATCGCACATGTACATATAAACACAAATAATATGCCATTCTTTTTTATTGCAAGGATTGATCGCAATAAAACTTTTGGACAACATTCAACTGGATGCTTCGGAGCTTTTCAGGTCCCTAAATGCAATTCCATCCACTGCCATTAAATCAGTAAAATAAACGATTTTGGTTGTTTCGACCTTAGGTATTTTTTCATGTTGTCCTCCCATGTCGTGATGATGGCAGGTGGATGTGGCATTTCCAGATGGTCTTTTTTGAGGGATTTTGATGAGTAATGCCACTCCACTACCACTGTTGTTTTGGTTAGAAAAAGTGTAAAACGGAAGTCGCGAGCAGAAATGCGGTAGTAAAGCAGAAGTGCCTCGAAAACTTAGCCCATTCAAATCTGGGAAATGGTTTGAGAGTAAGTCTATTAACACTAGTGAATGGTCAAAATGTTTGACAAATGAGAAACACCCCCCATTTCTTTACTCTTTGTGTAAACAAGCCAGGCTGTGGAATTACCACCCACTGTATATGTACAGTATTATTCTTTAGACAAGTGAAAAGAATGAGGTTATATGTAAAGATTCCAGCAAAAGCCCCTCCCCAATGAGGGTACGATTACCACAGGTGACTTTGGCAATTAGAACGGGTGTTCCAGGTGCAATTTGTTACTTACAGAGTACTCCTACAGTTGTGGTCAAAAGTTTACATACACTTGTGAAGAACATAATGTCATGGCTCTCTTGAGTTTCCAGTTGTTTCTACAACTCTGATTTTTCTCTGATAGATTGGAACAGATACTTCTTTGTCACAAAAAACATTCATGAAGTTTGGTTCTTTTATGACTTTATTATGGGTGAACAGAAAAAAGTGATCAAATCTGCTGGGTCAAAAATATACATACAGCAGCGCTAATATTTGGTAACATGTCCCTTGGCCATTTTCACTTCAATTAGGCGCTTTTGGTAGCCATCCGCAAGCTTCTGGCAAGCTTCTGGTTGAATCTTTGACCACTCCTCTTGACAGAATTGGTGCAGTTCAGTTAAATTTGATGGCTTTCTGACATGGACTTGTTTCTTCAGCATTGTCCACAAGTTCTCAATGGGGTTTAAGTCAGGACTTTGGGAAGGCCATTCGAAAACCTTAATTCTAGCCTGATTTAGCCATTCCATTACCACTTTTGATGTGCATTTGGGGTCATTGTCCTGTTGGAACACCCAACTGCGCCCAAGACCCAATCTTCGGGCTGATGACGTTAGGTTATCTTGAAGAATTTGAAGGTAATCCTCCTTCTTCATTATCCTATTTACTCTCTGTAAAGCACCAGTTCCATTGGCAGCAAAACAGCCCCACAGCATAATACTACCACCACCGTGCTTGACGGTTGGCATGGTGTACTTGGGGTTAAAGGCCTCACCTTTTCTCCTCCAGACATATTGCGTGGCATTGTGGCCAAACAGCTCGATTTTTGTTTCGTCTGACCACAGAACTTTCCTCCAGAAGGTCTTATCTTTGTCCATGTGATCAGCAGCAAACTTCAGTCGAGCCTTAAGGTGCCGCTTTTGGAGCAAGGGCTTCCTTCTTGCACGGCAGCCTCTCAGTCCATGGAGATGCAAAACACGCTTGACTGTGGACACTGACACCTGTGTTCCAGCAGCTTCTAATTCTTAACAGATCTGCTTTTTGTGATTCTCGGTTGAATCTTCACCCTCCTGACCAGTTTTCTCTCAGCAGCAGGTGATAGCTTGCGTTTTCTTCCTGATGGTGGCAGTGACAAACAGTGCCATGCACTTTATACTTACAATTGTTTGCACTGTTGCTCTTGGGAGCTGCAGCTGCTTTGAAATGGCTCCAAGTGACTTTCCTGACTTGTTCAAGTCAATGATTGTTCAAGTCAATAATCACTCACAAGAAATTGCTAATTCGTGTTGCTGTATGTATATTTTTGACCCGGCAGATTTGATCACTTTTTCTGTTAACCCATAATAAAGTCATAAAAGAACCAAACTTCATGAATGTTTTTTGTGACAAAGAAGTATCTGTTCCAACCACTCTATCGGAGAAAAATCAGAGTTGTAGAAATAACTTGAAACTCAAGAGAGCCATGACATTATGTTCTTCACAAGTGTATGTAAACTTTTGACCACAACTGTAAATGGAGAATGGTATTGAAAATGAATGTCAGTTTAATTTTTCTTGATGCTAAAGGCACTTCAAGGTAAAAAAAAACAAAAACAAAACAAAAAAACTAAATGAACAATGCCTTGTCCCATAAAACGAATAGTAACGACTTTTGAAGACTTCTCCCGTAAACATCCTTACCCCTATCCCCCCCCCAAAAAACTACAAACTTAGGATTTTCAATTTTAAACAATTTATTATTCATTCATTATTAAATATAAAATCTCATGCATTTTGGGGGGAAAATAACTTCAAAAATGAACACAAACCTATGATTAGCAAGAGGCTAACCGACTGACAAGCTTATACTTGCTTTTACTTACATCCAAGCAATCCATAAACAGCACGTTAGGTGAAAGATTTACGTCAACTAAGGTGAATATAAATGTAATGACATATTAGGTGAGGGTTAGCCAAAATCCTGTGGAACTTCCAGTTTGAACAGTCGATGAGGCACATTCGTTGAAAGAGGTACAATTTCCCGTTACTGATGTCATATTAACGAGATAGAATAAACAGTGCTTCTGCTGATTGTGGCCAATTAGTAGGCTACATTTTGCCTCCCTTTAAGATGCACTAAACAATACAACAGTAAAATTGGAATTTTGCCCATTCCTGATGCATAGATCAACATATTAAGAGCAGATTTGCCATTAAAAGCCTGTTTTATAGGCAGGGATGTCCCATGCATATTGATAGGAGGCAAATCGCTTTCACTGGTTGCATGTCACTAAACCACTGGGAAGATCACTATGCATACTTACGGTTTACATTTATGGTCAGTAACAACAGATTGTTGCATGGACATGAACATTGTAGCATGCCTTATAATTAAAGCTGGCAGATGCAGATATACTGTATCCTCACCAAATACAATTTGCAAATCCTTTTCAACATACCAAGACATGATTCAAACTGGTGAACATTAGTTGCAAATATTCACCAATTTAAATGCCTGAAACACCTTCCAATGAGGCGCGAAAGGAGCAATAAAAAGACCAAGTTAAGGATGCTGGGGGGTTGAAGATCCCACTGGTTAACAGCTTCAATAGGAACAAGTCAACTATGTTTTTTTGCCAAAAGTGTCCTCCTGGCCAAGGAGGAAAATGACCATCCATGTTGTTCACATCTGTGAAAGCACTGTTAATGGTAATATGATATGAATGGGAATGAACTACAAAGCTTCAAGTGGATCAGTTTCAACAAAAAAATGTGCCTTTGTAGTGTATTCAATCGAACATATGTTGAAAATGACTTGCAAATCACATGTAGTTTATTATAGGGATGTCCCGATCCGAACACGTGATTGGAAATCGGGCCTATGGCGCCGTTTTTAAGAGGATTATAATCAGGTGAAAAGGATCGGGTTTTTAATTTTAAAAAATATATACAGTGGTACCTCTACATACGAAGTTAATTGGTTCCAGGACCTTGTTTGTAAGTTGAAATGGTCGTATGTCGAGCAGGATTTTCCCAAAAGAATACATTATCCATTAATTCGTTCCGCAGCCCGAAAACCTACACTAAATTCTCAATAAATATTGGTGTTACTATTGCAAATATCAATTACAAAGAGCATAACAAATACTTTATGAATAAAAATTGGAATAATAAATAATACCTGTAATAATGTAACAAACCAGGTTCTAATGTGGTGAATGGGTTTTCGTGGTGTACCTGAACGCATCGCGTGGCTGACTGAGGGGCAGTTTACATGGCGACTCTGCGACACAAAGACGCAATGACTGAGTTGCGGACTCGCCTCGCATGCATATGGTGTCGGCGAAGACGAAAAATTCTGAATCCTGCCTCCAAAGTGGAAGAATCCGATTGCGGGGGGTAGAGGGGGGCTTCCTCGGGATGCATATCAAAGGCTGCTGCGGCGCGAGACAGCGCTGTTAACATCTGCACTCGTCCACGTCACATTGGGCGTGCGCAGCGGTGCTACTAAACATTAAAAACAGCAAATATGGCGGAATGTAGGCTTTAATTGACTGTTTTAATTAAATATGTTGAACGTTTCAATTTGTGTGCCTTTTTGAACAAAAGAAGAATGACATTGCTTCGAGTGGGCGGGCATATTTTTTTCCGGGCTGAGGGAGCTTGGTGGGGTCAAAGTGCATCATTCTCTGTCGCCCAGTAAATCTGCACTGCCCCGTAGGGCCTGGCATGAATACTACATCGTTTCATGCGGGATAGCGACATTGTTCAAATGGAGACGCAAATGCAAATTTGAAATTGGTCGTATTCTCGGAGTCACCATATAAACGGCCCCTGATAGAGTGAGCCTTTATAGTTTCACTTTCACCTTGTTTACTTGCTGCGGGGGACACTAGGCACAAGTTGATGGAATAAATGATTAGAAACCTGACGAAGCTGGTGATTTCGTTGGTGATGTTCCCACAATAATAACTGCCACCTTAACTTATAAAGACTGGCGAATGGAGGAGAACCGTCATAGACCGTCTACGGCCGTATCATTGAGCAAGCCATATCATGGATATGCACCCCACGCTCATATTTCTCTATCATATCCATCTTCATGTCAATGGTAACAGTAAGCATCACCTTTTTTCCACCACCGGCACTAGCATTGTCGGAACCAATGTTGATTCCTCTCACAAGAAAATCTGCCACGCATCCGTCTTGCGGGAAAACAAACTGCGGAGCTGTCATACATTGCTGTATTTAGAGCATGTTGTCGGATGTAGAACCAAATGGCGAGCCAAATTTTACGTCGTATGTCGAAAAGATCGTGTGTCGAAGCGATCGTATGTCGAGGTACCAGAGTATTTGTTTTTCCTGCTTCATGCTAGTACAGCCTCTCACCCTCCCTCCTTCTAAGCAGTGCAGCTTGCGTTTGGTACTTAAAATTAATGATGATTGACAGGTTCGTGTTTTGATCTCATAAACAAAGCCTCAGTAGCTCTACAATCAAAAGGCACAAATGTGTTAATAGTTTAGCTTGTTACACAAGTCGTAGCCCATTCTCTGGCAACTCATTGTTTAAGTGAAAGGCTGTTGTCGGAAGCGTGAGCGTAAGAGCATGAAAGAATTCGAGTAGACTCCCTCATATGAATGTTATGGAGAATGATTAAAAGTATGGCGCTAAAGGTGAGGCAATGAAAAATGTGGGTGCACCTACATTTTGTGCTGGTGGACCTTCAGAAAAAAGTGCTGTTCATTTTTCCAATATCGTTCAGGCCTATCTCAAACAAGAGCTATTCAAGTTATCTGGTGAAAATTCTTCTAGTCTTTGCAAGAATTGCAATGATAGTTTTACCCATTTTTAGGCTTAATTTATGTATATATGGCGGGAAACACAGACAAGTCTGAAAAAGCAGTTTCTGGTCTTGCACCCCTCTCTAAAATAAACTGCTGTATTTTAAGCCAAAAGAACTGTTGTGTTTGATAAAACAATATGTCTATATGCTGCCATAGCAGATTCATGGCGCATTAAGCCTTCAAACCATTTTTAATTTGTCCGTTTTACTCTGGAAACCCCAGTTTACAGACATCGCGCAACCGATTTTGTTTCAACCCAGCCATAAAACGAAGGTAATTAATTACATTTATTATTCAAAATGTCTGTCACTTTTAGGTCAGAACCATTGATATCTAATATTTCGTTTAAAAAAAGAAAACGACTTTAAAAAATTATTCACTTGCATATTTTAAACTTTTAAACCAATTACGTCACAATGAAAAAAATGGTGTCTGTAAAAAAGTCACGGATATCTACCTCATAACTATCGCTTAATTGTATTTTTCTTGTTAATATCGCATTTTTTCCGATATGTTAGATAAATAATCGATCCAAACAAAGAAAAATTGAAAAACAACATGTAAAAGGGTAAATAAATGAAAAAGAACATCTCGACCACTCCTTGATGTCTGCAATTTCTGCATCGCGACCCTTGTTATATTACCATGTTTCACCCATAAAATCTCCAAATGATCCGGCTGTGGCCATCCACATCTGTGTCTTGACACATGTCTTGATACATGCTACATGGAGTTTTTGGATCGAAACGAGGTAAGTACGCGATAATATCTCGTTAAAATCATGGCGTCTTTAATTCTGCTCTCATCTGCTCCCGCCTCCAGTTAGGGTTTTGCTGTTTAAATTTTTTTTTTTTTTTAAATGCCCTCCTGTTCAAAACTTGATTCCCCCAGAAAATTGAGATTTTAAGCTTTCCAATGATGTATCACACATGCATATAGGACAATTTTGAAATTTGGTCTAATTGGGGGTCTCAGAGCAGAACTTCAAGTCACCTGAGCGTTTTCCGCCATATGTATTTTTTAAGGGCTAAAAAGTAAAATTCAGAAATACAATGGCATTGCCAAAAGATACAAAAATATATACATCTTATACTTCGCAACACTTCCGGGAAAAGCGGAAAAGGAAGTACAGTAGAATAGCGCTAGAACATGTTTGCAACTTTTGTTCAAACAAAAAAAAAACTTTTTTTTCGGTATCAGATCGGAACTTGGTATTTGGCGGCATTCTCAAAATCAGGCGACTTGGACTCGGGTGCTAAACTATATGCGGTCGGGACATCCCTATTTGGGTTCAATATAAATTCATTGGATTTGAGGTTTGTAAATCAGGTTCTTAGCCTGAGTAGATGATCGTACCAGATGCTCTCCTCAATGACAGGTATCATAGACTACCTTTGAATGGTTTAGTTTGCTTTCTCCTTTCAGTCTCTGATGTAATCGGAAATGCAATTCATCATCCAGCCTTTGTTCCAGCTAGAATCTTTACAAAACTGCATGCAGGTGATGTTTTCTTCATGCATGCATGCATGCATTTAGTTCTACTTTTCAGATCTTACAGGCTTAGATCCTCTTCCAAATCCTACTACCAAAATCAGGAGGAGCTATGTTTCAGCATCTTGATGAGGCAACGCAAACTGACAGCACAGCGTTGGGTGTATCCAAACTCAGTGGGCCACGTTCATGTCCTGGTTGACATCATTATTCAAGTTCTGTAGGGCCTGGTGGCGCTGGTGCCGGTGCAGGTGGATGGCATTGGCATCCGGGGCGCTTATGGGCTCAAAAACATTAGACACCAGAGGCATGAACTGTCGGAAAATGCTTACGCTGCCGTGCCAGAAAGTGGGCTGAGGCAGCCGACCCGCGACGGACCAGACGCGAGTGGCCGGGTCGTACGCTTCCACGACGTCTGACAGCTCAAATGTGTTATCGTAACCACCGGATACAAAGAGTTTTCCACCTAGCGCTGCTACGCTGCCTCCTACATGTACCTGAATGGAAAAGACAAACCAAAAAAAGGCATCAGGATATGCCTCACGAAGTTAAGTCACTTAAAAAGCTTTTTGGCTGGGAACAGATGATTCATTTCAAATGCATCGAGTAAAAAAAAGATGCTGGTTCTACAGTTACCTGATTCATTGGACTAATCTTATCCCACTGGTTCTTCTGAGGGTCGTAAACGTCGACCTCTGTCGAGTCATCCCTACAAGAAACAACAAGTAGTACTGCTAAAGTGCCACGAAAAAATCGTAAACATTATGTTCTCATAGAGTTTCTTCTTTACCTAACAAAGAAGATGAGCCCATTGAGAGTGACCGTTTTAGGGGTGTATGCCCACGACAACTGTCCGCAGTTAACCATGGACCATCTTTCGCTGTCTGGCTCATAACACTGAACAGCCATGGCGTCTTCTTCAGCTAGACAGCCGATGGCGTACAGGCGATCGTTGCATGTAGTGGTGCAGCAGTTATCCATAGCGTGCGGCATAGGCGGCAAGGACTCCCAGCAGTCCAGCGTGTGGTCATAGCGTTCGGTGCTTTCAGACGCCACCACGTACAACTGACCTTTCAACACGCATGAGCTGTGGTACTCGCGCGCCTTCAGCATGGGTGACACCTCTGTCCATTCGTTGACACTCGATTTGTAGCGCCAAACACTATCGTACAGGCGAGATCCATCAGAGCCACCTACAGGAGGGCACATGAACCAATGCAAGAGGTGATTCGACGTGTTACAACCATCCATTTTCTACTAGTTTGTTTGCTGTAGATCAATCTCTCTCCCTAATGTTGGCCATAAATATCCCATTAAAAGACTTGAACGGTAATTCAAAGGACTGCTAGAGTATGACAAATGTGCTAGTTACTAGAGCCGGAAATTAGCACTACCAAGGTTTTACATGTTTTCTCAAAGTGAAATGCCATGGCTGGTAATGATGAAGTGCTGGCAGCACAACATGTTCTGCAGTTTATTTAAAGCAAATGGAAATTTACACTTAGCCATCGCTGTGTTTTCCGTCTTCTAAGTGTGGCTAATGCACTCCACTCAGGTTCATTTTCCACACCGATGACAAATGAGCATTCATCAAAGACCTTCACCATCTCATTTATGATTTTCCAATTAAACAGTAATCTATCATCACCACAATTTACAGGTAAAATACAATTGTGCTCACGCCAAATTAGCTCAGTGAGTACCTGTCATTTTGGCTTTTGAATTGTAGCCATTATTGTGAAGCAAAGTGCAAATGAGTGGTTTGCCTAGTTTTATTAGAGGTTAGCTATTGCAGCTCTTAAACATGAGGGGCAGTCATAAGCAGATTTAAAGGGGGGGGGGGGGCGGAGGGTGGCTACAACTTATATATATATATATACACACACATATATATTAGGGCTGTCAAAATTATCGCGTTAACGCGCGGTAATTAATTTTTAAAATTAATTACGTTAAAATATTTGACGCAATTAACGCACATGTCCCGCTCAGAAAGTATTCTGCCTTTTGGTAAGTTTTACAGCAAGGCTTTTTGTGCTGTCCAACAGCGAACTCTTGTGGTCGCTTTGCGACATGGTTTATTGTTTTTCTTCCCAGTTCATTATGGCTGCACGACGTCTCGGGCTGATAATGTTGTGCTTATATGATCCTTGGACAAGATTTGTCCGTAAGTATGGTTGTTGTAAAGAATGTACATATTATGTTAGTAAGCGAAAGGTTATATTTTTTGTATGAGACGGTTTTTGTTTATGTTTAGTGAACCTGTATAGCGTGCTAAGCTAACGTTGTTGCTAATGCAATGCTTGTGTACTTTTTTTTTGTAGTTTTACGACGGTCTAAAGAGGACAATGGTTTGAGGCCATTTTATTAATAAATCAGATGAAAAAGGAAGAAGTCTAATTATTAAGGCGTCGTTCATTAGCTGTCTAGATTTGGAAAAAGTAGACGCTTCGGAGTGAGGACAGCATAGACAGATTTAAATGACAGTAGAGTGAAATGCCCACTAAATTCCTTATGTACCGTATGTTGAATGTATATATATCCATCTTGTGTCTTATCTTTCCATTCCAACAATTTATTTTACAGAATATATATATAATTTACAGAAAAATATGGCATATTTTATAGATGGTTTGAATTGCGATTAATTGCGATTAATTACGATTAATTTTTAAGCTGTAATTAACTCGATTAAAAATTTTAATCGCTTGACAGCCCTAATATACACATATATTAGGGCTGTCAAAATTATCGCGTTAATGAGCGTTAATTTTTTAAATTAATCCCGTTAAAATATTTGATGCAATTAACGCCCAAACGCCCCGCTCAAACAGATTAAAATGACAGCACAGTGAAAGGTGTACTTGTTGTGTTTTTCGGAGTTTTGCCACCCTCTGCTGGCGCTTGGGTGCGACTGATTTTATAGGCTTCAGCGCCCATGAGCATTGTGTAAGTAATTATTGACATCAACAATGGCGGGCTACTAGTTTATTTTTTGATTGAAAATTTTACAAATTTTATTAAAACGAAAACATGAAGAGGGGTTTTGATATAAAATTTCTATAACTTGTCTTTTAAGAACTACAAGTCTTTCTATCCATGGATCGCTTTAACAGAATGTTAATAATGTTAATGCCATCTTGTTGATTTATTGTTATAAAAAAGAAATACAGTACTTATGTACCGTATGTTAAATGTATATATATCCATCTTGTGTCTTATCTTTCCATTCCAACAATAATTTACAGAAAAATATGGCATATTTTATAGATGGTTTGAATGCGATTAATTGCGATTAATTACGATTATTTTTAAGCTGTAATTAACTCGATTAAAAAATTTAATCGTTTGACATCCCTAATACAGTGGGGAGAACAAGTATTTGATACACTGCCAATGGGTTTTCCCACTGACTGTGTATCAAATACTTGTTCTCCCCACTGTATATTTATATATAAAAGTTGTAAACCAATAAAACGCCAACAAAAAAAGAATAAAATGAACAAAAAAAACCCTTTTTAATAATAAGTCGAAATTGAATAATAAAAACACAAATCTACCTCCATATGGTTCCGCCCTGGGGATACAATTTTTGACCGGGGTAACTACATTGTCACGACACCGGCGGGCGTACCAAATTCAATGGATGACGATCTTGGCAAAAAGTATTGCTTGAGCAGCCTGATTTAGAATTCCCCTCCAGAATGCGGGGAAACAAAAAACGCTCATTGTCAACTTATTATTATAAATATTCTTGTAAGTTAATTTTATTGCTGACACTGCATTTTGGGGTCATCAACATGTTGTGCCCCCCCCTTCCCCAAAAGTGAAACTCCGCCTATGGCGGCAATGTTTAACTGTTCTCAAAATTCTAACAAAAGGGAGTCAAACTTTTTTTGACGCGAGCCACGTCGTAATTTTGGTTGCTTTCGGAGAGCTATTACTTACGTCTGCGAAATGAGGCTGCCAACATTAATCAATTGATGAATTGTTGAGACTTGACCTAAAAAATATATATATTCTTTTAATTCATTAAAAATAGAAAATGTGTAAATATTCTCATGTTTATTTATTAACTTTTAATTTATGAAAAAAAAATGTAAATCTCTTATTTTATGTTTCAGCAGTGGTGACCACTTAAGTCATAATTTCAGATTTTTATAATGTTATTGCAGTAAAAAGGCCAGAAGAAAACTATCAGAAAGACTTAAAGGGAACTTTGGACTTAAAGACTTGTAGGCTCAAATAAGCCACAATTGTTTATTTTATTTTATTAGAAACACATAAAATATTGCCATAGATTTTAAAATATAATATTTAGTACATGTTTTCACCTACGAAGGGCACCATGTTTTAAGCGCGCAATAGACGCTCGGGGTGATGATGTAGATTGTCACTGAATACTACCAGGTTACTACCGGTTGCTTTAATGGAGCGAGACGTCCAACACATGCGCTTATTGGTTAAAAGCAGAGCTGGGAATCTTTGGGCACCTAACGATTCGATTACGATTACGAGGCGCCGATTCGATTATAAAACGATTATTGCTGCACCCCCCTCCCTTTTTTTTTTTTTTTTTTTTAAATTTTTTTTTTTAAAAATGTTTAGTACATTAGTTTCAAAATTGTTCAAAAATCCTCTCAGGCTAAACCAAACTACTATTTCAGTATCAAGTTAACATATAACAGTAAACAAATATACAAAAATAACAGTAAATAAAATACTCCAGTCCCCATTCTGTATCAGCAGCTTTAAACTACATTCAATTAATGAAATGTTGTGAATCAACCGTTACAGTTGTTAAAATTGCTCCCGTTATTCCGTAATTTCCCTTCTGTCTACTTTTGACATGTCAAAGTTTTAAAATTGTTTCATCATTTAAAGATAGATTCAAGACAAGATTTTGCCGATTTAGGAGTATTTTGGATAAAAAGTTAATTAGGTTCGCTACAAAAGAGCCTTCTAGAGAAGTCTACTGCTTTAAGATGGCGGCTGTTTACTAACGCCGGCAAGTCTGTCATTTCGCATCTCTGTTCAATAATTCATGTTTTAACACTGCAATCGTCTGTCATTTTGCAGCTAGTTCTACATGTATATGATATCTACTGTAGCCGTATGTTTGTAGCAACTAGCAACTGGGCGTTGTTTGTAGCGGCTGTCGGCCGCATTCAGGTATGATTGTTTTTTTATCTAGCGGCATGAGTGGGACATGATATTTACTCTCGGTCCGTTCCTCATTGCGTCCCAAAGACCGCGCCAACTGTGTTTTACTTCCTCTTTACCTGGTATAATTCAATAATCGGAATTTGGATGTTTGTGAATCGTTCTCGAATCTTCCACGGCCGAATCACGAATAATCTAAGAATCGGAAATTTCGCACGCCTCTAGTTAAAAGCGGCGAGTACTTATTGTGTTTTTTGTGAGTCTTTCATTACCTTTTAATTGCCTAAAAATACTTTTTGCATGTATTTCCCCCTCATACTATTAAGTATTGTGTTGTTTTGTGGTAGCTATAAAGCAGATCTGTTGATCACATTAGTCACAAAGAATATTTAAACAACCCCTATTTGATAATACTACGTTTCAGTATTTTCTTAAGGCATCTTTAGTATGTTCTCTCAGTATGCATCTAAACAAAACAAGCTGAAAGCGCACGGTAGTACTATGGGTGTCAGATTCGCCTCTTGTCAGACATTTTGCCGGTGTAAGTCATTTTGACAGAACACCAGTTTTGTCTACTGTCGTCTAATCCCCTCTTTCCTGTTCATTTTGCTTTTGTTGCTCGTTTTGTGAAATACCGACAGTGCTGTCATGCTCATTAATGTTCCTCCCGGGTTCAAATTGAAAGGGCTGAACAGATGACATGTTTATGTCGCTAGAGTCATACTCTGGAAGCCAGGCAGTGAAGCCAAGTCACGTCATCGCCCTGCGACGTCAACAACAATGGGGACCTACTATTCATCCATTTTCAATGCCGCTTTTCCTCATGAGGGTTGCGGAGGTGCTAGAGCATATCCCAGCTAACTAGTTAAACTAATTTTACAAATTGTACATCAAATTATTTTAACCCATACTAACGTTTATCTTTTAAGAACTACAAATATTTCTATTTTTAAAGGTTCCCATTAAAAATGATCTCCACTGGGGGTGTGACAAAATATCGAAATGCTGATATCGCAATACTTTGTATCCCAAAAGGTTATCAATATGTTCCTGCAAGAATCGAGATATCATTTTAAAAAGGTGTCAACATCTTAGGGAAAAAAAAAAAAGTTGCTACAAAATCTTCCACCATAATAGTGTCTCAGTTAACTCTAAGGCTGCCTTGATGGTGCTCGACACCCACTCCATTTAGACTGGGAACGTTCGTTCATTCGAAACCAGAGCATTCACAATATCCTGTCAGATTTTCGGGGCATTTATAGGTCACTTGCGCCCCGAAGACCGCGCCGACTGTGTTTTAGTTCCGCTTTACCTGGTATAATTCCATAATCGGAATTTTGATGTTCGTGAATCATTCTCGAATCTTCCACGGCCTAATCGCGAATAATCTAAGAATTGGAAATTTCGCACGGCTCTAGTCACTTGCTGTTCATTTTAGGGCATTTCCAGGTCATTTCCTGTTGAGTTTGAGTCACTGCCCTAATTATTTAGGTGATTCCCAGGTCACTTACTGTTCTGTAACACAAAATGAACAGGAAGTGACCCATAAAATACCCCAAAATCAACAGGAAGTAACTGAAAATCAACAGGGAAATGACCTTAAATGGCCCAAAATTACCTCATTGCCTGGCTACTGACGGCCATAGACGTTCAATCCGTTTGAAGTGGGAGGGATGGCTGCCACCCTCCCAGTTCAAATGGATTGGACGTCTACTACTGATAAACTCATTCCAATTCACAGCAGAAGCTTGTTTTTCTGTTTATTTGTTGTTTTTAGAATATCCAAGAATGATTTCCTGACCAATGTATCGATAATCGTTGTATTGCCATATCGTCAGAGCTTTGTATCGCGAGGTACCAAGAGGTTCCCACTCCTAATCTCCACAGTTATTGATTTTAAAATGGAGGAAGAAAAAAAAACTTCAAGCATGATGCACCAACACTTACCAGTGACATACATATCATTCCCGAGGGCAGCTATGCTGTAGCCCCCTCCGAGGTGGTCCGGAAACTCGGCCAGGTAGCGCCACTGGCCCGTCTGTGGGTTGAAACAGTCAACAGTGACCAGCTCATCACAGTCCTGGTCGCAACCTCCAACCACTACTAGGATCTCGGCCAGTCCGGTGGAAGGCCGTGGGCGCATGCGACGGCAGGGTCTGTCGTGACGGTCGTACTCGCAGGACTGGAAGCTACGGGCCTCGTTCACCATGCGGAGGCAGGTAGGTGAAAGGTATACGAGTGGGTCGCTCTCAACATGAGCCAAGAGGAAGAACCTCCTGACAAATGGGAGTCGGACCTGCTGTAGTAGCTCGGGCCAGTAATGCATTCTTCGCTGGAGGTCAGCCTTCACCCAGCGCACTGCGATCTGGTAAACTGTCTCCTCTTTGTCTACGCACAGCTCATCATCAGACACAAACTCAAGAAGGCGCTTCCAAGGCAACCGTTCAAAGTCTGTCCCTTTAGCAAGATCCATCAAGTTTTTTAGGATGAAGCGACGGGCACTAGCTGCCAGCTCTCGACAAGCGTAAGCCTCTGCAAAGTCTTGGATTTCTAAGCAGTTGGAAACATCCAGACGCTGTTCGAGAAAAGCGCAGCAAGCCTCTTTGACTGACGGGAACTGAAACAGATCTGCCGTTTTCAGCAGAAGATCCACGTTGTCTTGTGTGACCGTGACGCGTCCTGTGTAGCAGAAGTCTACCAGTAGTCCCAAAAGCTCGGCCGAAACCTCGTGCAAAACTACACGATCCATGATGCTTTCCCGGAGTTTCCCGGCGAACATAGCCCGGAAGTAAGTGCTTGCGGCAGCCAACACCGTGCGGTGGCAGTGGAACTCGCGGCCTTCTGCGCATAAAGTCACATCAAAAAATTTCCGCTCTGCGCGGAGTTCGTGTATTCCTCGTAGCAGGTTGAAGGCGTGGGCTGCGTCAAAAAACGGCAGGGTGGACGCTTGTGTCTGTAAGACGGGATTCTCCATCTTGTCTCCAATGGAGGTTCTCAGGAAGACTTTTACATCTAAAAAGAAAAGCACAGTACTACTAATTAGACTGGACGCACTACAAGTTGTATTAAACCTTACACTTGGTTATTTCAAGACACGCCTGTCAAATAGTCTTCAAAATACTGCCAAAAGTTAATTCTTGTACCCCACGAGCCCTTTTCACAACAGGACTGAGGGCAGAAACGCCAAGAACATTCGACAGGCTAGATTGATATGAATACTTGCTTCCAAAACACAGGCATGTCACTTGTGCGCAGAGGCTATAAATATACCAGCAGTGCCCACTTCCAGTGTTGGGGGTGTTGGTCCGCGTCAGGCTTTGAGGGAAAACAGCTAGCTTGTTGTGAAGGAGACCCTCGGGACTGAAAATGACACCCCCCTTCATCGCATGTGGCTTTGGTGCGGCAGTTTGCGCAACGTTGTTATTCTTAACACAACAACTTCCGGTTATATAATTTTGTCATGTTAGCTTGTAGAAATATTATTTATGAAGTCACTCTTGACAGCTGCAATGACACTTAATATACACAGATAGTGCACATGGATGCTAATTTCTACTTGAGAGCGTTCATGTTCTAATCTTGGTTTTTTGTTTTAAGTTGGAATGTTTGCTTCTCAGCTAGTTCAGGAGCCATCAACTTTCACATGTTCAAAATTCAGTCTGAAATGTGAATGGCGTAGTTTAGTTCAGTTGGACTTTAGTTCAAAATTCTTTATTTACTGAAAATGTATGTTTGATAAATATGCAATAAACACAGAAATAAAAAAAGGGAACAAGTACTTTTTGATGAGGGAGTAGGCATTTGACTATCACTATTGGGAAATGGCGCAAACCAACACTTGATATTAAGAGTGTGACAATATCTCAATACAGCGATATATCGCGATATTTTGCAACCCGATCGGTTATCCATATGCTCCCGCCAAGTATCGATACATTTATTTGACGTATTGGCCATTGGATGCTGTAAACTGCTCAATGTTTGTTGAGCAATTCCTTGGCGGTCCACTAGGGGCGCTCGAGAGTGACGGTGAAGGTAAAGTGCGCACAAGTCGTCTAGAGAAGAGAGGAAGCTCCAAGTGGGTTGAAAAAATAAAGCTTTGTGAGAACGGTGGAGGAAAAAGTGAGAAAAATATTGCTACAAATCACACATGTGGACACACTTTAGATTTTACACCAACAAGAAAGGAAGTAAGGTGAACAAGGACTTTGCTCTATGCAAGAATTGTCTAACAAAAATATGGTTCACTGGCAGCTGGTGACGAAGTGGACATGGATTTCTTCACTGCTTTGCTTTCATCACTTGAGGTAAGAAAGTTTTGCTATGTACTTGTAATTGATTTTTTAATTTACGTAAATTATTTTGATGACATTTGGTGTTGAATGATATAAAATAAACCAGCACCCTAAACTGGATGAAAATGAATATCGAACAACCCTACATGAATTTACTGATTTATTTGATATTATTTGAGAACCACTTTCCATCTACTTTACGACACAAATTGTTATTACTGCCATTTTGATACAATAAGCTATAAAAATGGCTTGAATAGCTTCCAAGATATAGGTGTCAGTTTAATAAATGACTTAAACAGTATCTTTTCTATTTTGAAACATCTTTTTTTTTCTCATTTCAACAGTTGTATCTTAGAATATCCTGTATCAAATTTCTGACCAATATATCGATAATAGCTGTACCGTGATATCGTGAGATAATCGTTATCGTGAGCCTTGTATCGCGAATCGTATCGTATAGAGAGGTGCCCTGAGGTTCCCACTCCTACTTGATATAGTAAGAACAAAAAGTGAATATTAACTGACAAACAACACAGAGTGACATGAAATCAGACAAAATCCATGTTACGAAAATGGTTTACATTTGCTAAATACCAGAATAATGAGAATGGAATATTAGACAAGTGTTCACTAACTTCACTTTGCAAACATTTTATATTGATAATTTTGGCAGTATGGTTTGGGTCATTGTCCATTTGGGAAACAAATTTGCGCCCAAGCATTAACTGCCTATAACAGCAAAAAGCATGTGTATTTCATAATTCACGCGGTATTTTTTGCTCCTGAATGAAACGGACCGCTTGGATGTGTGTGGAAGCAATCGTTTTATTTATCCAATTTTTTTAATCCCGTGCCATGAAAATGAGTGACTTACGGCTCCAGTTTCAGGTTGAGGACGAATGCGAATGTGACGTCACCCGGGTCAGCATCTCACAATACAGCATTGCTTTATAACATGCAGATGGACTGCGGATTCAGCTGATTTTGCGGATGAATTCGTTTATTTTTCGCATCAGGCCAGCCAAATGTGCTGTAGGGTTTTGTTGCTGCACCAGAGAGAGGCATGTGAGCCTTTTTGGGTTTCAAAAAGTTTCCGTTCACCCCGAGATTGGCCAAAAAATGTCTGACAACTGTGGGACCATTGGACTTACGAGGAAGTGAGAAAACAACGGGTTTTGTATGATGTCAAACACTGGGATCATGGCACACGTTTTAATACGGAGGTGGCTTGCATTTTGTGGCTGACAATGCTCCTTGTCCACAGAGAATGCCACTCGGCTGACGACCAGCGGCTTGTCGCACACCACCCTCGGTCCTCTTCGTGTGCCCGCCGGGAGTGCGCTATACTCGGCTTATGATTGTGTGGCTCTCCATATTGTCCAGACTTCCAGTCCCCTCTGCCCTCTTCGTGTGCCCTGCAATAAACCACTATCCTTGAGTTGACCTCGGGCAGCTATGCGCTCCTCTGACGTCGGCCTTTTTGTCCGGCGGTCATTCTCTAGCTGCTTCGCCGGCAAACGAGCTCACAAAGCAGGGGAACGACGAGATGTAACTTGCTCGCCGCCTGGGGGGTTCCAATCGGTGAAGACAATCGACAACCCCGCCACCGTGTGACATGCCATGGGGTAGTTTTGTGTCATTTTTTGCTTCGAAAGGCAAAATCAAGACTTGGAAACGCCGCTCGTTTTGGGTTAGCATGTCGGCTAGTTGTCACGCCTCCTGGTTTGTTTACACTGTCCAAAGCAGAGGCAGGGAAATGACAAAAGCCAGACTAACTCCAGTGGCATAAAATATCCTTCAGGAGGTGCAAGAAGTCGACAGTTTTGACCATTATGGAGTAATTATGCCATGTCATACTGAATAAATGCATTTTTAATATTTCATATTCCATTTAGCACACGAATGTTATTTGTCATTTATTTAGCAATTGGGGAAAATGCCTAGATAAAAAGAAGATCCTGTAAAAATATTGGGAGTAGAGAGATTGAAACAATGACCTTTTGCTGCTCTTTTTGTCGCATTTTCCTTGTTCTGAATAATTCCCCCTCAATGGGCTGAATTCTAAATGAGATGAAATCGTGACCCTGCTGATGTCATCCGTCAGCTGGGGACGCTAGAGCGCTATAATGACAGGCAGGGGCTAAACGGCAGATTAAAAGATTAATTTCTCTTCATCTGCGCTTTGCCAAATTGTTGTATATAGTTGAATCGTCTCAAAATATGACTGTAATTCACATAATAATGCTATTTAAGATTTTTTTATGCTGTCACAGGCACTTTAAATTCCTCACAGATATCTTGAGCTGTTCAGTATTTCCACAAAATGGTATTCTTTTATGAACTCAGTTTATGAAGTGCCCCAGTTTATGAAGTGTCAGTCGCTTCTGAAGTAAAACAACCCAGTTATCCCATGTCACACCTGTTCCACGTTCGCCTTCACTTCCACAAAAACCTCAACACTGATTATTAGTTATATCCTGATTACAGGTGCACGATAATTATCGGTCAAATATTTATCGGTCTAATAATAGGAATTATGACGTCATTCCAATAACTCCGATAACATTATTAATAGGCCCGAAAATATATGATATTTTTGGCACATTGTCGGTGGACTGGGATGTGAGTTTTTTTCCCCACTCCTGTTTTGCCAGTATGGAAAAAAGTTTTGTCACTGTTCTAGAGGCAGTATTTCTCCATCACTGCGTGATCAACCATACTATGGCAATTAGCAAATGTTTGTATTTTACAGTCTTATGTTACATGTATTGTTACATGTTATTGAGAGGCCTTTTGGTTATTGATAGGTTTGCTGTCCTATAATTGCCATGTTAAGAAAGTTCTTTCATGGACCAAGACCACAACAGTCTCCTCTCCTGTTGCACCAAATATATTATATGCTGACAAAGCACAATACCTGTTGGGTTTATGTCTGTTTTAGTTCAGTGCTCATTGTTCAGGGGAACACATCGTCAATGACATTAGCCACGTTTACATGCTGACTTTTATTCATACCGATTCAAATCATTCCGAATGGAAATTTCATATCAGCTGTTTACATGTCACTTCATCTATTCTGATCCAGCGTTTACATGTGACTGCCTTTATTCCGAAAGGACGTTTGACAACTGCCGTCTGACATGCGCAGATTAATCAAAACAAAGCGTCACGTTGCAAAACATGGAGATCGATCGTCAGAGTGCTCCTGTTTTAACTTTAACCCACTTGTTGTGTTTGTGGGGTCGTATCCGCTTCTGCTGTTTTGCTCTTTTGCCTTGTAGTAGCCGGTTTTCCACTGGTTTTTAATCTGGTCAACGCTCCGGTCTATTCCGGCTTCGTGTAACCTCTCGTGAACTTTTTAAAATAGTTCACTGTTCCTCGTTTTACGCCCGTCTAAGCGAGCAATTATATTCAATTCTTTTAAAGTTTGAATTAAATACAATCTTTCCGCCGGACTCCAATTAGGTGCGCTATGCTTGGAAGCCATGTTGCAAGTGACGTTACTTACGTCACAAAGTGACGTCACCACGTCAGTACGGAGCATGTGCAGAAAGAACGCAACCAGACACCATTCCGCTTCCCTGTTTACATGATATAACTTTACTTCTAATCGGTTTGGGAAAAGGAATATTCCACCCCTGTGAATCGGAATGAAATTCCATTCGGTTTGGGCCTGTTCATTCTGAATGAGGTGTTTATATGGAACACATTTATTCGGTTTGAACAAATATTCCGACTGTAATTGGAATATTTGGCTCCATGTAAACGTGGCAATTGACTGATTGATTCTGATTGACTAAAATTATATTTATTTGACAAAAAAATATGGGCACTTTATTTGAAGTCAAAACTGTTCGTTTTTGTTTTGTTGCACATTATAATAATAATGTTTATGCCATCATGAAAAATCTGATTAGGTCAAAGGCAAATCTATGCTGAATCCATCACTAGTATTTTTTTACCATCCAGGTGTTCAAAAACTCAGGTGAATATACATTTAAAAATTATATAATTGGTTATCGTATCGGTATCAGCCCTGAGGAGCAGGAAGTTATCAATATCGGTTTCAAAAAATAAATATCGTGCACCCCTAGACTTTATGCTTTTTTTTGTTTTACTTCCGATCTGAATTTTTTCAAGAAATGTTTTGCCGATACCGATCTAAGACCTACATTTTTACAACAGTAAAATATAATGCCCCTCCCAAAAAAAAAAATCACATTTCTTGTATTTAACAGAGCTTTGTTCATACCTCCTCAAGAATATTCCATGTTTCTTTGTTAACATCATTAGTTTTTATTTTCTGAAGCGAAGCAGTCCCACTCAGCGTACATATTTGCCTAATGGTTTTATTTACAGCTGGCGAAAAGTACGACGGTACTGAAAACATGCGACTATTGTTTTGCCTTTGCAAACAATACGTTTCTTTAGGAGTAATGGCAAAGTCGGCACGGTACTTGATTTAATATGGATAATGACACGTACACGTTCGATCAGTCCAGGCTATAGCTATAGACATCTCACCTGTGGCCTAAAATGGCTTATTTATAAGCTGCACAGTGTTCTACACTTGATAATGAACTACGTAAAGTCCTAAAGATCCCTTGTATTCTATTCACAATTTAGGAACAGATTTTCATTATTACTTATGAGGAAATTAGAGCTTTATTACTTATGGGGAAATTAGAATTTACAAGCCAAACAAACTGACATACGGCCAGCATTCAGTACTGGACTTCTGGGGTACCACTGTTTATCAAACTTGGAATGACTGATTAGTGCAGGCGTGCAGATAGAAAATGAACTACCTGACTTTTAGACAGGAGGGTCACACTTCTAATATTCTCGACAAGGATCATTGGATCTTTTTTTAAACACATTCATGAAGCATCATGAATCACATAAGCAAAATCCTTGTTAACATTTGGGGATCATTACCTCTAAAATAAGAAAGGATCTGATTACAGATGTTACTTTGAGGTCATTTAGAAGCTGGTGGGCTCTAGCCAAGACCTAACACATTCCAACCAGGGCTTTGACAATACAGCCAACACAATAAACTCTACCAAAGATTAATAAGGACCTTCGAAAGGGCAATTTAGACGTGTATATAATCTAATCTACAATGGAAAAACAACTCTCAGAACTGTTCAGTATCTTTGACATGGTTTCTTGGTGAAGCCTCTTTCAACCACCTTCTATTTTGCTCATCACTATGGGCAAATGTATTGGGACACATTGCTAGTACACCTGCAAGAAAATGTGTTTCCCCTTCACCATCCAATCTTCAAGAAATACCTTGTACAAGATGCTTGAATGCCTTTGGGAAGTTTAGTTCATTTATATTCAGAACTATTTGCAAAGACTGGAGGCTCTATTTGTTACTATAATCTTCTGAAAATAGCTTATGACAGAAATTATACTGCATTTACAGTCAATGACACCAGTGTCACAGCAGCAGTTAGAAAACTCGAGCTGTAAATAGAAATCCTGCAATCAGACGCCCAGTTTTATGGGTGTTACACTCATCCGAATCCAGTATATGATTTAGCTTTTGGATAGTTAAAAGTACAGCGTTAACCTCCTGGAGGTGGTAGAACTTATTTTGGGAAACATACGGGGTAGTCAAGAATTCATGACTCACATGTTAGTCAGAATAATGTGGTTTAATTTTTTTTTTATTCCTCATCCTTCTTGGCAATCCTGGGAAATAAATTGTAGTAGGTCATGTAAAAATGTTTTAATCTGAATGTACAATCAAGTGAGTCATTAATGACTGATGACATTGCCTGTCGTTATTATCTAGTCTGCCCTACAAATTTTGGGAAATACTAACAGACTATGTTAGCTATATTGCTGCAACGATTAATCGATTAACTCGAGTATTCGATTAGAAAAAAGATTCAAATTAAATTTTGCTGCTTCGAGTATTCGTTTAATTAAAGTGGCTTTGTTTTTGTTTTGTTTGTTTTTGAAAGTGTTTGCATTTAGTTTTATGATTTGGGTGGATACACTGCCCTCAAGTCTTCCTCATTTTACATGGCCAAATCCAGCCTCTCCCTGTTAAGACCAACATAAGCTAGGTTTTTGTTTGAGCTGATGTTTTTTAATGCATTAATGCATTTAATGCATTAGCCAATTTTTGTGGGAATATGTGTCGGAACTATTTGTTGAGACCATTGTTAAAAAAAAAAAAAAAAAAAGTATTTTATAGCATTTAAGCAAATGAAGTTTTGCTATGTAAGTTAGCCAATTGTTCTTTTGTTGTACATATGTAGATCCTTATTTATTTTTTAATACCGTTTGAGGCCCAGCTCAGGTATTTTAATTTTTTCATGTTTATCCGATTACTCGATTATTCGAACTAACAAGTTTATTGATTAATCGACTACTAAAATAATCAATAGCTGCAGCCCCAGTGTGTTATCAAGCGTAATGAAAATTTTAGGTAAGAAATAAGATTTTTTTTCTTTTTCTTTATGATTTAGAAGTGTTTGAGTGAAAACAGGAAATAAATATATATATATCTTTTTTCTAGTCACTTCTGAGATGCAATTGTTGGCTGTTTTCAACAATGTACATAAAACAAAGACATTGATTGACTTTGACTGAAAATGGTTCAATATTAGATGAAATGCCTTGTTTTCACGTGGATATTTATAATTGCTCCTTACCTAAAAAAAATGTTTTATCCGATTACTTGATTAATCGAGAGAATTTTCAGTCGAATACTCGATTACTAAAATATTCGATAGCTGCAGCCCTAGTTAGCTATGAAGCTAAAACTTGTTCATGAGTGTTACTCCTTACCGAATATACGTTGCATTGCCCCCAGAGTAAGTTTTGTTATACACATTACTGTATCTCTGTAACATTCCTTTGTTTTGTGTTGTTATTGGTCGAGTATGTAAGTTGAGTTGACATGCTCCTAAGTAGGGTAGCATCTATTATATAAAGGTAGATGCAGGTAGCTTGTTTGAATGCTGTTTGGTGCTGGTTCATATTAGAATTATTTATTAATTACTTATTAACATACTCTGAGTATTAATTGCTTCAGATCACTATATATTTCAAATGTCTTGCTGTCGCAAAGTTGACAACTAAGTAGTTTTAGTCCAAGTGCTAGGGGAGAGTTTATGCTTAGACAATATAAGATCTACTGCGCCTCGATGAATATGTGACGAGCATAATCCGCAAGTCAGATGACCATCCACATGGTGACCTTGACAAAAAAGGATGTAAGATGAAGATGTCACTAAGCTCCATAGATAGTGCAGTGGCGACTGGCCATACATGCTAAAACTGCAGTCAGTGGCTGTTAAAGGGAACCACAGATAAAAGACAAGTAGTTCTTAAAAGATATATGTTAGATTAGGGCTGTCAAACGATTAAAATTTTTAATCAAGTTAATCACAGCTTAAAAATTAATTAATTGTAATTAATCGCAACTCAAACCATCTCTAAAATATGCCATATTTTTCTGTAAATTATTGTTGGAATGGAAAGATAAGTAGTGATTGAAAATACCCCACAAGGTGTCAATGGAGAGTTTTAAATTAATTAGAGATCTAGCCAAGGCAAAGTCTGTGTAAGTTTGATGTGTATTTTGCAAAGCTATTTGATTGGGAATGCCAGTTCTCTTTCCGTTGAGAGCTTTTCTTTTTATAAACATTATTTTTTTTGGGAGAGATAGGAATATCATTTTTGTTGTGCTTTCACTAAATGATACTGTAGCGATCTAACTTTTCCACCCAAAGGCATGATGGGAAGTTGAGAGCTTTTCTTTTGGAGAGATAGGAATATCATTTTTGTTGTGCTTTCTCTAAATGATACTGTTGCGACCTAACTTTTCCACCCAAAGGCATGATGGGAAGTTGGGTAACCATGACTGTCAGTGGTGGCTGCAAATGATATACAATATGTTCTGCGTTAAGTTCAATTAAGTGTTAAGAAAAAGATTGTCTGCCGGTCTGCCCAAATGTATGCTGGGAAGTTGCGCAACCATGACTGTCAGTAGTTGCTGCAAATAGTATACAATATGGTCTGTGTTGTGTTCAATTGAGCGTGTTAGGAAAAAGATGGTTGATTGTAAATGAACACTTGTGTCCACTCGCATCTGCCTTTTCGCTCCCAATGTGCTAAAACGAAGTCATTGTAAACTGTTTGAGGCAACGCGTGAACGGGTCATTCTGTGCATGCGTTAATTGCGTCAAATATTTTAACGTGATTGAGTAAAAAAAGTAATTACCGCCCGTTAACGTGATAAATTTGACAGCCCTAGTTAGTACGAATAATAGTAATTTGATATTAAAACCCCTCTTAATGTTTTCGTTATAATAAATTTTGTAAAATTTTAAATAAAAAAGTAAACTCGTAGCTCGCCATTGTTGTTGACGTCGCTGGGCGCTGACGTCACAGGGCCACGCTGCCGTACTTCACAGTCACTCAAAATATGTAAGGTAGTGATTAAAATACACCACAAGGTGTCAATGGCGAGTTTTACATTAATAAGACATCAAGCCAATGAGTGCGTTTTGTCACTTGACTGATGCCGTAGCTCGCTGTTTTTTTTTTTAGACTGGTTGTGATTCACGTTCATTTGAGTATTGTCTTCACAAGACTCCTGAAAATGGCTCCCAGCATCATAGTTTGTGTATTGTGACTAAATATTGCCATCCAGTGTATTTGTTGAGCTAAATGAGTTGCTAAAATGTTTAAATATAGTTTGACCAAAGTCTGAGTAAGTTTTATGTGTATTTTGCGCATCTATTTTGATTGTGAATGCCAGTTCTCTTTGCATTGTTGCGTTAACTGTGCGAGAATAGGGCCTAAGTAATACATATTGAAGCACTTTTCTTCTAGGTGACATTTTTTGAGAGATATGAGTATTAGTTTTGTAGTATTTTCACTTATGGTATTTATGTGTGTTGTGAAAGAGTTGCCAAAGCTTATGCCAATAAACGGCGTGGTCCGAGCTACGAATCTGAATGCCTATGTCCACTCTCCTTTTTCTCTCCCACTGTGGATTAAAGAAACTACAGCGTCAGTCAAGGGAAGAAACACACTCATTGGCTTGATCCCTAATTAATGTAAAACTCACCATTGACAGCTTGTGGCGTATTTAAATCACTACCTTACATAATTAAAGAGTGACACTTTAAAAAAATGTTTTTTTTTTTTAAAGAGTGACAGGTGGAATTCTGGCAGCGTGGCCCTGTGACGTCACCGCCCTGCGACGTCAACAACAATGGCGACCTACTAGTTAAAATAATTTTACAAATTGTATCAAAACAAAAACATCAAGAGTGGTTTCAATATCAAATTATGATAACTTGTACTAACATTTATCTTTTAAGAACTACAAGTCTTTCTATCAGTGTATCTCTTTAAGAGTGGCTGATCCTTCAGAGCCCAGCCTGACCAGCCCATAAAAAGCCAAGCACACATTCAGCTCATTACGTACTAAAGAAGATGAACACAAAGCAGCTTAGGTTCATGTAACATATTGTATCACAAAATGAACTGTATTCCAAATAATAGCCATCCATTCATCAACGATCATTACACCCTCATATATTTTTTACTTATTAAATTTTGAATTTTTGTTTTCACATGAGTGCTGCCACTATCAAATATTTTTTTACAATCAATTATTCTATCGATCATTCCATCGATTAATCGAAGGGTATTTTGAATTCAAATATATCAGTGAGTCATTATTTCCACACTGGATGTTAATCAACCGAACGTTGTTTATTTAGTATGCTTTAAAGTGTGTACGAGAGGATTAAAAAAAAAAAAGTCTTAAATAGCATTATTATGTGAATTAGAATCATATTTTAAGACGATTTGAGTATATACAACAATTTGGCAAAGCGCAGATGATGAAAAATTGGTGTTTTAATCCTCCGTCTAGCCATGCCTATCATTATAGGGCTCTAGCATCACCAACAGGTGGATGACGTCAGTGGGAGAATGGTTTCATCTGATTTAGTATGCAGCCCGTTGAGGGGGAATTATTCCTAACGAGGAAAATGCGATGAAGAGAGCTGCAAAATGTCATTGTTTCAATCTTTCTACTTCAATATTTTTGAGGGATATTCTTTTTATCTAAATATTTTTCCCAATTTCTAAATAAATGGTATGGTCATGACAATTAACAATCTTGTGCTAAGTGGAATATGAAATAATAAAAATGCATTTATTCAGTACATGGCAAAATTACTCCATAATGGTCAAAACTGTCCACTTCACCTTTACTGTTGCACCTCCTGAATGCTATATTATGCCGCCGTAGTTAGTCAGGCTTTTGACATTTCCCTGCCCCCCGGCTTCCGCGAATGTAAACAAACCAAGAAGCATGAGAGCTAGCCGACATGCTATCCCGAACCGAGTGACGTCTCAAAGTCTTATTTTCGCTTTCGAAGCGAAAAATCACACAAAACTAGCCCGGACCAAATCAGCCTGCCGCGGGGTTGTCGATTGTCTTTGCCGATCGGCAACCCGCCCGGTGGCAAGCAAGTTACAGCTCGTTCCCCTGCTACTACGGACAGGAGAGTACCGCCGGACAAACCGGCCGACATCGGAGGAACGCGTAGCTGCCACATGGTCAACATGACTATAATGAAAAATAATGCTTTACTACACGGCGATGACATAAACAGAGAGCGGCGTGCAGTTGTTGTGCAGCCAAAATGACAGACAGAATGTGTTAAGAGATCTTTTCTACCTGCCCATCCATGATGAAACCTAAGTAAATAGTCCTTTATTTAAAGAAAGTTTGTAGTGTTTACTTTGCAATCGCTGTATTTGCAGCCATTTTTAACACAAATTTGCAATTTCTGATGGGGTTAAAAATTTGACAGAACACCAGGCACATGAAGAGGGCAATAAATCGAGTATAATGCTCTACTGGCAGGGGGGATGTGCGACACGCCGCTGGTGTCATCGGCCGAGTTCACAAGGGGCATGTCAGGCACAAAATGCAAGCCACCTACATAATAAAATGATCCCAGTATTTGACATAATACAAAACATGATGTTTACTTACTTCCTTGTAAGTCCAATGGTCCCACAGTAGTAGGGCTTGTTTTGGCCAACATCCATCAGTGAATGGGAACCTTTTGAAACCCAAGAAAGGCTCACACGCCTCTCCCTAGTGCGGCAAAACTTTTCTGCAGCCGTTTGGCTGGCGTGATGCGAAAAATAAACGAATTAATTCGCAAAATCAGTTGAATCCTTAGTCCTTCTCATACAACAGTACGGCTGGACAGTGAAGAGGACACCTTCTGCTGTACACATCACAGCGCCCTCTTTCTCAACACGAGACTGGGGCCGGAAGTCAGTCATTTTCATGGAGCGGGATTCAAAAAACTAAATAAATATAGCGATCGCTTCCACACACATGCAAGCAGTCCAATTCATTCAGGAGCATAAAATACAGCGGAAAATATGAAAAAAAAACCCATGCTTTTTGCTGTCATAGGCCTTTTGAAGATAACTCATTTGCTGCCATTGACACCAATGAATGAATCCAGTGAATGATGACTAATTGTACCCCTGGTTCAAATGGATTTGATAAGTTAATTGAGGGTTCTTCGTAGCCTACTATAACATATATATATTTTTAATAATAATAACATTAATACTTTTCTGCATTAGATTACGTCTATTATTTTTTTCCATAAAGTTATTATGATTCTGTTATTGGTTTGGTTCATAGGAGTCACAAAATAAGGGGAAATATTGGAAATATTCATTTTCCAAAGCAAAAACTGATGCTTGCAAATGACATTTTCTTAGAAGAATCATCAGGCTGCTTTCATTGAAGACTACAGAAATCAGAGGTTGACATGGTGAAACAAGAGATTTGGTTTGGGTAATTTTATGTTAAACAATGGCTCTGAAGAATTAATCAATTTCGACAGCCCAATTTAATTTTCTTAATTTTTCCAATGCATTTGTTATACAGTCAGATTGATATTTACAGAATAACTTTATTTGATCAAGTCGACGAGTCCAAAATATTGTGTCTTTTTTTTTTGCGGTTAATTTAGGCATATTTGAAAATACCAATTAACTATGCCTCTTACATTCTTGTCATTCCACCTTGTGCAGGAAACACTTGCACACAGTCAAGTCCGCTTGCATCCTCCGTTGTAGCCGTGCAACCATACATGTCCATTCCAGTGAGCAGCACACTGTAAGTTGAGGCTAAAATTTTTGATGAATCATGAAAGACTTGTAGACCCAAACTTTGACCCATTATGCACAGAAGTATGACGAGAATTACAGTATAAAAGCTGACTTCAAGTGTGACTGTATACTAAAAGCAGACTTAGAAATTTACACGATCATCATACTGTACTTGGATAATTTAGGGAACAACGATCATGATTAGTCGCAGTTCCGTTGGTTAGCCAACGGCTATCCAACTCATTGCATGAATTGCCTGACAGGCAGTCTATGACGCTATGGCGTTTGTGACGCGAATGGAAAAATGTACATATTTCAGGCCACTGATAAAAGTTGAACGCTGCTGAACTGTATTTGTATCGCGAGTAGCCATCACGATTCTGTCCTAGAAAAAAAAGGTTGCAATCGCGCGTGCTGTGTGTTTACCGTATGTCGATTAGGGTAAACAAAGAACTTAAGGGCCAACTTACCCGTGTTCTTCCTCACCCAGGTCGTAAAATATTGAAGCTCCTGCGAATAAAAGCCTTTAGAAATCGAATGACGATAAAACTTTGATGTCGCAGATGCGTTCGGCCTCCCTCGGCGCCATGATAGTGTGAACTGCCACACGGTGCGTTCAGGTGCTGCAGGAAAAAGGGCAACTTCTACTAACGCGCAATATTTTCCTATTATTTCCTCCTCGTACTCCTTTTCCTCTATGTGTCTAGTGCTTGGAGCAAAATAAGTACAACATAGAAACACTGCTATTTAATTCTGTTTGAATAGTAGTACACTTACACACCACCTATTGGTGGAAAATATTCTCCTGTAAATTGTACGGAGTTATTTCTCAGGACGTGGCCGCGTGGCCAAATGGATACGGCGTCTGACTTCGGATCAGAAGATTGAGGGTTCGAGTCCCTTCGTGGTCGGATTTTGGAAGCAACACTATCTGCTCCCTACTTTAGGACAAAAAGAAGTGCGTTGCAGTAAAATATGTGTTGACAAAGTTAAAACTGCAAAATCAAACGACATTAACACACGGAATCTCTAAAATGTGATTCAGCACAACCAAGATGACACTCCGGGACTATCTGTGCTTTGTGTGACATCCCGGAAGCGCCTATATGTATGGTTGGAGGTGGAATGTTTTCAAAGTGCCAGTGTGTGTGTATCTACCTCGCCATACGCCTTAAATAGCGTACCGCAGGAATGCTATTTCTAGACCGTGACATCGCCATTGTAATGCGGAAGTAGGACATTATACACACACCCTAACATACAATCCATTATATTTCTTCTTATTTTCTCCGGTAATCTTTCAAAAATAAACATGCCGATCAAACACTGCTGCTATGGAACTTGTAGAAACGACTCCAGACATTATGTCTCATGAAGGATGTTTTCTTCATACGTTTCCCAAAACCAAAAACTCAGAGGAAAAAATGTGAAGAAGGGATCAACTTGCATGGACGTCCAAAAGACCAGTTTAACGGCAGTAAAGTGAAGCCATTCACATTTCATATGCAGTAAACATTTTGTTGGGGGCCATGGTCCTTCAGTGGACGAAGAGGTATGCCATCTCGATATTTTTACAAATTTTTTAGTGTGGCATTTTGCCGTGCTGCTTCTGTCTGACAATGAATGACCTGAAAAAAATTAAAGTGGTATCTGACTGCCACCGTTGTTACCTTTTCTGTTGTAAAGAAACAACTTTGGTAAGGGGGAAGTGTAAATAAATTAATAGAATTAAGATTAGTTAATGAAAAAATTAAAAGTGCTTGATGGCTGTCACATTTGCGATCGCTGCACAAAACTAACAATATATGGTAATTTACCCCCAAGATCGGTCAGAGACGTAAGACAACAAGAGGATATAATATATAAGAAAGACAGGGCATAGACATCATCATTATTGACGGGTAGGCTCGGCCATGCACTGCAAAACTCCTTCAAGAGGGGGCTGCCCACATAAAGAGGAGCTATTCACAAATACGAGCACGCAGCAAACTAACGGTGGATTTCGGTTCAAAAAGTACAAAGTTGTACCACATACAAACAGGAAGGATTGTCTCAGGTGAGGGCGTAGGTTTGCATCGGGAAGGGAGGGACATAACTCTACCTTTTCAGGATGCTCAAATAGTCCCCACCAACGTTTAAGCAACCTTATATGGATTATAAAATGAGTTCAGTTATACAGGTAATTTGGATCTTAATTAAATTAATTTTCCCATATGTTGTAAGGAAAGAATTGACCCTACCGTTATTAAGTGGATACTTTTCATTATGTTCAAACTTACATATACCCCTTTTCACTTGTTGAATGCGCCTGTCCATTTTTTCCCCCTCAAACACACATTTGATTGGCTGATGAGGGATGGCTTGACCCACCCGACAGAAATACATGTCAATATATGTCCTCCGCCTCTTTCGAAGACCAGGGATATTAGAAGTTTTTTTCGGCCAGCAGCAGCCACTGTAAGTAATTTAATAAGACGCCAACGTTATGGAGGTGGGAAGAACACTACTAATTTTGCTACTAAAAGTCCAACCTGCATCAGAGTTAGCATAACATTAAACTGTGTGAACTTGCTAACCTGCAAAACTCGAGTAGGAAGCTGCTTAGAGAGAAGTGTCCTTCTGTTTGTGTTTTCTACTGTTAACGTTAATTAAACTGTGGGAAATGTAGTAAACTCTGCTGGAAACTATAGAACCAGAAAAACGTGAGCAAGAAGTTGCTTAGGGTGCTGCATAACCTCATACGTTGCTCACACAACACAACACAATCATAATTAACTATGTGCAAAAAAATATAGTTCCCACACTAGCGTTGCGATCAACTGGTCGATCGTGATCGACGTAATGAGCACCCCTGATTTAGCCTATCAATTAATTAGGTTCATATTCGCATGAAATGTAACCCTGACCCCAGTTCAATAATCTATTTGGTCTTCTTAATGTCCCAGCCCTAGCAAAAAGTATACATGTTATATCTTCCCTACCAATGTTGAGACCAAACCTACGCCCTTGGTCTCAGGCGTGATTTGTTCGAGGATTCAAGGTCATTATTATATTTTTCGGACCATGCATGCATTTTGAAATGGCGTACCGCAAGCAACACGTCAATTCTGCTCATTAATATTCATGAAATTAGCTACTCTTGCTAAGTAGGGACAAGCCACCGTTTGAATGGAAATGAATGGAAAATCGTGTACGAAGGAGATGTTTACAGAGCCAAACCTACCAATTCCCTCCGAAAATGATGTGCCTGGTGCCAAATTCACTGGCAAAGATGTGGAAGAACATAAAAATGTTCAGTTAAAGAGATGGCTTGAGTGTCGAAGGCTGAAAAAGACGGAAAAAAAAAAAAACGAGCCAACCTAAGCATAGCCTTAGCTTTTTTATCGACGCGACTGACAATGACATTCTCCTGTTTCAACAAGCTATCCTTTACCATCAGCCCTGTCTTTCTTATATATCCTCTGGTTGTCCTACGTCTCTTACCGTTCTTGGGGGTAATTTAGTTAGCTTTGTGTAGCGATCGTAAATGGTACTCAGTGACAGCCAACGAACACTTTAAATTTTTTCATTGATAAGAAATCTTAATTCTATCATTTATTTACACTTCCCCCATACTAAAGTTGCGTTTTTATATATATATATATATATATATATATATATATATATATATATATATATATATATATATATATATATATATATATATATATATATATATATATTTCAGGTCATTCATTGTCAGACAGAAGCAGTAAGGCACAACGTTACGCTAAAAAAATAAGTTAAAAATATAAAAATGGCTTACCTCTTTGTCCTCTGAAAGACCATGCTAACCCAACAAAATGTTTACTGCATATGAAATGTGAATGGATTCACCGAGCTGGTGTTAAAGTCCGCGCAACTTGATTCGGTTTTCACATTTTTTCCTCCCGAGTTTTTGGTTTCCGGAAACGTATGAAGAAAACATCCTTCATGTGTCGTACAGTCTACAGTCGTTTCTACAAGTTCCAAAAAAGCAATGCGTGATCGGCATGTTCGTTTTTGAAAGATTACCGGCGAAAAGTAGCACAAATTACGTTGTTTCTATGCAAGGGCGGGTCTATAATGTCCCACTTCGGCTTTACTTCCGCTTTACGATGCGACGTCACGGTCTAAAAATAGCATTGCCTGCTGTACGCCATTCGTTTTGTTGCTTTTAACCAAGAAACGAGACTGTTTTACATCCATATCTATAAAGAATTCAGGGATTTAAGCATTCATTCACAAGAATTTCAACGTAAAAAGCTCTTTGTTGGGGTAAGGCGGCGCCACAGTGAACTTAAAGACACAACACATTCGACAAATTTACGTAAAATAAATGCTACCTGCACGGTTTCTTATGCTTTTAACCAAGAATCGAGACTGATTTACGTCTGTATCTATAAAGTATTCAGGGATTTAAGCATCTATTCACAAAAATTTAAACGTCAAAAATTCTTTGTTGTGGTAAGGCGGCGCCACAGTGAACTTAAAGACAAGCCGCACATTCGACAAATTTACGTAGATTAAATGCTACCTGAATGGTTTCTTCTGCTTTTAACCAAGAATCGAGACTGTTTTGCGTCCATATTTGGGCTGTCAAACGATTAAAATTTTTAATCGAGTTAATCACAGCTTAAAAATTAATTAATCGTAATTAATTGCAATTCAAACCATCTGTAAAATATGCCATACTTTTCTGTGGATTATTGTTGGAAGATAAAACACTTGACACAAAACAATTGGTGTTCAAACGTCCATCTAGTCTAATCAACAGGGGTGAAAGTGGCTAGAATTTCTTGCCGGAACTCCCCGACATGAAGGTCGCCACGGAGCCAGAAATTTTATTTATTTATTTTTCATTCAAAATTGTATTTTTTCAATGATTTGCAAAATAAAAGTTAACAAAAAAGCAATAACCCGAACCTCCATCTTCTAATTTTTATTTTCCCTCATTTCCTCACATACTAAATGCCAAATCTCATTTTTAACTACTTAAGAACATAGGATATATATATTAAAATTGAAGTTGATGTAAACATTTACTCTTTTTTTTTTTTTTTTAATAATAAAGATATAAGTAACATAAATTCAGAGAAATAAGTACAAATGACTTATATTATTCAGAGTGAAATGGAATATATTTTGAAGATCGCGCAAACATTGACTTTTTTTTTTAAATCATAAGGAAATGAATAAGTAGCCTAACATACTGTAAATGAACAAATATAAGTCCAAAGTGCAAATTGACAGCTAAGATGTTCTGAACCTCCCCATCAGAGCAAATAAAACTGAATATGATAAATAAGCCTCATCAACTCTCAACGGACAAATGAGTCCAGGCGTTTTGCTTTGCTGCGCGCATTCGCACATTGACGTGACTCATCATCGTCAGACTCTGATAACTGCAGCAGCTGGGGAAACCTCCATGCCGTCCGTGGAATAGATTCAATAATAAATATTGGTGGAAACGGATTACGCTACACAAGCACTATATTATGCTTGGTGTTAACACTTGTGTATGTAAATCTGATGTTGGTAGATTGTTTTCTTCTTGGAGCTGAAATGCATGAGTGGCAGCTTAGCATTTTTTTTTTTTTACATAGAGTTTTGACAGTTGCTGTCAAACTGTATTTTCGGAATGAAAGCACCGTGCCCTGGAACAGCATTTCGGCCCTGAATCTTATACCGGAATTGCGTTCTGGCCCTGAATCTTATAATGGCATTGTGTTCCTGACCGTTCTGGGTCCACTTTCACCCCTGCTAATCAATATGTAAATTTTGTAGCTTGTTCATAACACTACCAACATTTCAGGATGTTTAAATTGTCCCCACCAACTTTTAAACAACCTTATTTGCATTATATAATGACTTTAGTTTTATATAGGTAATTTAGAATGTCTTCCCAAATGTTGTAAGAATAGAACTGACCCTACCATTATTATTAAGTGATTTCCATTATGTATTCAGACTTACATTTACATCTTTTAACTTGTTGAATGTTCCAGTCCATTTTTTTCCCCTCAAACGCACGTTTGATTGGCTGAGGACTTGACCCCCCCACCCCCCAACACACGCACCCACAGCCCTCACAAAAATGCAACATGTCAACAGCATGCCACCTCCGCCACCCCCTTTGAAATTTTTTTTGACCACTAGCAGTAGCAGCAACTGTAAATAATGTAAAAATAAATCAATGTTGTGGAGGTGGGGAACACACTACTAATTTTGCTACTTAAAGCCCGACCACAGAGTTAACATTAAACTGTGTGAATTTGCTAACCTGTAAAATACAAGTAGGAAGCTATTAACGTATATTACACTTACTAAACTTTTTTGTTGTTGTTGTTGATCCCTGACTACAATTTTTTTCAGTTATATTTGATTTCTTTACTTAGACACACAATGTTGAGTGGTCTTAAGACAAATGTTTATATTTTGCATTCCTGGATAGTTAAGGGATGATTAACTCGTGTATGTTAATTTAATTTCTGTTCAAATATTGCAATTTAAATTTGCTAATAAAATCCAGACATTTATCTGGAAGTTTTCAAAATGTTTTAGTAGTTTTTGAAAACAAAGGTCTGAATCGAACGGTTTATCACCTGAACCAATACACATTAAAGTATAAGTCAATACAGATTTTGCATTGCTAATTTAGCCTATCAATTAATTAGGTTCATATTCATGAGAAATGTTGCCCTGACCCCTGTTCACCCAATCTGTTTGGTCTTATTAATGTCCCGTCCCCAGCAAAAAGTGGACATGTAGGTTATGCTGTTATATCGTCCCTACCAACGTTGAGACCAAACCTACGCCCTTGCTTGTGCCGTCATAGTTTTGAAAGAGTTATTAGGCAGGATGAACAACAACGCATCCTCCACTCACTCACTCAAAGTACATTCATGCCCTATCCTCTTATCAGCGGTGAAAGCGTTTTAACCAGCATAACCTCCACAGGGAATGTCCCAACACACTCGTTTCTATGTAAATTCAATAAGCTTCCGAGAGGATAACAGGGAGAGAAGAGAGATTAGAGTATCCCAAATGCAATGATGACTTGAACTGCTATTGAACCTACTCTTGTGCCATTGTTTCTTTTGGAATAAATTAATATATAAAAGTCCTGTAATGCCATTTTAGTGCAGATGAATACTTTTATAGGCATAAGCATGAGGCTACAGCCTTGAAAGTGTGCTACCAGCAGATGGAGACATTTGAAAATGTTACTTTTCAAATTAAGTACTCCACATATTTTGCTATGCGTATTAACATTTTTTCAACCCTCATCAAAAAAAATCACCTTGCCTATTTGTGTGGCTTCAAAATCAAATTTATCCCTCAAAAACCATTGATCTAAATGGAAATTATATTCACTTGTGTCATACTTTTTCCAATTACTTTCCTCCCCTCCAGTTAATTAAACATTCCTAGACTGAAATCCAGCATGATTAGATGTCTGTCCAAATGAATGTTGGAATAAAAAAGTTTCTATTTTTGCAATCCGAGGGTCAGCTGACAACAAAGAAGATGTACGGTACTGTTTATTGTACTTTAAATAATCCAGTGGTAAATTGATTTGACATGGTAGTTACACTGACGATGTGCATGCATTGTTATGATGCTGTTTACACAGTCACCATGTGAATTATTTATACGACAGACCACAGCTGTGAATGTCAATATATCTCCCTAGATACTAAGATAGAACAAAACCCTGACCAGGATCAATAGACGGTGAGACAGAAGCAAGGTGTGAAAAGTGAGAAGGCTTTGATGACAGGCTTGCTGACAATGCCACAAAAAGTTGTGAAAGTTCCAACAAAACAATGGAAGAGCTGGGATTTTGATAAAAAGTTTGATAAAAAATGCAAGTGTTTTTCACGTACACCATGGCATTTTCCAGCTTGCTGTCATGTCATGGTAATGTAGGGATATTTCGACACTTGAGACCCCTTTGTGTTAAGTAATTGTCTTTGTGAAAATGCCATGGGCAAAGTCAAGGCTTCCCAGATATGAATTACGCTTTAAATCAGTGAAATTGTTCCAACTCTCAAAATGTCCCCCAAAAACAGGTAAAGCTTTATATTGCCCCTACAAAGTCACGTTTAGCCAAAAAACACAAATTTTCAACAAAAATGGAAAAAATTAAAATACTGCATATCTAGTATCTACATTTTTTTGTCCGATTCAGATCACTCAAATATTAATGTTGTTCACAAAATCAAGACAAACCAACATTGTGTTGTATTTTTATTAGTGCTGTCAAACGATTACAAAATTTAATCTAGTTTATCATATGTCAACTGTGTGATTAATCATGATTAATCACATTTCCCTCGGGATGAATAAAGTTGCTCTTCAGGAAAAAAAAATAGGAAAATACAATAATTGACTTGAAATTTGTTTTAAGATGAAATGTATGATGTGAGAATGAATTAACACTTGACCAAATAGTTTTAAAATTTTATTTAACAACTCAGCTTGTATAAAATAAAAAATAAAATAAATTGTCTGTATTATACAGCAAAGAGCTTTAACAGATTAAAGTGCCTCAGACTAACAATGTGGCTCAAGTACCGTTTGGCATATTACCCAAAATTAACTAACAATTTAAAGAGCAGACAAGCACAATACAGTAACAATAGCTAGTGTTTCAAAAAATGTGTAAACAACTTGTCTGTTAAATTGAACATTTCACACAAATAAATGCAGCATTTGCAGTTTTACACTAAATGGCCTGAAAGCTGTTTGAGATATAAAAAAAATAAACTGTAAATTTTCACACACTTAACTGAAAAACATTACACTAAACTGCGTGTCAAGGTGTTTAGAAACACTGTTTAAGTTAGCCAGTCACACTCTATATTTTTTTAACCAACTGCTCAGGCAAACTAGCTTGTTGACATTTTCAGATAACAGAGCAGACCTTTTCTTTTGAACAATGTGCCCTGTCAAAGAAAACAGTCTCTCGCAAGGAACGGTTGTGGCAGGTGTGACCAGATACTTTTTTTGCAAGGTGGGCCAGCTTACTGTGGGCACCACTGTGCGCAGATCACCACTGTAATGGACATAAGTCGATGCTAGCACTGCCTTGTACCTGTCTAGTGGTTTGTCATTGGTTGCTGTTGTTTGTTGCCATTTGATTTTCAAGGCCCTTGTCTTCGACTATGATAATGGGTCTACACTCTGCAGTCTCTGGCTACCCAAGTAGCGATAGCAGTAATCTACCTACTTGTTGTCTTTTTGTTGACAAGTCCGAGTCCGCACGCTGCCAGTGTAGCTTGATGACTGCGGCTTGTTCCCGCAGTATCAGCGTCACACTAGCGAAGATATGCTTTGCCCGAAGGTGGTACTTTAGGCTGGTTGAGCTTCAATCGAAAGACAGTTCATTACAGCAGTATGTGCACACAACTTTGGTTTTATCCAGATTTCCATTAGGCAACTTTTTAAAACGGAATTTGCCATGAAGCAGTCCTGGGTCATCATCCTCACTCATCTTGGGTGGCTGCATTTTGTCCTGCATTGCCGCGCGAAGAATGTAAACATCAGCGTGTGGGACTATGGGAGGCAGTTGTGGCTAAACTTAGTGTGAGCGGTAAATTGCGTTATTTTTTTTAATGCGTTAATATTTCCAGATTAATTATGGTCGTTAACGCGTTATTGTTGACAGGCCTAATTTCTATTTTGACAAAACATGGCTCCATTTATTTTAACGGCTGTTGACCTGAAACTGCACCAAAATCAACAGGAAGGGACCCAAAATCAATCGAAGGTTGCGATAAATGAACAAGAAGTGATGCAAATCAACAGCAAGCGACCCAGAAATCTCCCAAGATCAGCAGGAAGTGACTGCAAATCAACAGGAATTCCGTGGATTATGGAAAACTCTACCACTACAATTAAGTGTTTAAATATCATGTAAACTAATCATTTAATGGTGTTTTGTGTTCATTTCTTTTCTACACTTGTAGGTTTGTGGATTTTTTCTTTTATCCCTGACAATTGTTTTAGGTTGCTTTATTCACCTGATATGTTTCGGCGAATACTTCCGCCTTCATCAGAGTGTCACTGGTATTGGTGTGACGCGTCTTTAGCAGCTGATGGATGAAGGCGTCACTCACCTGTCAGATTTGACGGGCGAGTCTCTGCTGACCACTCACTCTTCCAGGATGCTGGTCCAGGTAGTAGAGAACATGTAAGCCCCCTCGTCCCTGTTGATGGTCCTCGGGCCCCGCTTGCGGATTTCAATGGCCTCCCTGAGCCAGCACTGATGTTCGTTTTCTTCGGTGCGGATGACTCTCCCCGTTCATAATGTAGTTTTCCCTTTTGCAGTGGTCGGTGACGGCTGACTTGTGGTGTTCCTGTTGCGCTTGTTCTTTTATTGCCCTTGTTTGTCTCATTGTTGTCTCCTTCTCACACTCCTTCTTGTGTTCTGTTTTTCTTGTAATAAAGCTCTTCCCTGTCTCCCCGATGAATGATTTATTACATGAATTGCATGGAATTTCATATATGGAGTCGCATTTGTTTTCTTGGTAGATTTTGTCCTTTGGATGGACCAATATCTGGCAAAGTGTTGTGTGTGGTTTGACCGGTGTGTTTATGTTGTATTTTTTCATGACTGTTTGGATATCTTCTGTGACTCCTCTCAATTATTGTTGTACGTTCATGTAATGTTCTGACTACTGACAGTTTGTAGATAGTAGGATGTTCAGATGTCCATAGGAGATATTGGTCGGTGTGCTTGGGTTTCCTGTGTACTTTTATTTTGATGTCTCCGTTGTCTGTGTAGTGTATGTTTATGTCCAGAAAAGCTATGGATTGATCTGAACAATTGTCTGGGATAAAGGAAAAATTAAACTAATCATTTAGTTGATATTTTGAGTTATTTGGACATGTATTTTCTAATGGGTGCACGCTTTAGTTAATATTTTTCTGAATATTCACTTGATTTTGATTTCTAGTTTTAGGTAACGACCACGGTTTGGAAGACCTGTTACCTACCCTCTGGAGGTTGGGATATTTGAGTTAATTTAAAGTGCGTAGAACACCAAAAAGCATGTTTATTTCATATTTCATGCGGTGTTTTATACTGGTGTCAACAATAATCGATGCGGCGATGCATCCCGATGCGGGCCATGGACGATGCGATTCGATGCGGGCAACAAGCCGAATCGATTCAGCACATATTAAAATATATAAGTCCGTTCAAAAATCTTCCAGTGATGCAATGGATTTGGTTTCCACATTTGTATTATTATTCTCATGTTTACCTGTAGAGGGAGCTATTGTACAAGCAATGCAGGGGGGACGAGGAACTCAAATCTGTTTCCTCACGGGAGTAACGTCACAGACATGCGCAATTGCGCAGTGGCACTCAAGAAAGCAGAGATAAGACATACTAACAATGGCTGAAGCGGTGAAAGAGGAAGCGCGAAAGATTACTGACGCACCAAAGACATTGAAAGCAGGCATATGGAGACATTTTGGCTTCTATGAGGTTGGTGGGAAACTTGACCAAACTTATGCGGTGTGTAAAAAATGAAAGACTGCTAGTGTGTGTAGAAAAAAAAAAAAGAAAGCCCTGGTCTCATTCAAAGCACTAATTAAATGCTGTGATGTTTTTTTTATTATTTTTATATATATTACTATTTTCATTTAACTACAACCAGGAATGACACAAGAGCCTATAAAAAGGTGTTTAATGTCTGACCGCTTGTGTTGCCTCATGATTCACGAAAAATATGCTTTGCTTTAGCATTTTAATGCATCCCAGGCTTTAATGCATCGTGATGCATTGCCGAATCGAACCGAATCGAATCGTGGCCCTCTTAATCGAATCGAATCGAATCGAATCGAATCGTGGCCCTCCGAATCGTAATCGAATCGAATCGTGAGGTCAGTGCCGATGCACACCTCTAGTGTTTTATGCTTCTGAATGAAATAGACCACTTGGATGTGTGTGGAAGCGATCATTTTATATATCCAATTTTTGAATTCCGCGGCATGAAAATGAGTGACTTCCGGCTTCAGTCTCGGTTTTAGGACGAATGCGAATGTGACGTCATCCGGGTCAGCATCTCACAATACAGCATTGCTTTATAGCATGCAGATGGACTCCAATGAATTCAGCTAATTTTGTGGATTAATTTGTTTTTGTTTTTCGCATCATGCCAGCCAAACTGCTGCAGAAAATTGTTGTTGCACCAGGGACAGGCGTGTGAGCCTTTTTGGGTTTCAAAAGGCTCCCATTCACCGCGGATATTAGCCAAAACAAGCCCTACTACTGTGGGACAATTGGACTTACGAAGAAGTGAGTAAACATCGTATTTTGTATTATGTCAAATAATGGGATCATGGCACACGTTTTAATATGGGGGCAGCTTGCATTTTGTGGTTGATTATCTAATGAGAATGCCACTTGGCCGACAAGCGGTGGCTTGTTTGCACACCACATTCTATACTCGGCTTATTGCCCTCTTTGTGTGCCCGGTGTTCTGTCAAATTTGTGTTAAAAATGGCCGCGAATACAGCGATTACAAAGTAAACACTACGAACTTTCTTTAAATAAAGGACTATTTACTTACATTTAAACATGGACGGACATACAGTATAGAAAAGTTCTCCTCAGACACATTGTGACATGTTAGCTGCACAACAACTGCACGCCGCTTTCTCACTGTTTGCGTCTTCGCCGTGTAGTAAAACATTTTTTTATGCCATATTCGTGTTGACCATGTGGCAGCTACGCGCTCTTCCAACATCGGCTGGTTTGTCCTGCAATACTTTCCAGCTGTTTCCCCGGCAAACGAGCTCCCCTGCCCGCAGCAGGGAAAGGACGAGTAGTAACTTTCTCGCCACCGGGCAGGTTGCTGATCGGCGAAGACAATCAACAACCCGCCGGCGTGTGGCATGATCCTAAGTAGTTTTGTGAGATTTTTCGCTTCAAAAGCCGAAAATAAGACTTTGCAACATTAATCGGTTCGGGTTATCATGTGGGCTAGCTGTCACGCCTCCTGGTTTGTTTACGCTCTATGAAACCCTGGGCAGGGAAATGCTAAAAGCCGGACTAACTCTGGTGGCATAAAAAATAGTTTGGTAGGTGCAAGAAGTGGACAGTTTTGGCCATTATGGGATAATTTTGCCATGTCGTAATGCATTTTTAATATTTCACATTCCGTTTAGCACAAGACAGTTATTTGTCATGACCATACCATTTATTTAAAAATTGGGGAAAAATACTTCGATAAAAAGAATATCCTGTGAAAATATTGGAGTAGAGAGACTAAAACAATGACATTTTACGGCTCTCTTCGTCGCATTTTCCCCTTCTGAATAATTCCCCCTCAATGGGCTAAATTCTAAATCAGATGAAACCATGACCCTGCCAACGTCATCCTCCGGTTGGGGACGCTAGAGCCCTATAATGGTAGGCGTGGCTAAACGGCAGATTAAAAGACTAATTTCTCGTCATTTGCGCTTTGCCAAATTGTTGTATATAGTCGAATCGGCTCAAAATATGATTTTAATTCACATAATAATGCTATTTAAGACTTTTTTTATCCTGTCATATGCACTTTTAGTGATTGTTTGGGGTAACTTTTCCACTGAATGCACATTAGTTGATTTATTGTTTGGGGTTAGTTCATGTAATTTTTCGATTTGTTATCTTCTTAAATTGGCAGTTTTTGTTGTATTTGTCATCATACCTTCCTCAGGTGGTCATTTAGGGGAGTCCAGCCCTATTTATACGGCCACAGATGTGTGTGTGGAGGTCACGTTCGTTGAAGCCTAATGTTAAGTTGACCTCTTTTATGCTGGGCCCATGAAATTTTGTTACCATATTTTTCGGACTATAAGTTGCACTAGCCCAAAAATGCGTAATGAAGAGGAAAAAAAAAAAAAAAAACGTATGATTCGCACCGGAGTATAAGTCGCATTTTTTGGGGAAATTTATTTGATAAAATCCAACACATAGAAGAGATATGTCATCTTGAAAGGCAATCTAAAATAAAAATATAATCGAGAACAACATGCTGAATAAGTGTACAGTATTATCATGTTACATGATGCATGAACAACGAAATGCGAACGTGGCAGGTATGTTAATGTAACATAGCTTTTAAGAGTCATTCAGAAAGCTATAGCATAAAGCTAACAAGTTTACCAAACCATCAGTGTCACTCCAAAACACCAAAATAACATGTGAAATGATATAATAACTATGGCTGTCAAACGATTAAAATTTTTAATCGAGTTAATCACAGCTAAAAAACAATTGTAATTAATCGCAATTCAAACCATCTATAAAATATGCCATATTTTTCTGTAAATTATTGTTGGAATGGAAAGATAAGACACAAGACGGATATATACATTCAACATACAGTACATAAGTACTGTATTCGTTTATTATAACAATAAATCAACAAGATGGCATTAACATTTAACATTCTGTTAAAGCGATCCACGGATAGAAAGACTTGTAATTCAATTCAATTTTATTTGTATAGCCCTGGATCACAACAAGGTTGTCTCAAAGGGCTTTGCAGAGGCAATATCATACACAATCACAAACAGCAAATGAAGCAACAAAGATGAATAAATAAAGTTCAAGTCCTGGGTATCCCCCATCCTTAGACCCTCCATGACTTGTAGTTCTTAAAAGATAAATGCTAGTACAAGTTATAGAAATTTTATATTAAAACCCCTCTTAATGTTTTCGTTTTAAAAAGTTAGTAAAATTTTCAATCAATAAATAAACTAGTAGCTCGCCATTGTTGATGTCAATAATTACACAATGATCATGGTGCTTAAACCCATAAAATCAGTCGCACCCAAGTGCCAGCAGAGGGCAGCAAAACACCAAAAAACACAAGTAACAAGTAGACATGACACTGTGCTGTCATTTTAATCTGTTTGAGCAGGGCATGTGCGTTAATTGCGTCAAATATTTTAACGTGATTAATTAAAAATATTAATTACCGTCCGTTAACGTGATAATTTTGACAGCCCTAATAATATAATGTTAATAATTTCACACGTAAGTCGTTCCAGAGTATAAGTCGCACCCCCAGCCAAACTATGAAAAAAACAGTGACTTACAGTCCGAAAAATACGCTAGTTTTTTTGTGACTTCATTAAATTGAATTTTCTCCTGAGATGAAAGACCAGTGTCCTTGTGTCTGTTTGGTCCACTATATTTTCATAGACTAGCGTAAAAGCATTCCCACACAATTTCTACAAAAATTGCATTTTCTTCTGTAAAATTTGTAATTCAAATCATTGCCTGAACAGAAAACTACGTATTCATTATTGAGACAGCTTGAGTTTGTGAAAGTTTCTGTTTCCATTATTTCCTATGAGAAATATAAATACAAACAAATTGAAGCTCAACCACAGTCTCGGAAACCTTTTTTTGTTTCCTTTTTGAGCTTCTAATACAGTAAGCAAGTACGCGTGGTCCTTTTAAGCCTGGCTACATTTATGTAGGGCATCATCACAGCCTACTTATGTAGCATGGTGAAATAACATAAAAGGTCAAGATGTGCCTTGACTAATTGAATTCCAAATGCATTGTCGTGAGGCCTGCTTTTCCTCACGGCGACAGCGTTCCAGAGCCACATTCCGAGTGAGTGGGCGGGCATATTATTTGTGGAACAGCTAAACTCTATGTTGTGTCAAACAATATCAAACAAAACATATCAATTTTACTATCTTTATGTAGGAAGAGGCTTATAAAATAGGGTACAAGCTTGCTTGGCAAGAGGCCTTGCATTGAAAAAACAGAAAGAACATGTTTTTTTTTGTTTTCATTCATTTATTAATTTGCATTCATTGTTATTCATGCATTCAGATGTTTTCATTATTTTTTACGTGCAGGGTTATTTATGAGATACACAATACACCTGAGGGCAGATTTACTCAGCATGTGCAGCTGTACTTGAGAGAGGTTGTGTCTGTTGAAGTCTTGTTTACAAAAGACTAGCTGCTCAGAGGACAATAGGCGACAATAAATAGATTTGATGGAATATATATAACAAATTAATAACATCTAAAATAGATACTACAAAGCCATTCGGTTTAAAACAAGCATATTTGATAGACTGGATGAGTTAACGATAGATTAATCGATTAATGAAGAATTAATTGCAAAACCAACAAATGTCCTCTGTTCAGCGCTTGACCAGTTAACGGAGTCAACAGGACTTGACATGAGGCCGTCACTTTGCCTCCGAACAAATGTCGCTACATTAGTCACGCTTGTCACAAACTTGCTGTGCTCATTCTTGATGGCCCGAGGTGGGTGGGACAAGACTGACAGTGTGACAAAATAAGACAAAACTACAGACCATGTGTAATAGTGACTTGTATTTTCACGGATTACTGGAGCCTTGTCAAACTTTTAATGTGGACCTAAAAATATGTTATGTCGATTTTGACTGGAGTATCTCTGAACCAGTCAGAGGTCAACAATATACTGGCCTCATCCTGTGTTCACTATAGCTCTATGGGTTTATTTGATCTGTGTTTGAGACACACATATTTAGAAATAATGGCTCAAAATCTGAGCCATTCACATATTTCGGCTGTGTTTTGTGTCTTTTTTTCATGAAAACGTCTTAAACATGACTTATTATTATCGCGAGTCACTGCCGACAGATGCGAGGAGGCGATACAACTTAAAATTAGCGTGTATTGGCTTGCAAATCTGCCCATACAAAGTTGCAGCTGATAGCTGGATAAACAATCGAAAGGAATGGGCTGCAGTGGATTTCGGAAACATCTACAACTACCTCATAAAGTCACCCAGTAAGTTGACCTTTATCAATTACGTGGAATATGTACTGTGTGGAACTAAGAAAACTGGTAGTATATGCGAGTGATTATTTCTGCCATTACCGGTAATTGACCTCCAAGCGTTATTTAGCCGTGAACACGTCATGGCAAAATAACCAATTCCCAACAGGCCAATAATACAGTGCCTTGCAAAAGTATTCGGCCCCCTTGAACCTTGCAACCTTTCGCCACATTTCAGGCTTCAAACATAAAGATATAAAATTTTAATTTTTTGTCAAGAATCAACAACAAGTGGGACACAATCATGAAGTGGAACAAAATTTATTGGATAATTTAAACTTTTTTAACAAATAAAAAACTGAAAAGTGGGGCGTGCAATATTATTCGGCCCCCTTGCGTTAATACTTGCTCCAATTACAGCTGCAAGTCGCTTGGGGTATGTTTCTATCAGTTTTGCACATCTAGAGACTGACATTCTTGCCCATTCTTCCTTGCAAAACAGCTCGAGCTCAGTGAGGTTGGATGGAGAGTGTTTGTGAACAGCAGTCTTCAGCTCTTTCCACAGATTCTCGATTGGATTCAGGTCTGGACTTTGACTTGGCCATTCTTACACCTGGATACGTTTATTTTTGAACCATTCCATTGTAGATTTGGCTTTATGTTTTGGATCATTGTCCTGTTGGAAGATAAATCTCTGTTCCAGTCTCAGGTCTTGTGCAGATACCAACAGGCTTTCTTCCAGAATGTTCCTGTATTTGGCTGCATCCATCTTCCCATCAATTTTAACCATCTTCCCTGTCCCTGCTGAAGAAAAGCAGGCCCAAACCATGATGCTGCCACCACCATGTTTGACAGTTGGGATGGTGTGTTCAGGGTGATGAGCTGTGTTGCTTTTACGCCAAACATATCGTTTTGCATTGTGGCCAAAAAGTTCCATTTTGGTTTCATCTGACCAGAGCACCTTCTTCCACATGTTTGGTGTGTCTCCCAGGTGGCTTGTGGCAAACTTTAAACGAGACTTTTTATGGATATCTTTGAGAAATGGATTTCTTCTTGCCACTCTTCCATAAAGGCCAGATTTGTGCAGTGTACGACTGATTGTTGTCCTATGGACAGACTCTCCTACCTCAGCTGTAGATCTCTGCAGTTCATCCAGAGTGATCATGGGCCTCTTGGCTGCATCTCTGATCAGTTTTCTCCTTGTTTGAGAAGAAAGTTTGGAAGGACGGCCGGGTCTTGGTAGATTTGCAGTGGTCTGATGCTCCTTCCATTTCAATATGATGGCTTGCACAGTGCTCCTTGAGATGTTTAAAGCTTGGGAAATCTTTTTGTATCCAAATCCGGCTTTAAACTTCTCCACAACAGTATCTCGGACCTGCCTGGTGTGTTCCTTGGTTTTGATAATGCTCTCTGCACTTTAAACAGAACCCTGAGACTATCACAGAGCAGGTGCATTTATACGGAGACTTGATTACGCACAGGTGGATTCTATTTATCATCATCGGTCATTTAGGACAACATTGGATCATTCAGAGATCCTCACTGAACTTCTGGAGTGAGTTTGCTGCACTGAAAGTAAAGGGGCCGAATAATATTGCACGCCCCACTTTTCAGTTTTTTATTTGTTAAAAAAGTTTAAATTATCCAATAAATGTTGTTCCACTTCACGATTGTGTCCCACTTGTTGTTGATTCTTGACAAAAAAATTAAATTTCATATCTTTATGTTTGAAGCCTGAAATGTGGCGAAAGGTTGCAAGATTCAATGGGGCCGAATACTTTTGCAAGCCACTGTATACCGATTGACCGATCAGAGCAGTTCACGGCAAAAGAAAAATAACGCTTTGCGAGTTGTCAGTTACGGTAATAATAACCACTGCCTAGTCTAATGAATCCTAGCAGCTAATTGGGACCAAAAAAATCGATTAACGTTTACTCACCATTAATAAAATGTCGGCTGCAAACGTAAATGTGCCTGGATTTAGGTTCCTAAGACAAAAGCTCAACGCGTTTGTACTACAATGCACGACAGAGCAACTGCTTGTGACTCGTTTTTTGCCCCCATTTCAATATAGCGACGCTTTGTTGTGGCTGGTGACGTCATTAATGCCCGGATGTCCGACTGCGAGAATGTGTCTGGAGGAGAGAGAGGATTGCGCGGATAACAAACGAGGTTGGAAAAACAGCTTGTTTTGGTGATTGCTTGCGTGGTTGCGGCCAATAGTAACTGTTAATCCTGCAATAAAAAAGTAGGTGAGACCAACTCTCCGTGCGTTCTCTATATCCAGTGCGACGCTACAATAGATATACCCGACATTTTGATTGGGTGGGCACGACTCACGTCTGGGTGGGCCGTGCCCACCACGGCCCCCCCATACATCTGGCCCCGGCCCCTAGTATTGTATTAAGCCACTGAAAAAAAATAAGTTATAGTTATTGAAAGCAGCAAGCAATATGATAATAATAATAACTAGGGTTGTTCCGATCATGTTTTTTTGCTCCCGATCCGATCGTTTTAGTTTGAGTATCTGCTGATCCTGATATTTCCCAATCCGATTGCTTTTTTTTTTTGCTCCTGATTCAATTCCAATCATTCCCGATCATTTTTCCCGATCATATACATTTTGGCCATGCATTAAGAAAAAAATGAATAAAACTCGGACGAATATATACATTCAACATACAGTACATAAGTACTGTATTTGTTTATTAAGACAATAAATCCTCAAGACGGCATTTACATTATTAACATTCTTTCTGTGAGAGGGATCCACGGATAGAAAGACTTGTAATTCTTAAAGGATAAATGTGACTTTGTTTATTGTGACTAAATATTGCCATGTAGTGTATTTGTTGAGCTTTCAGTAAATTATACTGTAGCCATTTAACTGTTCTGCCCAAATGCATGATGGGAAGTGCAACCATGACTGTGCGTAGTGGCACCAATTGATATATCTTCTCTGCGTTGGGAAGTAACATAGGGTGTTAAGGAAAAGATCAACTACAAGCGTTCTTCCCCACATTGCTTCCCACAATATTTCTAATTGTTGAGAGAGGGATTTTAAAGGTTTTAGCCAATTAAAAAGAGGCTCCAAAGACTGCCAAAAATTCTCTCTACTCATTTTACGCTGCCTGTTAGCTCTATAAATAGGTAAAACGGCGTCATCATAGATTGAACGCGACAATGCGTGAGTGGGTCGTGCAGCGCATGCGTTAATTGCATTAAATATTTTAACGTGATTAATTAAAAAAAAAAATTAATTACCACCATTTACGCGATAAGTTTGATAGCCCTACTTTAAGCCAAAACTAAAGACTCTGGATGAATGTAAGACATTCTGTCTGTAACGTTAAATACAATTAGAAAACGATTTAATTAAAAAAAAAAAAAAATTAAAAGGCATGTCTGATATTTTTTTGCCGATTCAGATACTTTGAAAATGACGTGATCACCCACTAGCTAGCCGGTAACGCTTTGAGTACCAAAGGAACGGAAAGACTAGTAGACATCTTTATAGTCAAAGGATGATGAAATCGGCTCTTTCAGAAACTGCAACTGTGTACTCATTACATGGGCATCTCAAAATGAAAATACACCATTTATACTGGTGCCCTTTGGTGGTGGCCCACTGCGCAGAATTTTCCTTGCCTATGTGGTGCGCAAGCCCTCGCTATAATCTCGAATAAAGTTTAATCCTGCAATTCAATATTCACTTGTTTTTAAACACATAAAGTATGAGCCAAACGCAGATTCCAACATTTTGGACCAGATCGATAGCACGCTTATGCTGACAAATAGAACTGTCTGGTAGAAGATCAGTTTCGACCTGTGACTGAAAGGGAAAATTCATTGATCTTTTCTTTGACCTCAGCTAGCCGTCTTGAGTCTCATAACACTAACAGGTCGATACGATTCTTAATGGATGACAAGTTCAAAAATTGAAAGATGAGAAATTTAAAAAAATAATGCAACCAGTAAAGTGTGTGCGACGTGTTGAGAGACAGAGTTAAAACAAATGTACATAGATGACAAAAAAAAGAAAAAAAGGCCACGAAGGCCGTTTCGACACGTACAGAAAATGACCTGCTCTCGCTACTTGTCAGAACAATCTAACACTTATTTCAGATGTTGGAGCAAAGTGTAAGACATAACTCTATGCTGTTGACATTTAAAGCAGCACCAAGGAATAATGTGACTTGGGGAAAAAAAGCAGTGTCAAAATCAGCAGGATGTCTTAACGAGACTTGCTTTTTGGACTTTTCTAGTGTTTAATACTGGTGGACCATCACGGATACCTCATGCTAAAAAAAAAAAAAAAAAAAAAAAAAAAAAGCCCTATACTGTTTCATGGCCGATTTTTTTCATTGAATAAAAATGTCAAAGAAAAATGTGCAAAGCATTAATAAGGACTAAATCATGAATGTAGTCACAATCAAACAAGTCAGCAAAAAAGAGATGTGTAAGTGATATTGAGCTATGTGCAGAGTCAACTTTGTTTTGCTGACTCCACCACTTAGGCCTCAGTAGCGTCCATACCAATAATCCTGCCATCATTAAAATGCTAGCCGGATGAAAAGAGGATGAAGAAAAAGCTTAGTTTCCTCTCATTCCTCTTTCCACGCTTGCCCCAGTGTGTACAGAGGATGTGACACTTGGACAGAAGAGTGGTCCCACTCCATTCTCCTGTGAGACACTAAATCCTGAGAGAGCTGCAGCACCCCCCAAGCCAAGAGCCGATTATCTGCCCCTTCTTCCAAAAGGCGCTTAGATTTCTGTGGGCTTCCTGTCACAGTCATTTGACATTGGTGTTATTAAGGTGGCAGACTGCTGAGGAAACCGTGGATTATTTCTGAAACATAGTCAAATCAACTCTGGCTGCAACACAACATAACCCTGAAGATCTTCTAATCCACCTTGAAGCCCCAGCCTACACTTATAGGGGGTTTCCAGGGACCACACTTCGTAGTACTTGCACATCCATGAAAATGTATAAACCGCAGTCTCCATGATTTAAAATGATTTTTTTTTTTTTGCTTTCCTTGTTGTTATGGATAAATTTACTTGACAAAGCCTAAACTAAACAGGAGCACCAGTCAAAATGAATTAGACGTCAAGCTCAATTAATGGCATTGAAAGATGAGCATTCCCAGTCAGTTCTCCCAGTTTAAATGAATTGGATGTCCTTCATTGTCAATGGCATGTAATGAGTTCAATACTTTGCATTGAAAAAAAAAAAATCAGCTTTAGAGTGTTATTGTGGCCATAACCAAAGTACAGTCCCTGACAAAAGTCTTGTCGCTTATCCATTTTGTAGAAACAATTGCTAATAACCTAACTTTTAATTATTCAATTGGTTTCAGAAATGGCTCAGATTAGGGTTGTTCCGATCATGCTTTTTTGCTCCCGATCCGATTCCTGATCCGATTGCTTTTTTTTTTGCTCCCGATTCAATTCCAATCATTCCCGATAATTTTTCCCGATCATATACATTTTGGCAATGCTTTAAGAAAAAAATGAATAAAACTCGGACGAATATATACATTCAACATACAGTATATAAGTACTGTATTTGTTTATTATGACAATAAATCCTCAAGATGGCATTTACATTATTAACATTCTTTCTCTGAGAGGGATCCATGGATAGAAAGACTTGTAATTCTTAAAGGATAATGTGACTTTGTATATTGTGACTAAATATTGCCATCTAGTGGATTTTTATGAGCTTTCAGTAAATGATACTGCAGCCATTTAACTTCTGCCCGAATGCATAATGGGAAGTGCAACCATGACTGTGCGTAATGGTACCAATTGATATATCTTCTCAGCGTTGGGAAATAACTTATGGTGTTAAGAAAAAGATCAATTTCTACATTTCTTCCCCACTTTGCTTCCCACGATATTTCTATTCGTTGAGAGAGGGAATGTAAGGCTTTAGCCAATTAAAAAAAACAAAGGCTGCCAAAATTCTCTCTACTCATTTTATGTTGCCGTTTAGCTCTATGTATACGTCATACGGTGCCATTATAGATTGAACGCAACAATGCGTGAGCGGGTAGTGCAGCGCATGCATTAATTGCGTTAAATATTTTAATGATATTACCGCCATTGACGCGACAAATTTGACAGCCTTACTTTAAGCCAAAACTAAAGACTCTGGATGAGTGTAAGACATTTTGTCTGTAACGTTAAGTATGATTACAAAACGATTTAATTAAAAAAACTATATATAGATATTAAAAAAGGCATGTCCAATATTTTTTTGCCAATTCCGATACTTTGAAAATGACATGATCGGACCCGATCGATCGGGGACATCTTTAGCTCAGATGAAAGCTAAGACCTTCCCAAATGATACTGAATGTACAAAAATATATTTGTTTCACTGAAAAAAGATTTATAATTTAATGAAGACATAAAGGTCAAATTTTAGCAAGACAAAATATTTGTCGCCTACAGAAAGTAGTGTGAAAACTGAACAAAAAATGTACTTCAAATACAAAAATATTGTTACGTAAGCAAATTAAGTAGTGGTGCTGTGAGATCTAAAATTAATATTTTGTATGACTTCCATGGGCTTGAAGGACTGCATCCATGCGGTTCGGCAAGGATTCATACATTATTGATGAAGTCATCATGAACATCAAAGAAAGCAATCTTGCATGCCTCCCAGAGTTCATCAACATTCTTGGGTATCGTCTTCCATGCTTCCTCTTTCATCCTACCCCAGACATGCTCAATGATGTTCATGCTGACCAGTCCTGGAGGATCTTGATCTTGTTTGACTTGAGGAACTTTGAGGTAGAGATTGAAGTATGTGATGGAGCACCATCCTGCTGCAGAATTTGTATCTTTTTATGGTTAGGAATGTAAGAGGCAGCTAAGATTTGTTGATATTTCAGACTATTTATTGTCATGTTCCCTGCCTCTCTGGCCCACTCATTTACCTTTCCCGCCTCTCAGCTGGGCACAGCTGCTACCAATCATCGTTTGGAGAGTATTTAAGTGGCAAACTCACTTCACTTCACTGTCTGATCGTTCAAGCACACAGCTTCACGTCCTGAGACCTGCTTCGTGTGATATCCTGCCTGCTCTTCTTGACGGACTTCCAACCAAGCCTGCTTTCAAGTAATCTGGTCTGCCTCTTGCTGCTGTTCCTACATTCTGCCTCTGATTGCAATAAACGGCCTCCTGGCCAAACTGTCAAGCCTGTTGCTGAATCTGCATTCTGGTTCCAACCCTCACGTGACTAATCCTGACAGAACGATCAGACCAAAACATGGAACCTGCAGATTCCAATCCGCTTCACGTGGCACTCAGAGTCCAGGGACAGCGAATCCTGCAGCAGGAGGAACAGATTTCCTCCCTCCATGAATTCCTGAAAAAGACCACCGATCGACAAGCGTCAATGATCCAGAACTTGAACTCTCAGCTCGCAAACATCACTCTTCAACTTCAACCCAACTCTCTCTCCGAGGGTCCAGCGGGGGCTCTTGTCACACAGGTGAATTTACAACTGTCCCGCCCGGAACGCTTTTCGGGTGACACGGGAGACGTTCGCACTTTCCTAACGCAATGTGAGCTCCACTTTGAGTTGCAAGCCTCTGCTTTTGTGTCTGAGCGCTCCAAGGTGGCGTATACCATTTCTCACCTCTCTGGAAAAGCCGCAGCCTGGGCCACTGCTGAATGGAGCCGCAACTCGCCTGTCTGTTCATCATATCAGACTTTCACCACCTCCTTGAAACAAGTTTTTCAAAGTAACCCACCGGGGAGAGAGGCGTCGTTAGCCCTAATGAACTTGCGACAGGGGAAACGCCGGGTGGCTGACTTCGCCATTGATTTCCGAACGCTAGCAGCCGACAGTGATTGGAACCCATCTGCACTGACTGACGCATTTTTTCAAGCCCTGTCTGACCCCATCAAGCTTGCCATGGTAGCCGTCGACATCCCGGGCGACTTGGACTCCCTGATTGCACTGGCCATGCAAATCGACCGACGCCTTGCCGAGCAAGAAAAGCAAGGAAGACGCGTGCCGCGCCAACATTATCATTATCATCACGATCAACGAAATGCCTACTCTTTCCTGCCGTCACCTCAACAGCTCTCGCCTCACTCCCTTCCACCGCGAGAACAAACACCTGAGGAGCCCATGCAGCTTGGCCGTACCCGTCTGACTCCAGAGGAACGTCACCGCAGAGCAATAGGTGGACTGTGTTTTTACTGTGGACAACATGGTCATGTAGTCAACAAATGTCAAGTCAAGGCCGCTTCGCACCCAGCTAACACCTCTGTCCAGGTGAGCCAGACCATTATTAATAATTCAGGAAACGTCACTCCTTCAGTTACCTTGTCCTCACCCCATAGTCATATCACGGTTTCTGCTTTTATTGACTCTGGTTCAGAAGCTAACATGATTAACTTTAGTCTCGCTAGGCATCTGTCACCCTGCCTGATCCGGCTGAAAAATCCCCTGGCGGTCAAGGCTGTTGACGGCACTCCCCTTGGATCAGTCACTCACCGAACTCAACCGGTTTGTGTGACGTTTACGGACACCCATTCAGAACATCTTTGCCTTCATGTCTTTGATCAAATGCCCCATGACCTAATCCTGGGCCTGCCGTGGTTAAAGCAACATAATCCACAATTAGATTGGAACACTGGCAAGATAATAAAATGGGGAAAAAATTGCACTGAATTGTGTTTTCCTCGGCTTCCTCAGACCCTTGTCCCTCCTTCTGATCTTGCCAATGTTCCAGGTTGTTATCATGACCTCTCTGAAGTCTTCAGCAAAAGCAAAGCTACCTCACTCCCCCCATTCAGAGACATTAATTGTGCTATTGAACTCTTGCCTGGTACCACCCCTCCACGAGGCAAGATATATTCCTTGTCGACACCTGAACGTCAGGCCATGGACTCGTACATTCAGGAATCCCTGGCCGCCGGTCTGATCCGTCCTTCCTCATCCCCGGCCGGGGCCGGTTTCTTTTTCGTAGAGAAGAAAGACAAAACATTAAGGCCATGCATTGACTATAGGGGATTAAATCAAATAACTGTCAAGAACCGTTATCCTCTTCCACTAATATCTACTGCCTTTGAGTTACTCGAAGGGGCTAAGATCTTTACGAAACTAGACCTGCGTAATGCGTACCATTTGGTGCGAATTCGGCAAGGAGATGAGTGGAAGACAGCCTTTAACACGCCTTCCGGACATTATGAATATCTTGTCATGCCATTTGGACTCACCAACGCACCTGCCATTTTCCAGAACCTCGTAAATGATGTTCTTGCGGACCTTTTGAATAAAAACGTATTTGTGTATCTTGATGATATCTTGATCTTCTCCCACAACCAGGAATCTCACCAGCAGCATGTACGGGCAGTGCTTCAGAGACTGCTACAGAACCAGTTGTATGTCAAAGCCGAAAAATGTGATTTCCATAAAACCTCAGTCCCATTTCTTGGATACATTCTCGCAGAGGGTAAGGTCAAAATGGATCCTGACAAGATATCAGCCGTCCTAAATTGGCCCATACCAAAAAACCTGAAAGAGCTACAACGATTCCTGGGTTTTGCAAATTTCTATAGAAAGTTCATAAAGAATTATAGCACTATTGCCTCACCCCTGCATTCTCTCACTTCAACCCACAGACGCTTCCTGTGGACAGAGCCATGCCAGAGGGCATTTGATCTGCTGAAGAACTGCTTCACCTCAGCCCCCATTCTCTCCTTGCCAGACCCTGCTCACCAATTCATTCTGGAAGTCGATGCCTCAGATGTTGGAGTTGGAGCGGTGCTCTCCCAAAGAAATCCCAAAGATGGTAAAATTCACCCCTGCTATTTCATGTCCAAGAAGCTGTCAGAGACGGAGAAGAATTATGATGTTGGGGACAGAGAACTCTTAGCAATCAAGCTAGCCATAGAAGAATGGCGGCACTGGCTTGAAGGCGCTTCCCAACCCTTTTTGATTTGGACCGACCATAAGAACCTGTCATATCTCAAAACAGCCAAACGTTTGAATTCACGCCAGGCCCGTTGGTCTCTGTTCTTTAACCGGTTCCAGTTTCACATCTCATTTCGACCTGGGTCAAAGAACACCAAACCTGACGCTTTGTCTAGGATATTCGATTCAGAGAAAACCCCCTCTGAACCGAAGCCAATTGTACCTGAAACCTGTTTCTTATCTGTGCTGTCATGGGATATCGAAGCCAAAGTAAAATCGGCTCTCGAGTCCGCAGATATCCCATCAGAGTGCCCCAAAGACAAGCTATACGTGGTGCCTGATCTTCGAGGTCAGGTTATCCACTGGGCCCACACTCTCAAGACCTCTTGTCATCCGGGTATCACCAAAACCGTTTTTGTCATATCTCAGAGGTTCTGGTGGAAAGCCATGCGCAATGATGTGACCGAATATGTCAACGCTTGTCCAGTATGTGCCTCTTGCAAGCCATCTTCGCGCAGACCAGCTGGTGGGCTCCATCCCTTGCCTATTCCATCCAAACCATGGTCACATATATGTATGGACTTTGTAACTGGTTTACCCCCCTCCTCTGGCAACACTGTTGTTCTCACAGTTGTAGACAGATTTTCCAAGATGGCACACTTCATCCCTTTACCAAAGTTGCCTTCTGCCAAAGCATTGGCACAAGTACTCATGTACAATATATTTCGCGTGCATGGCTTCCCTACTGATGTGGTTTCTGATAGGGGACCACAGTTTGTTTCATCTTTCTGGAAAGCCTTCTGCAAGATGATAGGGGCTACGGTTAGTCTTTCATCTGGGTTCCACCCCCAGTCCAACGGTCAAGCGGAAAGGCTGAACCAAATCCTGGAGACTGGTCTTCGCTGCCTGGTGTCCCAGGACCCCTCCACGTGGAGCGAGAAGCTGATGTGGCTGGAGGTGGCACATAACACTCTTCCATCATCAGCAACTGGCTTCTCACCCTTCCATGTTGTACATGGCTTTCAGCCCTCGCTCTTTCCTGCTCTTGATAACAACTCTCCAGTTCCCTCGGCTCTCGCCTTGATCCGTAGGTGCCGTCGGACCTGGGAACGAGCTCGACGCATTTTGCTCCGTCGTTCAGCCATCTACAAGACCGCTGCGGATCGCAAGAGGTCTGCTGCCCCGACATACGCTACGGGTGACCAGGTCTGGCTATCCACACAACATCTGCCTTTGAAGGTCCAGTCAAAGAAGCTTGCTCCCAGGTTTGTGGGTCCATTTCCGGTCTCCAAAGTTATTAATCCTGTCTCCATGCGCCTGCAGTTGCCAAAGTCCATGAAAGTCCACCCCACGTTTCATGTCAGTCAGCTGAAACCTGCCCGTGCAAGTCGTCTTGTCCCTCCGGCCAGACCCCCGCCCCCCGCCCGGTTTATGGATGGCGGCCTGGTCTACTCTGTCCGGCGGCTCCTGGCGGTGCGGCGTCGCGGCCGGGGTTTCCAGTATCTGGTCGATTGGGAGGGGTATGGCCCGGAGGAGCGCTCCTGGATTCCCTCCCGGTTCATCGTGGACCCTGCTCTCGTCCGGGCCTTCCACGCAGCCCATCCTGAGGCGCCTGGGCCGTCGGGTG